>NW_026712178.1:823647-1358647 GCF_030504385.1 Musca domestica | reverse complement strand
TTTTTTAATTATTTTTTAATACAAAAAAAATGCTAAAAAAACTATGAATTAAAAAAGTTGTATTATTATAAAAAAAGTAAAATATTTTTAATAATAATATATTTTTAATATATTAGTATATTTAAAATAATCTTTTTTTAATTATTATCAATTTATTTTCTTTTCTGCTAGTCTTTATTTTGAAGCCCAAAACGCTTTACATGTTACTCTCAACAACAAATGTCACTTGACGTGTTTCAAAGAGAATCCCAAACCGGATGAGGAGATGATAGAGATAGAGTGCACACCATGAGAGCAAACTACTGAGACTCACACAAATGCCGGTACAGTCTGACTCTCCATTGAAAATAACACCCAGCCATATGACAGAAAACATAATGACAGATGTGTGTGACTGATTGTTTGCTTGGCTGCAAATACCAGTTTCAAATAAAGAAAACTATAGTTGAAACCTCGACAGAAAGCTAAGCTAAGCTATGTCGTCAATGGGTTTAGTCATTGATAAATTTGTTTTTATAAAAACAAAATAGAAAAAAACAACAACAATAAAAACTATCTGACATCATCGATGCACTGTGGGTGAGTATGTACGCTTTCACAAAATTACCAAAAACAAAATGGATTAATTATTTCACATGATGTTGTTTGCCGAAAAGCAGTTACAACAACAAACCAATAACAATAATGGGTAAATGAGTACACCCGAAAAAAGTTTTTCTAAGATTTTTCTACATCGTTTAAAGTTTGTTTAATCCTATTTACAGCTCTAGACTTTTCATGCATTTGCATTGGTTTCTTCTGGGGCAGTGGATATTTTTAGAATTTTCTTTTTTTTAGTTTTTTTTCCTGAGTGTATAAACAATTATGAATTTGGTGTTAACTGAACTCAAGCACTAATGAATGCAATAAACTGAACTGAATAACAGTTTAACACTTGTTGAAGTCAGTCAATATTTGCATGTGAATTAGTAGCGTAATTTCTGGATTCATGTGAAACTGTAAACAACATGATCAGTATTTTTTTGGCAAAATGTTTTGGGAAAAATACGAAAATTGAAAATCCAAATTATATAAAACAGAGTTGGATAGAGGCAGCCTTTCTTCTAAGTCCGATAGTTTTTAAAATAAAAATGACTCATTTGTACTACTTTGTATTTTTAAAACGAAAATGTTTATCATCTAAAAAATAATTCAAATAAATAGATTATCACCTAAAAGTTTCAAACATTTTTGCGTCAGCAAAAAAAAAAATATCACCTGTTTTTTAATCAACTCAAGTTACTGGATAATTCTTTTTGAGTAGCTCAACTGTCAAAATTCGTGGTCTCTCATTTATTCTCTTCATGAGCCAAAAAAAAAACACCTTTTTTTAATCAACTCAAGTTACTGGATAATTCTTTCTGAGTAGCTCAACTGTCAAAATTTGCTGGCTCTCAATTTTCTGCAATTGTTTTTGTAAAATAATTTTTGAGTTTATTTTGATGATATTTTTGCTTAAAAATTATTAAATTCATATTATTTTGCCCATCTATGTTCAAGATCAAACAAAGGCAACAACTTTCAATTAATTTTTCATAAAAATATATATACATTTTTTAAATATCGTGGTAACTCGACCCATTGTGCAGAATGATTACACTCATACATCAAACCTTTTTTAAAAACTACGCATTAACTTATTCCCTTCCATTCGCTTGATGACGATGACCCATTACCCCTAATTTAAAGTAAAAAAAAAAATGAATGAAAGAAAAAAGAAATGATTCGTCATCCAATAAAGTCCTTACTTTGTAGTTGTCCTTAAGCAAATATTTGTTGTGTTCCGTTCTAATAACTATGAACTCTGTAACCAGGGGTGCTCAAGAAGAAATATCTCTTTTCAGTCAAATTTCTCTTTGCTTATTTAAATCAAGAACAAAACAGTGTTAAGTCCTTATTTATACAAATATTTTTTATCCATTTGCTTTATAAATTATTTTGGCAAACGTTCGTGTTTAAAAACAATTAAATAGAACCGTAAACTATAAAGAAAAACAGAATTTTAATTTTCTCTTAAATTATATCTTTTTTCTCTTCATGTTCTAGAACACCGTTTTGAGCACCCTTGCTGTAACGTACCACCTTGAGTGCACATTCATGACTCTCTTTGTATGGCGTTCTCTTAAGTCACGAATTACGGTTTCTCTCATTGCCTCTCTCTCTACACCTTTTTTTCTCTAGGAATGTTCATGGTTATGCTTAACAAAATGAATAATAGACAACAGCAAACAACGATTTCATAAGAAACTAAAAATGAAACAATGATTTAATTAATTTTTGCGTGACTAATTTATTTGCTGCTGCTGTCATTTGCATTGTTAATTTAAATAAATGATTGTATGTTTCCAAAAGCGTTACTTTATTTCAAGGCATTTAAGTGAGTGCTGGCAATACTGCTAATCTGTGGACATATGGCAATGCCGCCATTTCTGAAAGCTTGCAATGTGTGTAGTAGTACATGGCTGCAGAAATGCAAAACCTGACGCAGTCATTACACAAATCATGTGGGAAAGTTCTTAAAAAACGTTATTTGCAATAAAATCATTTAAAAATGTATCAATTTGACACCTTAAGAAATGAAAGCCTGTAGGATAAGTGGGTAAACAGTTAAAGAGAATTTTCATACAAAGAAACAAGAATTACAAAGCTTCCAGCACAATTAACTGCGAATTTAAGTCATATTGGATTTGTGGATAAACTGTAAAAAGTAATTTTCAAATGAAAGGGACAATGGGTGAGAGCTTGCAATGTGTAGAGTACTTGGCTGCATAACTGCAACACTTGACGCCGTCATTTTAAAAATTATGCGGCAAAGTTCTTTATAAACGTTTTTTGCAATAAAAGCACATTAAAATGTCGCAATTTGACACCTTAAGAAATGAAAGCCTGTAGAATGAGTGGATAAACAGTAAAAAGGAATTTTCAAATAAAAGAAACAAGAATTACAAAATTGCAAACACAAACAGCTGTGAATTGAAGTACAATGAAGACAAGGTAGCCTAACTTTGAAATAAGTGCAAGTATAGAGGTCTACCTATGGTAGAAGAATATAAGTAGATGCATCAACGCTTGGGAACATTGATATGTCAAAAAATGTTTTTCAAATATAAGTAGATTTTTATATGTTTTCTTATACGACGTCAATCGGAGGTCTAAACCATGGGTCTAATGGCTTGTAATGTCAAAATTACTATTAAAAAAACCAAACAACTTGTAGTGTTGACTCGTCCATGGTAGAAGAATACAGGTAGATTTTTCCAAAAGTAAATAGTTTTTTACATGTTTTCTTATACGACGCCAATCGGAGGTTATTATGAATGCATTTTTTTAACAATTTTTACAAATGTCAATATTTTTTCAATCAAAATTTTCAATTCCAAAATCGGTTTGACAGTTCATTGTCCCAGCAGCGGTGTCGATGCCATGATTAAATGCATTTTTTATTTGATGTCCCTTCATTGTCAAATTTTATGGTACTTCCTTAGATATGGGCGTACAACTGGCAACAAAATTTGTATTTATTTCGGATCAACAATTTTTTTTTAATTCTCACGACTTTAATAGCCTCTATGAAGATGAATATAAAACTAAAATATTAACCTCATAAGAAGGCTAGAATTCATTATGGAAGATCGACATTATGGCGTCATGTTTTGTTATGGTACAAAATTGTCGTCCCGCGTTTTCATTCTGTTAATGTTTTATAGAGTATTTATGTCAACAGACACATATTTGTGTAAAAACTAATAATTATTCCCTTCAATCAAAGCGGAAACGACAGACGACTTAATTTTTTGACGACAGACGACTTAACTTTTTGATTTTGAGAAAAAAAGTTGCCACTCGACTTGCGTAAATAGTTATGGAATTATTAATGGTAAAATTAAGAGGGTAACCGTTTTTTAAAAATTATGCATGTGACAAAATCTTATTGCCTAAATACATTTTCATAAATTCAATTTATTCTACTCAAATCAGAGATCGGAATATATTGAAAACAAGTTTGATGTTCCCTCATTGTCGAATTTTATGATACCTCCTTAGATTTGGGCGTACAACTGACAAGAAATTTTTTATTTTACCACTGATGACTTACTTTTTTGATATTACCTCTGAAGCGATTTCTACTAACTTTGCCATAGGAAGACTTCAAGCTGTTTATGTACTCTCACCTTTAAGATGAGCAGCTTGAAGTCTTCGCATGGCATATTTTGTGACATATCATAAAGGAATGTCAGAGCCGCACTCGAATCCTGCCGTCGTTTCCCCTTATAATTTGTCATTAATATGCCTAGCCATGATGCTATGCTGCTTATGTACCCCCGCCTTTACTGTTTTATTAAAGAAATTTCATAGGCTTCGCTTTGTTTTGGATAAAAAAATATCCGGGTTTTTTTGAACGACTTGGATTTTTTTTTAATTTGTTCCCTATTCCGTGGAAACAAGAGTGAACATACAATGTGTGGAAAATATCAAATGATTTATCTCAGAATTATGCACACAAATTTGTGTGTGTGTAAGTATGTAACCCTTCTATATAATTACGTCGAACGATAAAAAAATGAAGCCCACAATTGTTTTTTTTTTGTTGGCATGCAGTGTAATTCAATTAAATTACATTACATTTCTCACTTAATTCATGTTGCTCTGTGACTGTGACTCTGCAGCCCTCCTCCATATGGCTGCGGCAGCCAGCTTACCCAAAAGCCGGAAATCTTAATTTAACTTACTAAGTTATCTGGACATTTTACTTAAAAAAAAATAAAGTAAACGCGCACAAATCAATTCGATAATATCAATGCTAAATTAAGAACAACCAGCAGATCTGGATTGATAGCGGAGGCGCATACAAGCAAATCCAGGGCAATGTGATTGCAAGCAATCATGCCTTTCCAGAGGAAAAGATTCAATTTATCGCAATGAGATTATGACGCAAAAAAATTGAAATTGAAAAAAAAAATAGAAAAAAATGAAATATTAGTCGAAAAAAGTTGTTTACTGCGATAACCGATTTTCCCCTTATGATATCGGCCAAAATTCGAGTTTCTCGTAGGTTCTGGAACAGACCATTATATAAAAATTAAATTAAAAGAAGATAAAGGTGAGGGTACATAAGCAGCTTGGCATTATGGCTAGGCATATTAATGTCAAATTATAAAGGGAAACGACGGCAGGATTTGAGTGCGGCTCTGGCATCTCTTTATGATACATATGCCAAAAAATATGCCTTGCGAAGACTGAGCTGGAAGGTCCCCCTTCCAGCTGATTACCAAACGATCTGTCAATTAAATTTTGAATTCGCTTCAACCAAAACAAACTTCAAAATCATGGTAGAATAATACAAGTAGTCGCATCGCATAGCTGCTGGGACAATGAACTGTCAAACCAATTTTCAGAATTGAAAATTTTAAATGGAAAATTATTCAAATTTCTAAAAATTGTTGAAAAATGCATATCCAAACAACCTCCGATTGGTGTCGTATAAGAAAACTTATAAAAATGTACTTATTTTTGAAAAAGAAAAAAAACAAGCGTTGATGCGTCTACCTGAATTCTTCTACCATGCAGCAGAGGTGTTAAGGTGCAAGCACATAAAGAGCTTTTTTCATCTGGCTCAAGTCACCGGCTGGCATCTTTGAAAAAAAAAACAAAGGACAGTAGGGCCAAAATCGAACTAAGTCAACCTAGGACTTCTTTCTTACTCTACGAAGAAGACTTAAGCCAGTCAGAGAAGCGTTGTATGTATTTTCACCTTTACACATACAAAAATTGACAACAAACATATTCGCCACAAAATTCTTCTGTCAAGGCGAAAATATTTATTTTCGCCTCAAGCATGAATTTTGACATTTCATCTGATAAAATAACAGCTGTTTTTAATATTAATTCACTCGAAGGAAGACTTTTAATTGGGCCATGACTTCAAGCGGCTTATGTACCCACACCTTAAGGGAAAAATTTCAAAAGCCTAGTCATTTTTTTAATCCACGGCCTTACAGAAGCTTAAAAATGATGATCCTTTAAAATGAGGTTTTCATGTAATTGAATACAAGTTAATATTTTTTTAACTTGTTTTGTGACACAAGTTTTGTAAAGTTTTGTTTTCATTACAGCCACACTTCTCAATTTGATAATTAACCTCAAATAATCTGCGGTTTTTTTTTAGTTGAGATCGATGTATTACTAGAAGTGTTATCGCGGTTTTTTTGCAATTGCCAGATATGTGATCTATAATTAACGATTGGAAAAGTTTTGAATTACATTTAAGATGTGAACGATTAGAGGTCATTGTAAATCAATGATACTGATATCGTAACAAGCAGTGCAGTTATAAATTATCGTAGGTTACCATTTATATATTAGCCATTATTAAACATAGGTTCTCTACAAACTCACATTTACAGGATGAAATGAAAAAAAAACTGCAACCAACTTCAGACAGCTGTCATTTCAAAGCCACACGTCCGACAACTGTTAAAATTATTCCAGTGACAACTCTTTATATTGTTTACAAGCGTACAAAAGCATTTTGGTGAGCATTTTCCAGAAAAAAAAAACTTATTCGTGATGGGATTTAAGCTTGATTTCAAAGTTCGCTTCCCTAATAAAAATATTACTTCTTGGGAACTCCTCTAATACCATTGTGTCATCTGGGCCTAAAAACAGCTGGCCACACATCAATTCCAGGTGGAGTAGTTGCTTAATTTATATTTAACTGTAAAATATAACTAGCTACCCATGTAAAATGATCGCAATCGCATTATTTCAACTAGTTACCACAACCACAAACTATTTACACATGCCTGCTTATCACTTCGTCCAAAAGGCAGAGACGAGCCCCCATATAATTTACTTGATATCGTTTATTTCTGTTGCTCAGTGACTATTCTTGCTCTCTTCTCATCAAAATAAATATAATCGTCATCTGAGAGTGGAGGGAGTTCACTAACACCAATGTGCGCATTAGAACAGTGATGCTAACTAGACTTTTCTTTTATCGTTCTCGTTCACTCTGCCACACATTGTAAGTTTGTCATTGAAACAAAATTTAATGTCATGTTGTTAAATGTCAATGGAAATTATTGCTGGAATGTTGATTTTATCACAAATGATATAATAACACAGTGTGTGGAAATTAGCAACTGATTTATTGTGTGACAAAAATTGTTCACTTATTTTTCAGCGTTTTTTTCTACTTTGAATGAAAATGTTTCACACAGTGGAGGTAAAAAGTTTGAAGTCCTTGATTAAGAGGAACATTTATGAGAATGTTGGAACCATGGTACAAAAATACAGGTAGATTTATCAACGCTTGGAAACATTGGAAAACTGCAACTAACTTAAGACTGCTGTCATTTCTAAGCTACTCGTCCGACAGCTGTTAAAATTATTCCAATGACAGCTCATTATATTGTTTACAAGCGTCGTACAAAAGCATTTTGGTGAGAATTTTCCAGAAAAAAGTTATTCGTAATGGAATTCAAGCGTGATAGAGTGTGATTTCTTTATATTTGGCTGGAAACCCACAAATGGCTATCGTTAGAGCACTCCAGCATTTAAATGTGAATAAATCTTTTGTGTCTCGTACCATCGCTAGTTAACGCCAAGGACGTGGACGGAAGAAAACAGCAACATCACCAGAAATGGTTCGAAAAGTAAAAAAGCGACTTGATCGAAACCTCCCGCGTCGCAGTGGCCGAAAAATGGCTCGTGATCTGAACATATCGCAATATTCCATTCGGCAAACATTGAAAAATGAATGGAACTCGGGGTAAAGCCATTGAAGTTCAAAAAAGTGCAGGAACTTACACCGCCACGGAAAGAAAATAGACTCAAAGGAGCTAAAGAGTTGCTTCGCTTGGCCGAAAGTGGTGAACTGCTGAATTTGGTCTCCCATGAGAAAACATTTGTTGTCAAGCAGTTTGTAAACAAACAAAATTATCGTGTTTACTAGCCAAAAAGGTCAGTTGAAAATGTGCAACGACTTCGGTGGATCAGCAGAACTCAAGCGCCGGCCATGGTGATGGCGTGGGCCGCCATAACAGCCTATGGTCGCTCTCCGCTCGTATTAATCGACCATGACATCAGAATAAATGCCGAATATTATTGCGAAAATATTTTGGAGGGTATATTAAAGCCTGGGCACGCAAACATTTTGGTCACAGACATTGAACATTCCAACAGGACTCGACACCATTGCACTCAGCACGCGCCACCCAAGAATGGTTACAAAATGAGGTTCCTCGCTTTATTTCCAGAGCACAATGGCCACCAATCCGTTAGACCGTATTATGCCTGGAGTATTTTGGAAAGCAAGGTTGACACTTAAAAAATACCAAAGTGTCGATCACCTCAAGCAAGCCCTTCGCCGGGAATGGGCCAAAATGCCGCAGGGCAACATTCGGGCAGCGTGTGACGGTTTCATTGGCCGTTTGAAAGCCATAATCCATGCCAAAGGTGACCAATTCGAACAAACCTAAACTTATTCTAAAATTTAATGCTATTTCCGACATTTTCGCTTTCATTCAATAAAATTAAAAAAAAAAAAATAATATTATGGCGTTTGACTTTCTTGCAGTTTTTTTATATCTCACCCTGTAAACATATGATTCTATGCGTTTACGTCATGGCAGAATAATACAGGTAGATGCATCGACGCTTGGGAACATTGATATGTCAAAAATTTTAAAATGTTCTTTCAAATATAAGATTTTTAGATGTTTTTTTATACGACGCAAATCGGAGGTTGTTATAATAGGCATTTGGCAACAATTTTTACAAATTTCAATTAATTTTCATTCAACATTTTCAATTCCAAAATCGGTTTGACAGTTTGACAGCTACTTGTATTCTTCTACCATGAGTTTACGTCATGGTAGAAGAATAGAGGTAGATGCGTCGACACAGCTGCTGGGACAATGAACTGTCAAACCAATTTTGGAATTGAAAATGTTGAATGAAAAACTATTTAAATTTGAAAAATTGTTGAAAAACGCGAATTATAATAGCCTCCGAATGAAGTAGTATAAGAAAACATATAAAAATCTACTTATATTTGAAAATAAATTTAATTTCTTTGACATATCAACGCTCCCAAGCGTTGATGCATCTACCATGGTTTACGTTCTTAATTATACCATGTTTACAGGGCTCTACATTTGTCTTTTTTTCTGAGCTTCAGGCTCTCAGTTTCTCCTCGGTGTGGGTACATTTCTATTTTGGTGTCGACTTTTTTTAAGATTCTTTCCTAGTCTTGGAGATTTTCTAATGCTTCCAATGCCTATTCAAACGTTTTTAAACTTCTTTTTCCCACTGTAACATGACGGAGTCAAAACCAGTTGAAAAAAAACATGAATAAATGGAAGGGAAAACCATGGTTCCCCTCTCTCATTCTCATATCCAATCTAATCTTCTCACCAATACGATAAACACTGAGATCCCCAGATGTTTTGGGGGCGCTCAAAGTGCAAGTAGTTTTTTTGTTGTTGTTCTTTTTTGACGTTGACCTGTTGTAAACAACATGGGGCTGAACACGTCATGGGGAGATCTCTCTTTCTCTTTTCTTACATTCGATTGTGGTTAATGAGAGATGTGTAAATGCATTGCTACCAGTCGAACGAACCAACCAACCATTCATTTATTTAGAAGCGAACAAACGTTTTTGGCCATCATTCCACGGCAAGCAAGCAAAGCGAAGAAATGCAATAAATAGTTCTGTTTTGAAATTGCAACGGTAAAATAGTGTGCTTTAAAGAACAAAAAAAAAAATCAAAAGAGCAAAAGAAAGAAAAAAAATTACATTGTGTTCGGACTATTTTTAAAAAAATTGTTTCTAAAAGAATAATAAAAAATTAAAACAACGAAACTCTCTTTACAAACAAGTGTGGTACAGTTGTCAAGCAAGTCATTGTAACGTCAACACGCATTTCTGTTTTTTCGTTTTGTTGGTACTTTGAACCAGTTTCCCAATGGAATCCAAATCCGACTTAAGGTGAGTATTTTTGTTTTCTTTTTTCAAAATCAAAAAGAAAAAATATTTGCAAATGCTTGCATAATTTTATTTTTTTTTTAACAAAATAAAAGTAAGAATTGTTATGCAAAAACAAAGAGAAAAGTGAAATCGCAATTGCCACAGATGCAAAATGAAATTTAAAAAAAAAAAAATAGAAGAAAAAATGTGTGTGCGAGTGTGTTGGCCTGCATTGCAATGCGTTGAAATGCATGCACAAATGTTTACCATATGGAAAACGTGACATTTAGCAAGATATCATGCCATTGAAAAATACCAAAATAAAAAAACACAAAAAAAGTTTTAAATTGCAATTCCTTTAAAATTGCAATTCTTTGTTTACCCTTTGTTGTTGTCCTCCCAGCCGGTATGCTTTGTTTACTCATCCGCTCGCTCTCTTTCTATGTTTCTCTTTGACAGTGCCAAATAATAGCGGGGTTTTCTCAACTCCACTTAAAATGAAGTTATAAAACTGGCTGGCCACACATCAAATTTCATTTACAAATTAAGAAATGTAAAAAAAGGGAAAATTATTTATTATTCCTTGAAATTATTCATTGACATTTTTATAAAAAGTAGACACAAACTATATTAATATATCGTTAATATAGATAAACTTGACACGTTTAAAAATCTTGAAAAAAAATACTTTAAGAATAAAGGTTTTATCTTAGTAGCAAATAAAGGTTTTATCTTAAAAACAGATTTTAAGCCCAAAAAACTTAAAGAATCCAGGAAGCATCAAAAATCGTTAAAAATGGGGAATGTTTAAAAAAAAAAGTAGAAAAAAATAATGCTTTATTTACACACCCGCTCTCTATCTATGTTTCTCTTTGACAGTGCCAAAAAATAGCGGTGTTTTCTCAATTCCAGTTAAAATGAAGTTGTATAACTGGCTGGCCACACATCAGATTTCAGTTACATATTAAGAAATGTAAAATAAAGGGAAAATTATTTATTATTACTTATTGAAATTTCTATGAAAAAGTAGACACAAATTATATTTTTAATTAGGTGTAAAAAAATAATTAATTAATATAGACAAACTTTATATTTTTAAAAATATTGAAAAATATACTTTAAGAATGCAGTAGCAAAAAAGGTTGCCTTGAAATTGTCTTAAAAACAGATTTTAAGCCCAAAAAACTTAAAAAATCCAGGAAGCATCAAAAATCGTTAAAAATGGAGAATGCTTAAAAAATAAGTAGAAAAAATTTATGCTTTATTTACACACCCGCTCTCTATCTATGTTTCTCTTTGACAATGCCAAATAATAGCGGGGTTTTCTCAACTCCAGCTAAAATGAAGTTGCATAACTGGCTGGCCACACATCAAATTTCATTTACATATTAAGAAATGTCTATAAAAAATGCAAAATTATTTATTATTACTTTTTGAAATTTGTATAAAAAAGTAGACACAAACTATATTTTTAATTAGGTGTAAAAAAAAACGAGTAAAAAACGTTAACTTTCAATACCCTAGGGTAAAGGAAACATTTTTTTATAAAAGTAACACCGTTTGCAAAAGCCAGTTAAATTCTTCAAAAAAAAAAAAACATAAAATGATGGGGTCATACCAAAACGGGAACCTCTATAAGCAATTTTTGTTCAAGGACTGTCAACTATCAAATCTTCTAAAATACCAAATTTGAAACAATTATGTGGATAAATGTGACTAGGATTATCAAAATACCGAATATCGTTATATGTGCGCAATAAGAAAACGTGGACCTATACATACAAGGTTTCGCCACCGGAGCTAAAACTCATTATGACCAACAAATTTCAATTTTTAGTCAAATCCGCAAAAAAAAATGTGCAAAAATCATCAAAATAGCGAATATCGGGAGGTACCGTTGTATGGGGTCTACACCAAAACGTGGCCCTATACATAAAATGTTTCGCCACATGAGCTAGAACCCATTATGACCTACAAATACCAACTTTTAGACAAATCCGTGGAAAAATGTGGCGAAAATTATCAAAATGCTGAATATCGGGAGTTACCCTTATATGGGGGCTATACATACAATATTTCATCACACGAACTAGGACCCATTATGACCTACAAATACCAATTTTCAGACAAATCTGTTAAAAAATGTGGCAAAAATCATCAAAATACCGAATATCGGGAGGTAACGTTATATAGGGACTACACCAAAACGTGGACCGATATATCTCATTTTCAATACCCACCATCCTAGATACAATACAAATTGTTCTGCTAAATTTTGACGCTCTACGTCTAATAATGTGGGCTGTATCGTGATTTCAACAGACCAACAGACAGACCGTCTACGACGAATATTTAGGGACATTACAAACGGAATGACAAAGTTTATACCCTCCTTTTCAAATTGCAGGGTATAAAAATACCAAAGTGTCAATCACCTCAAGCAAGCGCAATCGCCGAGAATGGGCCAAAATATCGCAGAGCAACATTCGGGCAGCGTTTGGCGGTTTCATTGGCCGTTTGAAGGCCATAATTCGTGCCAAAGGTGACCAATTCGAACAAATCTAAACTTATTCCAAAATTTGATGCTTTATCCGATATTGTTTGCTTTCATTCAATAAAAATTAAAAAAAAAGGTAAAAATTAGGGCGCTTCACTTTGTTGCAGTTTTTTTATCTCATCCTGTAGTTTATCGCTCTAAAATTTCTTAAATGAAAATTTCTTAAAAATTTTCACCATTTGTCAACTTAAAAAAATGCTCTTAAAATTCACAATTTTTAGTCTTAAATTCTAGATTTTTATAGGGATGCTTTTTTGCTAGACTTTTTGTTTGTTTTTTTTATTTTATTTTTTTTTTTCAGAAAAATAAAACATCTGCATTATTTCAAGAAAAAAATGCCAGATGCCTGTCGCATGCTGCACCAAAAATAAACAAAGAAATTAGCGCCAGATATTTTGTAATTAACTTGTTTTTCATTATTCACTTGAATAAACTTTGCAAAACAATTGGTCAAAATCATGCAAGCTCATGTAATACTCATGTCCCAGAAGACCAATTAAAGGGGGGTTCGATTGAATCGCGTGACAAAAACAATTTCATTGTTCTTTTCTCTTTGTCGAAAACAATCTCTCTCTCAGTTGTTTTAGCCATCTGGTATATATTTCAGACAATGTGGCAACCTTATTAGAAATGTTGAGAATTAATGAGAATAATAATTAGAGAAAAGAGAGTAGTAGAACTTTTCACACTAAAATTTGTTTTTTTTTTTTTTTTGGCATGTCACTTTGTTGACATTTCTGTCAAAAGTGGCTTTATGTCTAGTGGCTTTGAAATGACAGCAGTCTGAAGTTGACTGCAGTTTTTTCATATCACCCTGAACATTTCTTGCTTTCCTTTCGGACTTTTAAATAATTTTTCTATGCCTCATGGAAGAATCTATACTCTGTGGAATTATTAGGTGGTTATAATTTTCGATATTTTTTTCAACACCTAAAAATTATTGAGAATAATTCATTTTTAGAATTTTTTAATTTATAACCTTTTTCATATAAATTTAAATAAAAACTAATTAAAATTTTTTGCATTTCTCAAATTCAAATTTCTTACTTTTGTAAATAAAATTTGATGTGTGGCCAGCTAGTTTAACAACTTAATTGTAACTCATGGTAGAAGAATACAGGTAGTCGCATCGCAGCTGCTGGGACAATGAACTGTCAAACTAAATTTGAAATTGAAAATGTTGAATGAAAAGTTATTTACATTCTTAAAAATTGTTGAAAAATGAGTATCATAATAACATTCGATTGGCGTCGTATAAGAAAACATATAAAAATATACTTATTTTTGAAAAAAAAAACATTTCAAAACTTTTGACATATCAATGTTCCCTACAGGAACAAAGGTAGATACATCAAGGCTTGGGAACATAAACCTCCTCAAAATGACAAGAAAATTTTGGAATTCAAAATTTTTAAATGAAAAATTATTTAAATTAGTCAAAATTCTTGCAAAATAAATATCATCACAACCTCTGAAAGGCGTCTTATAAAAAAATATTTAAAAATCCATTTTTTTAATTTTTTAAATATTTTCGATATATCAATGCTTACAAGTCCTGATGCATTTACCTGTATCCTTCTATCATTTTATGTGGAGTTCATTTTGTTTCCACTTTTTTTTTTGTCATAATTTCGTAAAAAACACATCGAGTATACCCCCTGTTCTAAAATGACGGATCTACAATGTAAAGAGGTTACGATTGCTGACATATCGACATACATGTGGTCGAACACATGACTGGGTCTATACAAAACTACACTCATTTACTTAATTACTCTCACTAATTTGATTTGTAATTTATATTTTTATACAGTCGATCGATTGCCTACCAGTGAGTAAGCTTAACTAATTGCCTCAAGATAAAATAGGAGCTTTTTTGTGAATGATAGAGGAGAGAAGTTCGAATTTCCATAAGTTCGGATTTCATATAAATTATTTTACAACTCAATGCGGAAAAAGAAAATTATAAAACGTGGAGGGGAAATCCATTGCTTGATCGTGGATTTTCGAAGTGATAAAATCGGTTTTTTTAAGAAATTTTTATGTCATCAAATCGGGAATTTTCTAAGAAATTTTAAAGTTGGGAAATCATAAATTAGCTAGAGACATCTTGAAACCATTTAATTTTGAATTTTATATGCAATTTTTAAGTCTGAGAATCGTGGATTTTTTATAAGAGGTCAGCTGAAATGCGCAAATTCAGCGTCAGCTGAAATGCGCACCTTCGGTTGACCACCAGAGCTCAAACGCCGGCCATGGTGATGGTGTGGGCCGCCATAACAGCCGATGGTCGCTCTCCGCCCGTATTAATCGAACGTGGCATCAGAATAAATGCCGAATATTATAGCGAAAATATTCTGCAGGGTGTGCCAAAGCCTTGGGCAAGCAAACATTTTGGCTGCAGACCTTGGATATTCCAACAGGACTCAGCACGCGCCACCCAAAAATGTTTACAAAATGAGGTTCCTCGCTTCATTTCCAAAATCTCCAAATATCAATTCGTTGGACCGTATTGTGTCTAAAGTATTTTAGAAAGCAAGGTTGGCCCGAAAAAATACCAAAGTATCGATCTACTCAAGCAAGCGCTTCGCCGTTTTTTTTTTTTTTTTTTTTGAAAAAATGTTGAAGCTGACAAATTTCGGGTTATAATTAAAAACATTTTAAAAACATTAAACCGTGGATTTTTATATAAATTTTAATCCTTAATCCTTCCAAAATGTTACAAATTATTTATTATTTTTTACTTCGACGACTTCTTAAGGAGTCAAAACGTTGTACAGTTATTACATTGCTCCTAAAAGTATGCTTTATTTTGTACAATATTTTATTGACTACCAATAAATCATTGTTACTTCCATATTCCATTTAAAAATACATTCCATTACAATTCAGGCTCATTAATAGTGACGTACTGAGAGAGGGGGGGACATTGCAAAAAAACTTCATTTCCTTTCTCACCCTCCCCCCTCAAAAATTATACTAATTGCTCAACTGAATATTCTGAGGAGCATAAGGCTTTTTAAATAGTGTAAACGTTGTACAGTTATTTTATTATCTGTACATTATATTTTTATGATCCTAAAAGTATGCTTTATTTTCTGTAATGTTGTTTTAGCAATGCCAAGAAATCGTTGTTACTTCCATTTGCAAATTAAAAAAAATGCATTCCATCCAGTTACAATTCAAGGTCACGAACAGTGGCGTAAAGAGTTTTGGGGGTGGGGGTTAGACAAAAAAGCAACTACCCCTCCCTTTCTGTCAAAATGCTAATTGTGTACATATTGTTTGATCGATTTTACTGGATGAGGATAAATAAAAGGATTTTCTTTTGTGCATAATACACCTTGAAAGAACAAAGATATTAGGGCATAGATGAACAAAATGTGACTTGCATTTGTGTGTCCTTTTTTCCAGCTTTACTCCAAAATAACTTCACATTGCATTTTTAAGTACGCCCCTGGTCCGCAGCACTTGTATTTATTATCTAGAAATAATAGATTTTTTGTGCATTATAATAACTTATTAAGTGCCATTATTGCAATGTTCCTTTGTCACATTTTGCCTTAATTAGAGTTTCAATCATTTAAATAATGCCCCTTCAATTGATGGATCGATTGTTCGATAAAATGACAAGAACGAAATGAAACAAAAAAAATGTTCATTTCTAACATCTGTTCAAACTGTCGCCATGTCATGCAATTATTCAACAGATTTCCCTCCGACTCTTTCGTTCGTTCGTTCATCCATCCGGCTGGCTGGCTGGCTGGCTGGCAATAATTTCATAAGAGTTCTCCAAGTGATCTGCCTGCTGATGAAAAAAAAAAAACACAAGATTTGCAACTTGGCAGCAGAGCAACAGCAACAAAAAAAGATTGAAATTCTTCGCTGTGATTGGTTGTTGGTTGGCGGTGTGTCGCTGGCAGATAATAGAGGAAATCGCAAAAAAAAAAAACAAAAACCAGACTCTTTCAGTGTAGGGAAAGCTATGGATTTCGTCGCGTCACTATTTGCAATATTTGACGTCAAGTGTAAGTCTCGGAAAAAAAGCGCGCGCGTGTTTGTGTGTGTGTTTGGGTAATTGTGAGACAGATCATTTTGTTTTCCATTAGAAAAAAGATAAAGAATAATGCATTAATAATTATAATGAAAAAAATAATTTATGGCATACATACCTCTATATGTACCCACATACAATAATTTTTAAATCCAAGTGCCTGCGGGCCATCTGGGCTGTTTTGCAATTCATGGTGAAAAAAAGTTTTTAATGATTATTATGGCTAACTCTCCTGGGATAATGAAAATATAAAGTGCATTAAATTTTGGGAACAAATTTTAATAGATATTGCAAAAAAACCTCACAATTCCCCAAAGATTTGTTCAACAAATTGCAGCGAAAAGCAAACCACGAATTGCAAGAAGAAGCAGCACATATGGCATTGATATTAAGGAGATTTGCTCTTTGCAATAACAACATCTATGGGAGAGCATTGCATACTCTCCCCACTGCTGGGGCGCCATGGAGAAAGATGTCAGCGCTCTTGTATCAACATGACAGCAACAGAAAGCTCTCTGCATTCACTCATCAATGTTTGACAAGGTAATTCACATTGCATTATTGCACCCACTGTCTCCCACACAACATACCCCCTCTTTCACTCTCACACACACACACACACATCATGTTTATACCCAGTAAACAATTTTTGCCGAATTCGGTCCGATTTCTGTCAGAATCTCTGAAAAAATGTCCGATTCTGATTCCGAATTCCTTCCGATTTCGGTACGAAAGTTGTATGGACGTGGTCACCGAATTCGGAAAGATTTTCTGAAAAAAATCTGAAAAAATATTAGATTTTCTGGACGAATTCGGTCCGAATTCGGTGAAAATTCTTGAAAAAATAGGAGAAAAAATTAGATTTTCGGAAAAGATTCGGAGGACAACTCCGAATTTCTGAAAGAAATCGGGCAGAATTCGTCTGGAAATTCGGCGGAATATTCAGATTTTCTAAAAGAAATCGGTCAGAATTCGAAAGAAAATTCGGAATAAAATTCAGATTTTCTGAAAAAAGAACGCTGAGAATTCGGGAGAAAGTTCCGATTTTCTGAAAGAAATCGTTCAGAATTCGGAAGAAATATCGAAAAAATCGTCACACCACTTAAAAATGAAAAAAATACATATTTATTTAAAAAACAAACAATTTATTTCGGGTTTCGTAAAAATGTAGTTTAAATATTACATCTATAATACATTTACATTATAAATATTATTTTTATTAGGAACATAACATACAGTATTTTAATGCACAAAAGAGTTGAACAGATAACAGATAATTCAATTATTTGTTGTTATTATATACATATATATAATTTTTGTAATTCACTATATCTTTTTAAAACAAAAATAAAATAAATTCAGTCTTTCAATAATTTGTATGTAGTTGTTTTTGCAATTTTTTTCCATCATATTTTTTTGGGAACGAAAGAGAAAGAGGCTGATTCACAACAACAACAAAACGCACATTTTTACAACGGAAAATCTAACAGTTCACAATAAAAATAACAAATAGCATTTTTGCTTTGCGCTTTGTTGTTGTTGAGATCTTGAATGAACAACAACAACTACTATGGGAGAGAATGTGTCAAACCACCACCATCCGTTTACATGTGGGAGAGAATATGCCAGAGCAATAGACAATCTACTCTCTCCGTTTGTACATTTTTCGAGTTTTTTTCGCTTAAAAACACAGGAAAATGTGCAGAAATTCTAAAAAAAAACGTTTAGAAAATCGGACCAATTTCTATCAGAAATTTCTGAAAAAAACGTCAGAAATTTCGGAAAAAAATCTAAAATCAGAGCAGTCGGAAAAAATTGTTTACTGGGTATTTGTTTTGTGAAAGGAAAGTGTTAGTGTTATCAATCCCTGTTAGTGTTATTCTGATTAGATTTTAATGAGTGGAGACGAGTGCGTGACGACAGGGCATTGATTACTGGCTAATGGTAACGTAAATCGATAATTAAATGGTATTTTACGATATGTTTGCTTGTTTTTTCAATTTAAATGTTTTAGTCAAAAAACGAATTTACGCCTTATCGTTTATACGTGTGTGAAAAAGGAGATTTATTTGTTAGGTGGTACTCATACGGCGCCAAAACTTGATCTTGATCGGAATTTTTGAGAGGTACAATAAATAAGTCAGCATTTATCGTTTGATGAATGATGAATTTTATGACTGACCCCCTGCAAAGATCATGAAGCATTTGCATGATACATATGTCAAACGATTTAGAAGCCTGTGGAATATAAGGGATTTGCCGATAAGGGCCGATTGGTTTTCAACATTTTTTAAAAAGTGAAAATTTCAAAAATGTTTGACAACAACAAAAACATAGTTTACCGGATTTAGTAAACATAATAGATTCAAATCTGTCAAATAAAAAGCCAAAAGCTTTAATGTAAACACACTATAAGAAAAAAAACGAAAGGTAACCTACTATACAGGGTGAGATAAAAAACTCCAACAAAGTTAAACGCCATAATTTTAACTTTTTTTTAAATTTTATTGAATGAAAGCAAAAAATGTCGGAAATAGCATCAAATTTTAGAATAACTTTAGATTTGTTAGAATTGGTCATATTTGGCACGAATTATGGGCTTCAAACGGCCAATGACACACGCTGCCCGAATGTTTATCTGCGGTATTTTTGCCCATTCCCGGCGAAGCGCTTGCTTGAAGTGATCGACACATTGGTATTTTTAGTGCGAACCTTGATTTCCAGAATACTCCAGACACAATACTGTCTAACGTTTGGTATCCGGAACTTTTTCCCTGGAAAATTCTCCCCAAAATGCTTTTGTACGCTTGTAAACCATACAATGAGCTGTCACTGGAATAATTTTAACAGCTGTCGGAAGAGTGGCTTAGAAATGACATCAGTCTGAACATGCTTGCAGTTTTTTCATCTCACCCTGTGGATACCGTTCCAAAATTAAAAAACCCAAAAACCACTTTATTCTTTAACATTTCAATTAAATTAGCCATATTAGGCTACTTCTTGTTTATTTTTATTTTTAGTTTTTTTTTTTTGGAAAAATGAACCTCCAATTGTGGCAAGGTTAAGATTCTATTTTTGCAATCATTTGCGAAAATCTACTACAAGAAAAGAAAAATAAGTTTGGATAATTGTAAAGTTAACAATTTGTTTCTTGGTTTGCTTGTTTCTGTTTTTTTTTGTGCTCCGCAAAGGAATTTTGCTAAAGTGGCAATTGTTAAACAATAAGAGATTATATCGAAACAAAAAATAGTCGTATTCAAGACAATAGAGCCCCCCGTTCACAGTCAAAGAATGAAAATACCTCAGGTAGTGGTTAGCTATTTTTCATATCAAGGCACATACATCAATGTTAGTTGGACGCTTGACTTCAGACCGTGAGGATCGGAGGAAAAAAAAATCGAAACGAACGAAAAAAATATCATTGCAAAAGCAACTGCAAAAACTACCAATTGTGGTATAAATTATTTATAAAAACGAAGTGCAATAAATAATACTCAACAAAAAGCCACAACAATAACAGAAAAAAAAATAAAATATCAACAAAATAATCGACGGGCCATCGTGTTTTTATTTCAATACATTTTGGCATACCCAAACACACACAGTTATTATGGCTGTGAATTTTCTTTAATTATTGTTTTTTTTTTTTTGTTTTTTGCTTTTCAATATGCAATTAAATGCACCAACTACAACAAAGTAAAACAACAAACAAAAAAAATAATTAAATTTTGTTATGTGAACCAATAGCAACAAATTAAAATTATCTCAAAAACGCAGATTGAAAAATGCCAAAATAAACAAAGCGCGACATTAAAAATTAAATAGTTTAAATATATTTTGTTCAACATTGAAATATTACAAATATACATGTCACAACAAAACTCTTAAAATTTTAAAATTAAAAAAAAAAACTAAAATAAATCATTTGAAGGGTGTGGTGGCCAAAGGGTGAAGGAGCTGGAAGTTTATTTGTTTTTACATTGAAGCTTTTTTAATTTTTATTTTAAGCATGGACTTTACAATTTTGATCCATTTGATTTTCATAATCCATTATTTTAAGCCTTGAATTGACAATTGTGATCCATTTCATTTTCCCAATCCAGTACAATGTAAACGTAGTATTATTGTTTGTCTTATCTGTTTATTTCATGTCTTTCCCATACAAGGAAATGTCATCACATCTGTTACAGTTAACAATTTCTCCAACCGTCAAATTGAAAGGGTCACCAATAACGGCATTTCTTTTGGCGTCATATAGAAGAAATATATATGAAAGAGCATGAAATTAAAATTGCAAGAGAAAGAGAGAGAGAAAGAGTGTTACCAAAATAAACGACTAGTACTCTATTCCTGAGTTAACCCACATGAATTTAAAAATGTTGCTGTATTTTTCTAAATCGAAAAACTGGTATTATTTTGTACAAGTTTGCAGTTCTGGAACAAAACTTAAATAAACTACATTTATCGAGAATTATTTATAAAAAAATTGTTGCAGAAAAAGCAAAAAATTGTTTTTATTTTTGAAAAAAGTATAAAAATTGTTATCGATCAATTTTTGATTATAAAATAATGTATGTATCGAATACACTTGAAATAATCGGACATAGAAGAAATCTTGTTATCGAATAACTTATTTTTAAGAAAAGGTATGATCGAACAAATGTTTTGTTAGAAAATGTGATATCGAACACTTGAAATAATCGGACATTGGATTTTGTATTGAAATGATTTTCTATGCAAAAAGTTGCTATCGATGTGTTTTAAAAATGAATGGTTATCGATGAATATTTCCAAAGGAAATGTAGTTATCGATTAATTTTTCTAGAAGAAATCTTGTTATCGAACAACTATTCTTTAAGAAAAGGTATAATCCAACAAATGTTTTTTTTAGAAAATGTGTTATCGAACCATTTGTTATCGAACACTTGAAATAATCGGACATATTTCCAATTGAAATAATTGTCTATGTAAAAAGTTGCTATCGATGTGTTTTAAAAATTTATGGTTATCGATAAATATTTCCAAAGGAAATGTAGTTATCGATTAATGTTTCTAGAAGAAATCGAACAAATGTTATTTTAGAAAATCTGATATTGAACTGTTGTTATTGAAAACCTTTTTTCTATTAAAAAATTAGAAATTAGATAAGAAAATGTCATTGAAAGCTTGAAATAATCGGACATGTTTTCTATGAAATGATAATCTATGGGAAAAGTTGCTGTCGATGTGTTTAAATAAATGGTTATCTATTAATTTTTTAAAAGGTTATTTTAATGATCGATTAATGTTTCTAGAAGAAAAGTTGTTATCGAACAAATGTTTTATTAGAAAAGATTTTCTCATAAAAGAGTTGTTATTGAAAACCTTTTTTTTATTAAAAAAAAAGGAGTTATCGAACAATGTTTTTACGGAAAAAGCTGTTATTGAATTAATTTTTATTGGAAATGTTAATATAAAGCTGTAATAGATAAAGTTTACTTTAAAAAATAGTGTTATCGAAGAAGTCTTTGTGAGAAAAGTTATTATTGAAGTAAGCAAAGGTTTTATCGAACATCTTTACAATTAGAAAATGAATTGCCCAATATTTATTTATTTTTATTTTTTTTTTTTTAATTGTATTCGAACTATTTTTTAATAAGAAGTAGTAGTTATTGAAGCAGTTTTCAAAAGAAAAGTTGTAATCGAATAAGGTTTCGATAAGAAAGGTTGTTATCAACAAGCCTTTTATAAGAAAAATTATTATCTAACAAGTGTTTATAAGGAAAGCTATTATCGGACTACATTTCTACGAGAAATTATGTTATCGAAGTCATTTTTTTATAAGAAAACATTGTATCGGTCTTCTTTTCCATATGTTTCTTGTTATCGATCAAAAAATTTTGTTATAAAAATTTTTATCGAAAAAATGTTTTATCGAAAAAATTGCTATCGGACTACATGTGCATAAGCATTCTGTTATCGAACTAATTTTCCACAAGAGAAATTATTATTCAACAACTTTTCAATTCTACGATAACCGATTTTCCCTTTATGATATCGAAAAAAAAATCAAAAATAGTAGATTTTTGGAGGTTCTAAAACAGAGCAAATAAGTTTCTTATACCAAGGGGTTTTTTTATCGAATTAGTTGTTATCGAACTTGTTATAAAATTAGTCAGCTTTACTGAAAAAAAACATTTTTTTGATAAAAATTTTATATCGAGCCTATTTTCTTAAAAAACAAATTGCATCGGTTTCTTTATTTTCTCCAAAAATAGTTAATCGGTGACGAACTTTGTTATCGAACTTTTTTTTTTATTTTTAAACTTCTATGTAAGAAAGGTAATTATTGAACGACTTCTTTTTAAGAAAATGTTGTTATCGAACCACTTCTCTATGGAAAAACGAAAATTTGTCCACAGTAAATGTTTGTCGCGGCTTAAATTTTCTAGGGAAAAGTTTGTTATCGATAACATTTTCAACAGCAACGTTTGTTATCGATTTTATTTTCAGCAGTAATGTTTATTATCGATCAATTGTTCTGTCAAAATTATTGTTGTTGTTATTCGACACGTTATCTGTAAATGAATGTGGCTGACTAACATTTTTCCCGACAATAAAAGTTGTCATCGATCCATTTTTTTAATGAAGTCTATTGTTATTAAACAACTTGAAACACCCTTGGTGTCATATAATTTATCTTTAGCACTACTATATATAATTATGGCGTATTATTAAAATTTTATAATATGCAATCTAAGGCAATTTTGCAAAAATACACACAACTATTCAAATGATTAAAAAATGCTTTAAGAGCGAACATTTTTTATTGCCTTAACAAAATTTGTCCACATTTTTACCACCTCTATTTGTCACATGTGGCGTATAAGCAATTATTGTGTGTTGTTAACGAAATGTCCACCTCTTCATCAAACATACGCCCTTAAGTACCCGCAGAACTGTTTGGATTTCTAAAAGTGACATTGGAAAAATGATGATTGAATACAGGTACTTTCAACTCAGCAGACGTCAGTTTTTGTTGTAATTACATAGCCACTTACATATGTATGGGCACTTGTATTTTTACAAAAAAAAAAACGATTGTAAATAAGTGTGAGACCGATCGACCGACCAACTCACAATCATTAAATATTATAAAACTCTGATACGATTTGATAACAAATCAACAGGCTGTTGTTATTCAAAGAAAGATAACAATCTAAACAAAGTGTCATTAATTTAGAGTTGTGCCAATTATTTATTTATTTGCTTTTTTTTTCAGCCGATGTCGATAAGTTGTGAATTTTAATCTTATTTTTTTCTCTCCCTTTTTACTTGATGTTTATTACTTTGATATGGCCTTTAATTTATATATTCGGAAAAAGATGTTTTAATTTTAAATCACTTTTTTCCTTTGAAATTGGGATTTCAATAAATTGACATACAAAACCATGTTAGCACGTGTGTTTGTGCTCTGTTTTGGTAAATCCCCAATTACTCAGAGCTTTCTGTTTACATTTCTCTTGCCCTCTCACTCTCACCACCACCTGTTGTTTTGTTTTATTTCTCTTTTCCGTTTCCTTTTCTTTTGCGGTGAGTCTCTCCTAGTGCAGGTGGTAGTCTCATTGCATTAATGAGAGCACCCAAGACGTTAGCGTCGCCGTTAACGTTGTGTCAGCGGCTCTGCCGCTACATAAATAAAACATGCATTTATAGAGTCAAACGTGACTTAAAATCTGTGAAAAAACGAATAAAAAATAAATTCTTTGCACATGTGATTGTATGGCCTGTTAGTGTTCCATTGTTGGCCATTGATTTGAATGGAATTAATTTATGGTGTCGACTTTTGTCGGGCATCAACATCGGCGATAATAAAAGATCAAGTAACACAAGGGTGTAATGAAAATGGCATAAAAAGAAAATATAAAATATGAGTTATTTTAGTGTTTTGTTTTAAAATTCTATTAAGAATAATGGCTTTACAGCTGTTCACACACACACATATTTAAGCTTTATTTCATCTGTAAATCGACGTTACCTCTCTAATATGCAAATCGCATATTAACAATGGCAAGCAACAACAACAACGAGAAATTATGCAAGATTTTTATACATTTTGTTCGTCGACGACTAAAAATAAACTTACATACCTAGATCGCATTTTCAATTACTGTAATACTACTGTATTCAAGTATCATTAAATTGATTAAAGCCCCAAACGAACACAAAAGGCTCGTCTCGTAAACGTGTGAATTGCAATACAATATGACTACGAATAATTTCAGAATTTCATACATACATTTTTACAAATGTGTGTGTGTGTATGTATTAGTATGATATTTACAACAGATACCGTTTCTAAGTAAAATGTTACAGGTGTTGTAAATATAAGAATTTCATTTAGATGAGAAAAAAATAGATCGTGAACATTTGTTTAAAAAAAAAATTAAACGAAATCGTGATATTTCCTCGATTAGTTTTTCAACAAGAATGGATTTAAAAGAATATTGCAATGGGAATATCTAATGACTAGCAAATTTCCTTAAGTTGTTATCGAACAGGGTTTCTATAAAATAGTAAAATATCGATCCCTTTTACGTAAAATGAACTGTTATCGAATATTGTTAATATTGAAATTCTTACTATCGATCGATTTTTCTAACACGAAATTAGTCGATATTAGTATAGGTTTTCTATAAAAATAGACTGTTAATAATAGCCAAATTTTCTCAACTTAAAATTGCTATCAGACAATTTTGTTTTATAAGAAAATATTGTTATCGTGCATAATTTCTATATAAAATTACTGAATAAGACAACATTTCTCTAAAAAAAATCATGTTATCGAAAAATTTTTCTACAGAAGCGAGTGCTATTGCACAACTTATTTTATACAAAAGCTAATTGTCGAACATATTTTCTATAGTAAAGCTTGTTATCGGACATATATACTATAGAATAGCTTTTATCGGACAATTTTTCTTTACAAAAGCTTGTTATCGGGTGCTATCGCACAACTTTTTTAATACAAAAGCTAGTTGTCGAACATCTTTTCTATAGTAAAGCTTGTTATCGCCTTCATTTTGCATGGAATAGCTTGTTATCGGAAAAATTTGGTATAGAAAAGCTTTTATCGGACAATTTTTCTTTACAAAAGCTTGTTATCGGGTGCTATCGCACAACTTTTTTAATACAAAAGCTAGTTGTCGAACATCTTTTCTATAGTAAAGCTTGTTATCGCCTTCATTTTTTATGGAATAGCTTGTTATCGGACAAATTTACTATAGAATAGCTTCTAACGGACAATTTTTCTTTATAAATGCATGTTATCGGGTGCTATCGCATAACTTTTTTTAATACAAAAGCTAGTTGTCAAACATCGTTTCTATAGTAAAGCTTGTTATCGATTTCATTTTCTACAGAATAGTTTGTTATCGGACAAATTTGTTATCGAAAAACTCTTCTGTTTAAAATGTTGTTATCGAACAACATTCCTGTAAAAATACTATTATCGACCAAATTTCCTGTAAAATATTATGTTATCGAACAACTTTCGTATAGAAACAGATATTATCGAGCCGCTTTTCTACAGAAAACATTGTTATCGAACAACTTTCCTGTGCAAAATGTTGTTATCGACCAAATTTTCCATAAAGTATTATGTTATCGAAGCACGTTTGCATGGGAAAAATTTTTATCGAAAAACTTTTCTACAGGAGATATTGTTATCCAAGAACTTTTCTATTCAAAATGTTGTTATCGAACAAAATTTCTATGGAAAATGCTGTTATCGACCAGTTTTTCCGTAAAATATGATGTTATCGAACAACTTTTTTATAGAGACAGTTATTATTGAACCGCTTTTCTACAGATAATATGTTGTTATCGACCAGGCTTTCTATAAAGTATTATGTTATCGAAGCACGTTTGCATAGAAAATTTTATTTTTGAAACATTTTTGTACAGAAAATATTTTTATCGAAGGACTTTTCTATTTAAATGTTGTTATCGAATCACTTTTCTATGCAAAATGCTGTTATCGAGCAATTTCCGTAAAATATTATGTTATTGAACAACTTCTGTATTGAAACAGTTATTATCGAACCGCTTTTCTACAGAAAATATTGTTATCGAACAACTTTCCTATGCAAAATGTTGTTAACTACCAAATTTTCTATAAATCGAAATGCGTTTGTATAAAAAATTTTATTTTCAAACCAATTGTCTACATGAAATGGTGTTATCGAAGAACTTTTCTATTCAAAATGTTGTTATCGAACAAAATTCCTATGGAAAATGCTGTAACGACCATTTTTTCTGTAAAATATGTTATCGAAAAACTTTTCTATAAAAACTGTTATTATCGAACCGCTTTTCTGCAGAAAATAATGTTATCGAACCAATTTTTCTATAAAGTTTTTTGTTATGGAAGCACGTTTACATAGAAAATTTTGTTATCGAAGAACTTTTCTACTCAAAATGTTGTTATCCAACCACTTTTCCATGCAAACTGTTATTATCGGGCATTTTTTCCGTAAAATATTTTGTTATCGAACAACTTTTGTATAGAGATAGTTATTATTCCTACGCAAAATGTTGTTATCGATCAATTTTTCTATAAAGTATTATGTTATCAAAGCCCGTTTGTATGGAAAATTTTGTTATCGAACAACTTTTCTATGCTAAATCTTGTTATCGACCAGTTTTTCTGTAAAATGTTATTGTTATCGACATCCTTAGGATGTTGTTGTTGTTGGTTTGCGCTTTTATCTGGATAAACAATTTAATTGTTTCCAATCTGCTACACACTTGCAGTAGATGTGACAATATTGAAACTTATGTGACAAAATAGTTGCAATTACTAATTCATTGTGTTGTTGTTCCTCTTTACTTGTTCAAAACTCAGTCACAAGTTATTCAACCGTCAGTTTGTTGTAAATATTTATACAATTAATTAAATAAAGTGTAATGTCAATTGTCATCACATCGTTAAAGATAATCGATGTGAATTATATTTCCGTAAGCTTCCGCTGATCATTCAGATCAATAAATAAAAATTCATTTAATAAATAGAATTTTTAGAATTCCTGTTCAACAGACGGACGGACGAAGAGGTTGGGAAAACAGAAAATAATTTCTTTTTAAACAAATCGAATAAGATCACGTTTTGTTAAATTTTATTTGTTTTTGTTTCGATGCGAGAAAAAAACAGTTATACAAATTCATCAATACCTCATGATTTGAATATTAAGTTTTCTATGGCAGATGGCAAGCAAACACACAAACGCACACACATATCGTCTAGGAAATAACAATTCTTACCGGAATTTGTAAAAAAAAAACAATTATTTATTATTATTGTAAAATAATATAAAGTTCCCTTTTTGTTTTTCCTTCTCTCCTTCCCCTCTTTATAGCTCCTCGGAACTCCCACAAGAGTAAGTTGAAACGATGACACCTCCTCCAACAATGACTCCCATCCATTCTTGGCCCTGAAATATATCAGCATAATGCTTAACCCCACAATGCCGACATTACCAATTACATTGATCTCTTATCGAAAAAATACTTCGCCTTTTTTATTTGAACAGTTGTTTAATTTACTTCAAAATCAATTAATGTTGACATACTTCAAATTAATTTTCAATTCAATTTACAAGCGTAATGATACTCTAATTTTCTTGAAAATTAAAGTTCAAATTACATATTTATCCAAGGTAATGCTACAAGGACATGCTCATATCGCCGTTTTTCTAGAAGCTTATGTCATAATATTGTGGTAGTCAATGACACAATTGAATTGAATTGAATCAATACAAAATTGAACCAATTCAACCAGACTGAATTGAAGTTTTCCTATCAGAGACCCAATTCAGGAAGGCTGAATTGAAGTTTACCTTCGATAAGACAAATTAACAAAGCAAAGCGTTTCCATAACAAATTTTTCTACTGAAAAGTTGAGCCACAGTTGTTTTTTAATAACTTTTTCTTTTTCGATAACACCTAAAGTTGTTCGATAACACTTTTTTCATAAAAAAAGTTGTTCGATAACAACTTTTTCCATAGAAAAGTTGTTCGATAACGAATTTTTCCATAGAAAAGTTTTTCGATAACAACTTTTTTCATAAAAAAATTGTTTGATAACAATTTTTTCCATAGAAAAGTTGTTTGATAACAACTTTTTCCATAGAAAAGTTTTTCGATAACAACTTTTTCCATAGAAAATTTGTTCGACAACAACTTTTTCCATAGAAAAGTTCATCGATAACATATTTTCCATTGAAAAGTTTTTCGATAATTAATTTTTCCATAATAAAGTTGTTCGATAACAACTTTTTCCATAGAAAAATTATTCGATAACAACTTTTTCCATAGAAAAGTTCTTCGATAACAATTTTTCCATTGAAAAGTTTTTCGATAATAACTTTTTCCTAAAAAAAATTCGATAACAACTTTTTCCATAGAAAAGTTGTTCGATAACAACTTTTTCCATAGAAAAGTTGTTCGATAACAACTTTTTCCATAGAAAAGTTGTTCGATAACAACTTTTTCCATAGAAAAACTGTTCGATAACAACATTTTCCATAGAAAAGTTGTTCGATAACAACATTTTCCATAGAAAAGTTGTTCGATAACAAGTTTTCCCATAGAAAATTTGCTAAATTACAACTTTTGCTATAGAAAGATTTTTTGATAACAACTTTTCCGTATAAAAGTTGTACGACAACAACTTTTTCCATATAAAAGTTGTTCGATTACAACTTTTTCTATAGAAAAGTTGTTCGATTACAACTTTTTCTATAGAAAAGTTGTTCGATTACAACTTTTTCTATAGAAAAGTTGTTCGATAACAACTTTTTCTATAGAAAAGTTGATCGATAGCCTCATTTTACATAGAAAAGTTGATCGATAACAACTTTTTCCATAAAAAATTTGTTCGATAACAACTTTTTCTATAGAAAATTTGTTCAATAACAACTTTTTCCATAGAAAAGTTCTTCGATAACAACTTTTTCCATAGAAAAGTTGTTCGATAACAACTTTTTCCATAGAAAAGTTGTTCGATAACAACTTTTTCTATAGAAAATTTGTTCAATAACAACTGTTTCCATAGAAAAGTTCTTCGATAACAACTTTTTCCATAGAAAATACGTTCGATAACAACTTTTTCCATACAAAAGTGGATCGGAAAACACTTTTTCTATAGAAAAGTTGTTCGATAACAACGAAAACAAAAAAATATGTGCAATACATTCGATTACACTTAAATTAAAGCTTTCTTTTAATCTAAAAAAACTTCCCTCTTTTCCGTGTGTGGAAAAAAGTTTTGAAACCCGTATCCAATTATTACCTGGGTACTCCACCAAGTTGCCCAATTGCGTGTTATCTCTCCTTACACAGCATGCTTGCTTTTGGGGGAATCACCTCTTCGGTTTGTTACTCTTTATGCTTATGGTTCGCACGGGTTTCCTTGTAAGAAGAAATTTGAGTTTGTTATCACATTTAGGTTACAACTTGATTTACATATGTAAGTACATGCAAGGTGATATGTAATCTCTGTTTTTTTTTTCTTTGTAATAAAATAAACAACAAAGGTGTCATGGTGGCCTGACATTCAAAATGTCCAACCGTCAGATTTTCTTTTTGGATTCATGAAATTAGCTCTTTTTGTTGTTCCTGTCTTGAATGAATTAATATTCATGGCAGAGATCAAAATCTCACTCTGCCCCAAACAAAAACATACATTCACCCCAGGAGGCCTCTCTCTCTCTCTTTCTCTCACCCACTTTGTAACGGCCCACTCAATTGATATCAAACACCAAACAATTTGAATTTGCAATGCCTCCCAGAAAAAACAAAAAAGTACTTAAAGCTAAGAGACAATTTTAGCAATACACTTAGTGTGACAGCAACAACAGAACAGAAGAGTAACTGGCGTTTAAAGTGACAGCAGCACAACGAATCAAGTGTAAAATAAAATTACAGAAAAAACAATTGTTATAAAAACGAAGTAATCGTGTAAAATATATAAAGATACCTACTAAAAATATAAAACACGATCGCACTCTACTCGTCTGGTCTTGACTCGACGGCTCTGCTCTCGACTCTGTTCTGTTCTGTCTGTCTGTCCGTTGTTGTGAACTTTTCTCCATAACAAAAAAATAGCTATATGGAATGCATATAAAAGACACAAATCTTTCTACAATTACAAGTATTATACGGCTGACTGCCGATGTCAGCCAGTCGTGAAGAGAGGGAAAAATATTTCGGGAATTAATATTAATATTTTAGTTTTTATAAATATTTTTTAAAGTGAAGGAATAAATATTTCCCGAGAAAAAAGAAATTAAAATAAAAAAGTAATATAATATAAAATAAAATTAATTCAAATAACAAAATAAAAATAAAAAAGTAACATAAAACACAAAAAAAAAATACAAATTTTTAACAAAAAAAAATAAATAAAATAATAAAAGTTATTAAAATTAAAATAATAAAAATTAATTAAAAGAATTAAAAAGAATTAAAATAAAAAATAAAAAATAAAAAAAATAATTAAATTAAAATTTATAAAAATATTTTTAAGACCCCAGATAAAAAAATAATAAAAAAAGAAATTCCAAAAAAGTGCAATGATTACGCGACGAAATAATCTCCTAAAGCCTTTGCGGCTATCTCTGTTATTGTTCCTGTTGAATATCTGTTATACGCCCACCACAATCAATGCTCGCAGTTTTTACAGTGATAATTCCATACAGAAGAGGGATTATCAGAATGAAATTGAGGCATGGTGAGTAAACTGAAGATGAGTGGATTTAAAATTGACGCCCACAACAGTAAAAACGTTAAAAAATTAGAAAATTAAGCAAAAAATTATTTGAAAAAGAAAATTAAAAATATAATAGAATTGACATCATAAAAATTGAATTAACATCATAATCAATTGACATCATAAAAAAATTAGAAAATTAAGAAAAACAATTATTTGAAAAAAAAATTAAAAAATAATTTAAAAATATTATAGAAAAATCGAAAACAAAGATAAAATCGTAAAAAAAATTAAAAATTAAGAAAAAAAATATTAAAAAAAAATTAAAAATAATTTAAAAATATTATAGAAAAAATCGAAAAGAACAACTCAAAAAAAATATATATAAAATAATATGTTAAAAAATTAAAATTTATATAAAAAATTCAAAATATAGAGGAATTATCCGAATGAAATGGAGAAACAAAAACCAAAATTAAAACAGGATATTTTTAAAGTAATAAAAAGTAAAGGAAAACAAGAAACCTTCAAAAATGTGAGACATGTGGCCTGTCAAAGTTTTTACTACGATAACCGAGTTTCCTTTTATGATATTAAAAAAACTGCAAAAATAGTCAATTCTTGCAGTTTCTAGAACATAAAAATGTTGTTATCGCTTTAATTTTATCTTGAAAATTCTGTTATCGAAATATTTTCCTATAGAAAATGTTGTTTTCGCTCTAAATTTTACTTAACAATGTTGTTATCGGCCAATTTTTCTGTAAAATATTGTGTTATCCATTCACTTTTCTACGGAAAATGTTTTTATCAAAAAACCTTGCAAAAGGTTGTTATCGGACAACTTTTCTACAGAAAATGTAGTTAGCGCACAACTTTTCTAACGGCTAATTGTTCTGTAAAATACTATGTTATCGAAAAATGTTGCTATCGAAAAAATTTTTTATGGAAAAAGTTGTTATCGGACAACTTTTCTATTGAAAAAGTTGTTATCGGAAAACTTTTCTATGGAAAAATATGTTATCGTACAACTTTTCTATGGAAAAAGATGTTATCGGACAACTGTTTTATTGAAAAAGTTGTTTTCAAACAACTTTTCTATAGAAAAAATTGTTATCGAACAACTTTTCAATGGAAAAAGTTGTTATCGAACAACTTTTCTACAGAAAATGTAGAAAGTTTAATATCTTTCTTATGTAAAAGGTTGTTATCATCCAATTTTCTATAAAATATTATGTTATCGAAACACTTTTGTATAGAAAATGCTATTTTCGAACCAATTTTCTACAGAAAGTGTTTTTTATCGAATTACTTTTCGATGCAAAATTTTGTTATCGAACAACTTTCCTATAGAAAATGTTGTTATCAACTAAAAATATTATGCTATCGAACAACTCTGCCATAGAAAATAATGTTATGGAACAACTTGGAACGAATGGAAATGTTGTTATCGAGGAAGTTTTCTACGCAAAATCTTGCTATCGACTAATTTCCTGTAAAATATTATGTCATCGAACGACTTTGCCACAGAAAATGTAGTTATCGAACAACTTTTATATGCAAAATAAAAAAATATAAAACAAAATATTATGTTATCGAAACACTTTTCTATAGAAAATGTCGATGATCGAGCTACTTTTCTATTCAAAATCTTATTATCGAACAAATTTTCCTACAGAAAACTTTGTTATCGAAGAACTTTTATATGCAAACTAATAAAATATAAAATAAAATATTATGTTATCGAAACACTTTTCTATTGATAATTTTGTTATCGAACTACTTTTCCAACAGAAAATTTTGTTATCGAAGAACTTTCCTAGGAAAATGTTAATATCGAACCACTTTTCTACAGAAAATGTTGTTATCGACCAAATTTTCTGTAAAATATTATGTTATAGAACAACTCTTCCATACAAAATAATGTTATCGAACTACATTTTTACAAAAAATGTATTAATCGAGGAACTTTTCTGAGCCACATGTTGTTATCGAACCTCTCTCCTATGCAAAATGTTGCTATCGACTAATTTTTCTGTAAAATATTATGTTATCGAACGACTTTGCTACAGAAAATGTCGTTATCGAACAAATTTTCCCACAGAATATTTTGTTATCGAAAAACTTTCCTGTGGAAAATGTTGTTATCGACCAAATTTTCGGTAAGATATTATGTTATCGAACAACTCTTTCATAGGAAAAAATTTAATCGAACTACTTTTGTTATCGATGAACTTTTCAGAGCAACATGTTGTTATCGAACCACCTTTCTACAGCAAATATTGTTATTAAACAACTTTTCTATGCAAAATAAAAACAAAATGTTGCTTTATCGAAACACTTTTGTATAGAAAATAATGTTGTCGAACAACTTTTCTATGCAAAATCTTGTTATCGAACAAATCTATCCACAGAAAATGTTCTTATCGAAGAACTTTCCTATGGAAAATGTCAATAACGAACCACTTTTCTACAGAAAATGTCGTTATCGAACCACTTTTCCGTTGGAAAATGTTGTGCTAAACTAATATTTCTCTAAAATATTATTTTATCGAATAACTTTTCTATAGAAAATAATGTTACTGAACATTAAATATTCGCAAATAAGAGGAAAATATGAAAAAATACAAATACAAATTGAAAAAGTTGATAAATGTACAAAAGGTTAGAATGAAGATAAGACATGGTTAGTGAGCATAGGTGGGGAAGAAAACGGCGACGTGAATTGAAAATTCTATTCTGAATTGAAAATTTTCTATAGAAAATTCAATTCTAAATTGAAAATTCTCTATAGAAAATTCGATTCTAAATTGAAAATTTTCTATAGAAAGTTCTGTTCTAAATTTTTCAAAAAAGTTTCTATTCAGTCTCGGCTTACACGCGTCATCATAGGCACGCGCCATCTAACGCTGATAAACAATTATAAACAGAGCTGCTTCAACAATCTGTGAGCTGGTGTATTTGGGGGTCTTTGGCCGCACCAGACAGACAATAACAAATTAATACCGGTATTGTATAAAACGCACTTGAAATGTACGCACACACATTGTTAAACGTCTAATTGCCTTGACATTGAATGTTTCCCTCTCTGAGAATGTGTGTCATTTGAGACTTGAGAGCAAATGACCTATGTCAAGTGGGTATAACAGATCAAATGTTCTTAAGGTCAGTTTTTCATGACTTAATTAAGGGAGATGGGGAGACGGGGAGGGTTGAAAAGCTAAGAAAACTGCTTGATTTGCATTTTTCAAATTTTCTTCACTAATTTTTTTTTTTTTTAATTTTCCTAATTTTTTCTCTCAGTCAAATCTACTGCTATGGCGAACTGCTGCACACCGTACAAATGGCCCATCTCTTTGCGGACTCCAAGACATTTGTCGATCGCAAACTCAAGAATACCCCAGCCGAGACCATAGCCAATTTCCAAACATTTATGGCAGCGAAAAATAACTCTCCAACCCAGGATGAAATACGGGAATTCGTTGAGAACAACTTTGATGATCTGGGCAAAGAATTTGTACCCTGGGAACCCACCGATTGGGTGGAACATCCTGCCTTTATTGACAACATCAACGATCCAGATCTAAAGCAATGGGGTGTTGATTTGAATGCCATTTGGAAGGATTTGGGTCGCAAAATGATCGATGATGTCCACACCAATCCCCATTTTTATTCCATAATTCCCGTCGACAATCCTGTCATTGTGCCGGGCGGACGTTTCATTGAATTCTATTACTGGGATTCCTATTGGATTATTCGTGGTCTGCTCTACTCGCAAATGACACACACGGCCCGTGGCATGTTGGAGAATTTCATGTCAATTGTTCGCCGTTTCGGATTCATTCCCAATGGCGGTCGTATTTACTATGCCCAGCGTTCCCAGCCGCCGCTACTGGCAGCCATGATCAAATCTTATGTGGAGTTCACAAAGGACACCCAATTCGCTGTACAATCGCTGGAGGTGTTGGAACATGAGTTTGAATATTGGATGAACAATCACACGGTCCAGGCCAAGGGTTACAATGTGTGTGCCTATGGCGGTATATCGCCTGGCCCCCGCCCCGAGTCCTATCGTGAAGATATTGAAACCTCCAAGGCTTTTGTGACCGATGCCGAAAAAGAGGAACACTATGCTGAGTTGAAAGCTGCTGCTGAATCTGGTATGGACTTTAGTTCACGTTGGTTCATCAATGACAAAGGTGAACAAACTGGAGATTTGACCCACCTGAAGACACGTTCCATTGTTCCGGTCGAACTGAATGCCATCCTGCATTGGAATGCCAAGATTATTGCCGAGTTCTATAGGTTGGCTGGCAACAACTCCAAGGCTGAGGAATATGAAAATAAAGCAGCGAAAATTTTGGAGGTGAGTTAAGGTTGGGGGAAAAAATTATATTTTAATTCAGCCTTCCCTAAGGGAAACCCAATTCAGCCAGGCTAAATTAGAGTTTTCCGAACGGAACGCCAATTTACCAAGCCTGAATTAAAGTTTTCCCAAAGGAAACCCAATTTGGCCAGGCTTAATTAGAGTTTTCCCAATGGAGGCCCAATTCAGTCAAGCTGAATTAGAGTTTTCCTAAAAAACCCCAATTGACCCAGGCTAAGTTAGAGTTTTCTCAACGGAAACCCAACCCAGTCAGGCTAAGTTAGAGTTTTCCCAATGGAAACCCAATCCAGTCAGGCTGAATAAGAGTTTTCCCAACGGAAACTGAACTGAGCCAATCTGAATTAGAGTTTTCCCAACGGAATCCCTATTGAGCCAAGCTGAATCGAAGTTTTCGCAACGGAAAATCAATACAGCCAGGGTGAATTCGAGTTTTCATGACGAAAACCCAATCCAGCCAGACTGAATAAGAGTTTTTCCAACGAAAACCGAATTGGGCCAATCTGAATTAGAGTTTTCCCAACGGAATCCCTATTGAGCCAGGCTAAATCGAAGTTTTCGCAACGAAAAATCAATACAGTCAGGCTGAGTTCGAGGTTTCCTAACGGAAACCCAATTCACCCTGTCAGAAATAGAGATTTTTTTCCAAGGGAACGCACTTTCTCCTTGTGATATATTTTTCAATTTCTTACCCCATTTTTGCAGGCAATTGAGGCTGTCCACTGGAATGAAGAAGCCGGCGTCTGGCTGGATTATGATCTAATCAACAATAAGTCCCGTAACTATTTTGTTCCCACCAATTTGGCACCGCTCTGGACCATGTCCTATAATCTCAATGATAGCGAGAAAATATCCAAATCAGTTTTGAAATACATCGAAAAATTGGAATTGGATAAATACCCGGGTGGTGTGCCAAATACCCTGTATCGTACCGGTGAACAGTGGGATTTCCCCAATGTTTGGCCACCCATGCAATATTTGTTGATCAAGGGTTTGGAGAATTTGGGTACCACGGAATCTAAAGAATTGTCCGTTAAATGGGGCCATCGTTGGGTAAAATCCAATTTCCAGGCCTACAGCGAGACCAGGGCCATGTTTGAAAAGGTAGGTTCGAGAGAGAGAGAAAGAAGTTGTTTGGAAAAGGAATGATAATTGAAATGTTTTCTTTTTTGCAGTATGATGCCGAACGTTTTGGTGGCCATGGTGGCGGCGGTGAATATGATGTCCAAAAAGGTTTTGGCTGGTCCAATGGCGTCATTATTGAGTTCCTTGATAAATATGGTCGCAACATTACATTGCCCGGCAATGGTGGCAATGATGGAGGTATTTCCAAATCTGCAACTGATATATATTAAATGTATATCTCCAACATCCAACATCAACAAAAAAAAAAAACAAAACAAACAAACCATGAAATCCACTCTCTGTTCAGTGTGCCTTTATTTATATTCATTAAAACCAAGAAAAACACACACACACACACATTCATTATCTCCATTACATCCCCATGATGTCGACAAAAAATCTACAAAAAAAAACAACAACAATAACAATTTATTTACATTAATTAATGTTGTAAAATGATTACTCGCCGTTGCAAATTGTCACACCGCAAAATTCTTTCCTGGTTCGCGCCAAAAAACCAGCGTTGACAAATGACTACACACATCATATGAAACCAACCAAGCTCTCTGTCATTATCTCATTTGTTGCTCACCATTTTGATTGTTCTCTTCTTACAAAAGGGAATTACATTTGCCCAATGCGCTACATAAACAAACAAACAAACCACCCACTCATCAACACTCTGTGAGTACTGGAAGCAGAGCTCATTCAAAGTGGCTCTCTTGCATATGGTAATTATCAAAGAGAGTCCGTTAGGAGATCTCATTGATGTCTATGGGGCACATTACTTTCACAGAAAAGAAAAAGGCAAAAACATTAAAATTTACCATCACAAAAAAGAAAAGAAAAAAATAAAACAACATACCCGCCGAGAAAACTTATTACAAAATACATTCACAAAAACATACACATATTGTTAAAGTGTCATACCCAGCAATATTCTCTACGAATATCCTTCATTCATCCCACACTAATCTATGTAAATTGTGGACCACCTGCTGTTGTGTGGAAGTTAAATACTTCATTATCTTCATCACTTTTTTGGTGTTTCTTAATGTTGGGGACAAAAAGGAAACCTATATTTTTGTATGTAAGTCCATTTGTTTTTTTATTTTATTTAACTTATCGCTTTCATTGATTACTTTTCTTTTCGTTTGTGAGAACTTTTTATTGCAATTGTTATTAACTTAAAAAAATGTTTGTTTTAAAAAAAAAAACTTTTACAGGAAAACTTAAAATGTGGAGCGTAATTGGCATAACGGCATTTGCAGTGATTGCTGTTGTTGTGGGAAGGCTATTAATCTGAGGTGAGTTGCCAACCAGAAAAAAAAATTAACCTAGAACAAATGATTTTTTTGGGGGGTACAAGATTTCTATGCAAAACTTTTTGGCAAAAAAAAGGAAAACTTAGTAATTGGATTATCTCTCTCTCCCTCTTTTTCCAGATTTTATTCTTTGAGAATTAAAAACAGATGTCGCTACCACCCCCACCCACCTTGCACTCAGGATGACCCATTAATCACAAAAGGATGAACGACCTTTTTCCCGTTTTTTATGTGTTGAAAATCTATTTTTGTTGCAATTTGTTAGTAATTTGTTTATATTGTTGATTTTTTTTCAATTTTTTTTTTAAAGAAATGGTTTTGAATGTTTATTTGCATGACAATTTATGAAATAATTTCGCCTAAAAGAGTGCAGTATTATTTAAGTTAATTTTTTTTTTTTTTGTTTCCTTGCTTCCGCTTTGACTACTTTTTTGTTCTTCATCTATTCTTCCTCTCGCTGTGTATATTTAAATGAATTTTAGATAAATTTTAGCATTTAATATTGCTACTAGTTTTTAGTTAGAATATTATTAATTGTTGTCGCCTAAGAAGTATAAACTGCACTTGTAAATTGAAAAATTAATTGCTTACAAATTAGATTAAAAAAAAAAAAAAAAAAACAAAAAAATAGATAAAAATGTTTATAAATAATAAAAAACAGAATTTGTTTAAAATAATAGAAACTATCAACAAATAATTGAATTGCTTTAATAAAAAATTTATTTTGAAAAAAAAATCAAACGCCATAATTTTTATTTTTTTTTTTGCTGTTGCAAAATGGTCAGGCTTAATCCCATTATTGTTGTTTTTATAAAAACAACGTTGGCTTATTAGTGGAGAACGATGGTAATATTTACCCGGGGTAAGGCAGGGAATACCTAGTATAATCAACTGTCACTGGAATAATTTTAACAGTGGCTTAGAAATGAAAGCAGTCGGAAGTTGGTTGCAGTTTTTTCATCTCAACCTGTATTTGAATACTTACGCCATTTTGTTGTGGCATCGTTGAAATTGACAAAAATAATTTCTGTTAAAATTAAACAGATCATATCCTTTTTTTATTTGAAGCTTAAACGACGAATAGTATAAACTTTCCTAAAATTATAACTAGAAACATATTGTTTTTCTTTTTTTTTTCAATTTCTTTTTAAATAAATTTGGCTTTAAATTGTAAAAAAAATGAATATCTCAGAATTTTTGTTTTTAGAAGAAAAAAAATATTTTAACTTTTACAAAGTTAAAAGTTTCTATGACATACATATGTTTAAAATACAGGAATTTACGAAAACAATCCCCAATTCTTTGCTTAAATTCATTAAAACTCCAACTAAAATCCCCCACATAAAATTAGAAAATGAGTTTGACGTGCTAACGTGCCAACACCACCTTACGTCCACTAGGTGTTATTGGAGGCCGCCTGTTGTGATTGCACCGCCGATTCTTGACTAAAATATGGAGCTATATGCGGTTTCAGCAATGTATGGCAAATGTCACACACACGGGCCGGTCGCTTACGTGGCCCGGATTGCACCGTTTTGGTTATACACTTATCACAGTAGATATGGCCACAATGACGACAATGGATTTTGCGAACGGTCACAGTAAAATAGCTTTTGCATGCCGGACAATTGGAGACATCATCATCGTCTTGCCAGCGTACCTCCGAGTCGGAATGTCGCAACTGTTCCAAGTTCATCTGACGAGAAGGGGAAGAAAAAATTAATTACATAAGTGATACAGATCACAAACACACACACACTTACCTGCAGCGTCTGGGACAATTGAACAAAATCTTTTTGTACTTCTTCACTGGTGGCCAGATCATCTTGGAGATTTTTGATTTTTGTCTTGGCATCGGCCAGAGATTTGGTTAATTTTTCCTAAAAAGATTTTAGAAGGGGATTTTAATTTTTTTTTCGACACCTTCTAGCCTTGTAATGGGGATATTTTTAAGCAGCATTTTCAAGAGCTTTAGACTTCCGTTTTGCATTTTAATTGGGGAATTTTAAAATAGTTTTCCAGGTAAAGTGAAGGACTTTTGTTGGAAAAATATTCTAGGTCTTTTATTGAAGATCAATGTTGATTTATAAATCATTTCTCTTAGCCAATGTAATACCAGGATTTTAAAAGATTTCTGGTCGCTTTAAGGCCCAGACAAATTGGATTTAAGAGAAATTTTCGTGACCTCCCTAAGACCAGCCAATTAGGGTTTTTGTAACAAATTTCTTTGGATTTTTTTTAGAGAATTTTTCTAGATTTGAAGGCCTTTTTAAAAATCATTTCAAGGAAACTTGCTGAGGCTTTTAAAAGGCAATTTATCTATGCTTCCCCATGGTCTTTTGAAGAAGTTTTTTGTGGCATTTTAGTCCTAGAATTTAGGGCGTAGTCCTAGAATTTAGTCCTATGCTTTTTAAGGTCTCAAAAATGAATTCTTATAGACATTTCTTAAGGCATTTTCTTCGGGCCATGTATAAAGGAATTCTTTGAAAAATTTACTGTTCCTAATTTCTCCAAAGCAAATCAATGAAAATTACAATTTTTTAAAGGCCTGTTAGATTTCTTTGAGACACCTAATGCATATTTCCCATTCTTGAAGTCTTACTCACATTCTGATCGTTTAATTCAATTATCTCCACTCTAAACGCTGAACGTTTTCAAGGTTTCTTAAAGTTAATCTGGGCATGGATGGACTTCTTCAAGACATTTTAAAGGATTTTCTTGAACTTGGAAAGTTCTTTTAAAGTAGGATTTTTCAAGCTACTTCAAAGCCTATTAAAGGGAATTAAATCAAGCTTCTAGAATTTATAAGGACATGGTCTATGCCTTTTAAGGTCTTCAAAAATTAATTCAGATAGACATTTCTGAAGGTATTTTCTAGACTCCTTCAAGATTTCTTAAAATAAATTCTTTGATCAAGTTATTGTTTCTAATTTCTCCAAAGCATATCAAGGGAAATTGCCCCAACTTTTAAAACGCCTGTTAGATTTCTTTGATGTAGCTCTTCCTTGACGTCTTACTCACATTCTGATCATTTAATTCAATTATCTCCACTCTAAACGCTGATATTTGACGATTTTGTTCGGCCTCCTTGCGCTCCAAGGCCACTTTGGCTGATTCACAATTTTGCAGGGTCATCATGTGTTGGGTAATGCGATCCCTGTGGAATCAATGAATGCCAATTAAAACATAAACTTTAATAGGAAACCAAAAACAACAAAACAACTTACTGTAATGAGCGTATCTCCGTTTGCACCTTCTTTTTGTATGCAGTCCTTTCACTGTTGCTCGCCTCCAATTGATCACGCAATATTTGTATTTCATCCAGGGACGTTACACAACGTTTCTTCTCATAATCACAACCCAAGCGAGCCTGTATCAAATCTTGTTGCTGCCTTAGAATTATTTCCTGTAACTCTTCAACGTTGTTTGGTAAATTAATGTATTGACTTTCAATCTCCTCGGCCGTGGCTAAATAACGACCAGAGAGGAAATCATTATCGGCCTGTAACAATTCCAAATGTTTATTGACTTTTTCCCGTTCTTCGTCGAGGCGCTGTAGCTGGCGGGAGACTTCGTCTTTGGTTTCCAAGAATTTCTGTTGTAATTCCAATAGCTGTTGTTCATTGGAGGTGACCTAAAAATGAAAGAAGATGATTGTTGGTTTTTGTTGTGCTACTTTTTTTTTGCTACACCCACCTGTTCCCTTAGCACATGCACCTCGTTTTTGTGGGCCTCTCGTTTCTCTTGCCATTGATTTTCAAGAACTGCCCTCAACTCAGCCTCTTTTTCCAACTCCTTTTGGATTTCTTCCAATTGTTTTTTAAGTTTTTCCAATTTCTCATTTTTAGCAGCCTCATTGGTTTTAAGAATTTCAATATCTTTTTCCAAAGCGTTGCAGTTTTCACATGTCACAGGAGATAGGGGTTTAGTTGTGTTCGCTGGGTCATCTTCGCCCAGAATGCTTGTGTTGGTGGTGTGTAGTTTTTCATCAGCCTCTCTTAGTTTTTCCTTTAATGCCTTCATTTCTTCTTGCAACTGAGTTACAATTGATCCAAGCACTTCGGAATCTTCTTGGCTCTGAAATTACGGAAAACAGATTATTATACCAACAATGATCACAATTTAATGCATATTACGGGCTTAGGACGGTATAAAATTGAAATCGGACAGAACTAGGATATGGAGGAATATCTTAATCTGAATCCACTAAATTTGATGGAGGCATTTGAATGATTTTTTCTGACCTCTCCTACCAACTATCACCGCTATATACTTACATATTTACCCTCGTTTTTGCTTTTGTTGGCATCATCTGTTGCCGTATCACCAGTCGAAGGATTGTGAGGATCACCACTTTTACCTATTCGTGCTATGGTCTTCTTCACTTGGTTCAGGACTTGGGGTGCCAAGCTACTAAGTTCCTGAGACGTTGACGTTGAGGCTGAATGCAAACTTTCTTGTAATTGCCGATTTTCCTGTAGAATATGTTGATTCTCCTGTTTCAGAAGTTCTAATTCTGATTTGCAGATGGCAGACTCCTCGACGGTTTCTATAATTAAATTAGCGCAACATTACAAAACACATTCGTAACGAAATTTGTTGCACATTACCTTGCACCAATTGTTGCAGTGAAGATATCTCCTCTTGGGCCTTAATTTCCATCACCGTCAACTTCGATTTCAGTGCATTCAGCTCTTGTTCCTTTTGCACAAACAACTCCTTCAGTTTGGCCCGTTGGGCATTGAAGTTATTTAACATCTTACGATTCTCCTCCTGCAGTTCCAATAGTTGCGTTCTCGGCACCATGTCTTTAATGAGGAAGTGAGGAAATTTTTTAAATTAGTTGTTGTTTATGAACTAAGATTTATTGACCTAGCCCACACACCCAAATTACCTGATGTACCGCTGTCAATTGGTTGTGTAATCGCCGCTTGCGATGATCCTTGGCCTTGCAGCTCACCGGTTGCAGTATTTTTATTTATTTTCGGTTCATTTTCTTCCATTTTATTGGATTTTATGCAAAAAAGAAACTATCTGAGCAGGAAAAATTGGAAAATATATTCTAATTAGCGCTGACAAATAATCGATGGATGGCCGATGTCAATATCGATTTGTAGTTTTTGCAATCGTATGTACCTTTTTTAAGGTGGGGTACACACTATTTGTTTGATAGCATTCGATTTGCAGTGATGCTCTTTGTAGCCACATTTTCATTAACTTGGAGTGCTGTGCCTCAATTATTTGAAACGGGCAAAAGCAGAGTCTCTAGATTCTTGCAGATTCTGTCACAGAGCAAATATTATGGAATATATCGAAATTTTCATAATATTTGCTCAATTTTTACGATTTTCTCTAAAATTAAACTATTGTGAGAAAAATCTCAAAGAACTTATTGCATTTTTTTCAACAATTGCTCTATTCCAGAACCTACAAGAATCTACAAGTAACGCAATTTTTTTTCCGATTTCAAAAAGGGAAAATCAATTATCATAGTAAAAAATTGTACATTCTTTCATTTCTGGAACAGACCAAATTTGAACTTTAGCTTCAGAGTAGTGTTTTTGAAATTTAATCAACTACATATACAGAGATGAGATGAAAAAACTGCAACCAGCCAAGCCACTCGTCCGACAGCTGTTAAAATTATTCCAGTGACAGCTCATTATATTGTTTGCATAAGCATTTTGGTGAGAATTTTTTAAAAAAAAATTATTCGTGATGGGATTCAAGCGTGATAGTGTGATTTCTTTATATTTGTCCGAAAAACCACAAGTGGCTATCGTTAGACCAATCCAGCATTTAAATGTGAATAAATCTTTTGTGTCTCGAACCATCGCTCGTTACCGTAATACTGGTAGTGTAGGCCGGATGTCAAGGAAGTGGACGGAAGAAAACAGCAACATCAGCAGAAATGTTTCGAAAAGTAGCGACGATTGAAACCCGCCTCGCATTGGCCGAAAAATGGCTAGTGAGCTGAACATATTGCAATATACCATCCGGCAAATATTGAAAAATGAATGGAGCTGGGGGTAAAGCCATTGAAATTCCAAAAAGAGCAAAAACTTACACCGCAACAGAAAGAAAATAGACCTAAAAGAGCTAAAGAGGTGCTTCGCTTATACAAAGTGGTGAACTGCCGAATTTGGGTTTCTCCGATGAGAAAACATTCGTTGTCCAGCAGTTTGTAAACAAAAAAATGATCGCGTTTACTTGCCAAAGAAGTCAGTTGAAAATATGCACCTTCTGTTGGCCAACAGAACTCAAGCGCCGGCCATGGTGATGGTGTGGGCCACCATAACAGCCGACGGTCGGTCTCCGCTCTTACTAATCGACCGTGGCATCAGAATAAATGCCTAACATTATCGCGAAAATATTCTTGAGGGTGTATTAAAGCCTTGAAGCCAGACCTTGGACATTCCAACAGGACTCAGCAATTAATTCGTGTTATAGGTGACCAATTTCGAACAAATCTCAACTCATTCTAAAATTTGATGCTATTTCCGACATTTTTTGCTTTCATTCAATAAAATTTAAAAACAAAAATGTAAAAAAATTGGTGTTTGACTTTGTTGCAGTTTTTTTATATTACCCTGTATTGTAATGATTGAAGCATGATAAAATGATACAGGTAGGCGCATCAGCACATCTGCTGGTACAATGAGCTGTCAATCCAATTTTGGAATTGAAATTTTTGATTGAAAAATTTCGGAACTTGTAAAAATTTTTGAAGAAAGCATATCATAACAATTCGATTGGCGACGTAATAGAGAAGCTTTTAAAATCCATTTATTTCTGGAGATATTTTTAAAATTGTTTGACATATCAATATTTGCGAGTGTCTATATTCTTCTACCATGGATTGTATCATAGTGTGTACACTCCGTATGAAAGAAATGTATTTCGTCGATAGTATCGTTTATATCGTCTTTAACGATCATCGAGATGTTGCCTGCTCTAATTCTCATTGAATTGTCAAACGACAGGTTGACAGGGTTACCAAGGTACGAACACAGGCCACATGTGTTTTGTTATTGTTGATTGAAAAACTTTAAAGAATCCTCATAAAAAATATTTAAAAAAACAAATTCAATTGCAAATAGCTTACAAAAATGGTAAATAAACAATCAAACAAGAAAAATGTAGATTATTTTTTACTAAAAACTATAAATTATTTTTACAGGGTAAGGGAAAGAAGGCATTCATTGATCGCAAAAATGCTGTGACGTTTCATTTGGTACATCGCAGTCAACATGATCCCCTGGTCACCGATTCCGAGGCTCCACAGCGAGTTCTCGTTGAGGCTGGTGCCCGTCAGCCGCAGAAACAGACTAGCAACGACCCAGCCGATGTGGAGAAACGCCGTGAGGAACAGAAAAAATATGGCATTCACTTTGACGATGACTACAACTATTTGCAGCATTTGAAAAAACCCGAAATGGATACCGTTTGGGAATACGTGGAGAATCCAAATCAGGCCAGAAAACGTGTTGAAGAAAACCGTCTTACAACTGCACCCAAATTGAATTTGCCCAGTTCAGTGTTTGCCACGGAATTTGAAGAAGATGAGGGTATGCTAAATAAAGCTGCACCCCAACCAGGACCCAGACCCGATTGGGATCCCGATGTTGTGGCGGCCTTGGATGATGATTTTGATTTCGAAGACGAGGAAAATCAGCTGGAAGATGATTTCGTTTTGAAGGCCATGGAGGGTGAGGGTGATGATGACGACGATGAAGACTACGATGATGATGATGATTATAAAGACGATGTGAGCGGCGAAGACTTTGATTCAGATGACTTACATGATTCCGAATTGGAAGATGAGGAGCTGATGGATCGCCTGGGTCCTTTAATGAGAAATAAACGTTTTGACAAAGACGATACCAAGTCCCAGTTTACAGAATATTCCATGTCTTCCAGTGTGATAAGGCGTAATGAACAGCTAACCCTGCTGGATGACCGCTTTGAGCGTTTCTATGCCACCTATGATGATCCAGAACTTGGTGACTTGGCCACCGAAGAAATCGAGGGCAGTTGGGGTCAAAAACATCCCTATGTCTTGGGTTGTTATAAACTTTTCAAAAAATCCAATGAAATTATGGAGTACAACAAAGAATGGGATAAGAAACGCATAGAGAAATATGCCACAGTTGTTGAGGGTGACCATGATCCCGATGAGGAATTGGTTGAGGTGGAAGTCGAAGATCCCAAGGAGAAGAAATGGGATTGTGAATCAATTTTATCTACCTATTCAAATATCTATAATCATCCAAAGTTAATTGATGAGCCCAAACGGAGAAGTCGCCAGAATTCCAGCACATCATCATCAACGGTTAATAAAATCGAAATTGATCCCAAGACAGGCATGCCCATGCATGTTTTACATGGTGATGGCAATCAATTGACTGCCAAGGCCTTGGCCAAATTGGATAACGAAGCGGATGGTAAGGCCACTGGTCCCAAGTCATTGTGTGCCAAATCTGTGTTATCCACACTTTCTGTTCTATCCATACGGCCCAAGGATGAGACGCCCGAGGAGAAGAAAGAACGTAAACGTCTGCTCAAGGAATATCGCCAGGAACGTAGAATCGAAAAGAAAGCCAACGCCGAGGCATTCAAGGAGGAAAAGAAACGCCAAATCCATGTTAAACAGAATCAACGTCTTAATCAACAAGGCAGCAAAATTTTATAGAATAATTATTGTAGATTTTTTTTATTAACTAATAGTAATAACAAAACACATGTACTTGCGTACTCCACACCCCACAAGATTGTATTGAATGTATACAATATAAAGATTTTTATTGATTTTTGGCTGGCTCCAGCCAGATCTTAACTACTAAACTAATAGTATTTGTTGTGTGTAAAAAATTATTTCAAAACACTGTTGTTATTCTCTCAATTTCCAATAGATCCTGCAGAATATCCTCTGTCTTGCAGCCAATTTTCTTGGCTACTTCATTCCGTTCGGCCACTGTCATATTGGCAAATGACCATATCAGATCGCCATCAATGATGCAACGACTTGGATTTATCGACAGCTTTTTGGCCATTTTTATTGTTCGGAATTCTTTGGGATTTAGACCGCATAAATGCTCCTGGTACGACAGCATAACGTTTTGCAACATCAAAAAGCGACGATAAACTTTCTCGGGTAGGGGTAAACAATAACCCATGCCACCATCCAAGGTGCCATAAACGACAAAATGTTTGTTCTCATAGGTAAAGGGTTGACGTTGCACAGGACCCCGCTGATGGCATTGTACCCTGAACATGGTATTGACGGTCTGGCCCAAGTGATAGTCTCCTTTGCGTAACAGCTTTTGGCCTCCAATTGACTCCCGCACCTCCGGCTGGTACATGTAAACAATGAAATTCTTTTCCGCATCGCTAACCAAAAATGCCAGATTTGTGTTGTCCACCATAAACTCAATGCCAAATACCTCAAGGGGGTAAAAGTCTCGCGAAGCCAGCGACAATGTCCTAAACTCTTCCTGGAACCGTAGAACACTCACAGACTTATAAACATCTGCTATCAGTATCAGGGATTTGATGGATATAATTTCGTGCACATAGATGTTGGTGTCAATAAAGGCCACACCAATCAAATCATCATCGGTCAGCTGCCATAGATAGATTTTCTGGCCAAAGGCCGTGACCAAGAAACCCAAAACATCGGAAATGGCCGACACCGGACCCTTTTGTTCTTTTTTGAATATTTCTTTTAACTTAAATTTCGTCAGAGGTTTGCCCGGTTCGGGTACCACTTCGATGATGTCATAGATGTGAATATTTCCTCTCGATGTTATGTCTTCACTGTAATTGAAATTCGTACCAATGCAAAGGTATTCCTTTAGACCGGACCGGGTACCCTCATAGGCCAATTTGACAATTTTAAAAGCCGTCACATGTTCCCAGTTTTCAAATTCAATCGAGGCATCCGGCACAATTTCCCACGTCTCTGGACTCATCAAGACCATGGTGAACTTTGACATGGTGGGGTATATGAAACGTTCACCCTTATTCTCCTCCGTCAGCTCCTTGTCTTCGCCATTAAAACGGAAATATTTATTTGTTTGCTCCTCTGTTTGGGTAATTAAACAATAGACCCGATTCTCTCGATGATAGACAATTTGTTTGGGGGTGCAACGCAGCGGTACCTTACGTGCCGGCCAGGGAGAATCATAGCTCAGGTAGGGAGGTAAAATACAAATCTTCAGGTCGTAGCTGGTATCAAAGCTCAGAAAACCCTGTGGACAGTTGACATTGTTAAAGGGGGCAAAACTCCTCAAATGACCATTGGTGTACTTGTGGGTCCGTAACTCCCCCTTGCCGGTGAGAAAAATAAAATAGGGATTTGGGCCACACACCACGACTCCGTTCAAACCGGAGATATTTGAAAAGTATCTCAACCGGTTGATATAGCGTTCTTGAAGATTATACGATTCCAGTTCCGAACTATCATCATCAATTTCCATGGTTTGATCGCCGCCGCTGTCATCCCTCATATTGAGGCTATTTAATTTTTTAAATCGCACCTTCATGTGACCCTTGGCATAGCGATAGGCCTGATAAATTAGTAACTCCAAACGGGTGCGTATCATCAACAGCGGTCTATTTCCCTGATAACCCAAACCAACCAAAGCCACTTCTAAGGGCAACGGGGAGTTGGTATGCTGGGGCATGCAATTCAGTAGAATACCTTGCTTATTATCCGGCTGGTTGAGATTTGCCGGCACAAACTCCATGGAATCCGTGAGTATAATATCGCCATTGCCAATATCATTGACGAGATACACCAACTTCATATCCGGCATGGAATATATCTCCAAGGTGCCACTTTCACGGCCCACCACCAACCAATAGGTGGATTTTACCGGCAACAGCAATCTACGCCACCAATCGGAATTCTTTTGCCTCGACTGTTTGGCCAGATCGGCCATGCTGTTCATTTTGAAGGCATTTCCGGATTCACCATAAAGCAAATCTTCTTCATCTTCAATTTTCATGTTTGGCTCGGCCTTCATGTAACCCAGGCCGGCATAAAGGGAGTTGCCACTGCCACCCGTCAAATTCAAAACATCATCGGATTTCGTGGTAAATAGTCCCGAAAGATCCTTGTAAGCCGACAAAGAAATGACCGCTGGAACACTGCTGATGGTGTTTTTATTAATGGCCAGGCGAGGTGTGCCCTTGGTTTCGCGCAAAGCTAACGTAATGACTTTGCCATGCAACACCCTTAGGCAGACATAGGGATCGGCAATGGACACCTGAACCACGGGAGCTCCCTCGTCTATGGGTACATTTTGTATCAAACGTTTCCCTTGCAACAGACGTACCGAACGGGTTGTAACCTGGACAATGAAACGATTTTGTCCCAAATTCCCCACAAAAATGGTGGGCTGATTGTAGCTAAAGCCCGTGTTTTCAATTTCATTGATCTCCTCACCCGTCTGCAGGACCAAAGTAGAGGTTTTTTGTGACAGAATCATAAAGTCATGATGGTCATGGTGGCTCATTTTTCGACTAACATCATCGAATACCGTCCAAACATCCAAGCAGCCATCCAATTCAAAGGAGGTAATCACCTGGGGATTAATGCAATTGGCAAAGACACAAAGGGCCCCATTTTTGCTATGGCCCACCGAGGCCACAATATCGATTTTCAAATCCGCCAACTGACTGGCCTGGGGCTTTAACGTGGTACCTCCTTCTTCGAACTCCACACGCTCTCCGGCACACATGAAATTAATGGGGCCCACATTCAGCAAGCTATCGCAAACCTCGAAAATATATTTTCTCAATTGTACAGAGGTCTTGGCCCCCGAACCATACACCTCAAGTTCTTCATCTTCAATGCGCCTGGCCTTGCGATTTTCATCTCCTGCTCCTCCTCCGCCGCCACCTCCCCCACTGCCATCTGTACCATCATATTCGTCCAGAGTAATAACCGTACTTTGATCTTCTTCGGTAAAATGCAGCAACAGGGAATTGCCCAAACGTGAACCCAAAAATAAATATTCACTTTGGCACACACACATGCAGCTGGTCAAGACACTTGCCGCAGCCTTGTGGAAATGGAAATTCCGAACAGTTCTCATCGAATCCACACACAATGTTACCACATACAAATCACCCGTTCGCAAAGACACCACCAGTTTGTCCACATCAATGAAGGCAATATTGGCAGCATCCAAACTAATGCGCACACCATCCTGAGGTTTTAAAGGAAAACTGGTACTATGATCCGCCGAACTGTTCAACGACACTCCATAGGGTGGGACACTTTGATTTAAATAAATTATGGCATTGACGGTGGTCACCAAACAACCTCCAATGGGCTTTTGTATCGGGAATACTTGTAAACAATCGAACGGCAATCCCGTCACGGTCCATATAATAGGGTGAACTCTCTGCTGGATATTCAGGGAAATGGCCACCAAAACACAGGTATCGGAGCGTACGGCCACCCTGCCCGTAAAGGTCCTTACCGGCTCATACAAAATCAGCAATGTCGGCTCATAGTAACCATGCAGAAATTGTAAATCCAAAACATTGTCAATTTTCTCATCCAAATCACGTAGAGCTATCAAATACGAAGCCAAAATCGGTGTCCGAGACATAATTGCTGTCGCTGCCTTTTTAATCGGTTTCACATCGGCCAATTCAATTTCATCGATGCCGTTTTCTTTGCGAAATGGTAGCACCACCAAACGTTTGCCGTACACCAACATCACGGCACAGCGAGCATCAGGATCAACTCGTACCATGGGTATGTAATATCTACCCGTCCAACCATCCTTAATGTCTTCCTCCTCAAAGTAATGCAACGAGAGAGTTTTCAAGGCATACGTATCTGGATCGTGTTGTACCACGGATAATTTGGCATCCTTAAAGCTAATCAACAGAGCATCTCGCATTGATCCTGTCAGAGTAACACTTTGCAACGACATGACATTACCATACAGGGTATAGGAGGCCAAACACTCCAAACGCATTTTGGGAGGATTTCGTAACTCATTGGGATTTATTTTCGAATGACGCTGTGATACATCTAAATTGGGTATAATTCGATATACCTTGAGGATGTTGGCACCGGCAACAACCACATTTTCATCGACATTGTTAAAGAACCGGCAAGTTATTGCAAATTCCACACCAGTGGCTGGGTGAGATTGTTTACACACGGAAAACATGTCTTTTCAGAGATTTTGCGATCAACTCTTTATTTAATTATTAATTTAATTCATTGTTTTTTAAACAAACAAAAATACGAGAAAATTGAGCGCTGCTTCTTCACAAGATAACAAAAGTGGCACTTCAAGTGAATGAGAGTCCCACTAGACGAGGTAAACAATGCTTCTTCATAGCTGACATTCAAATATAATGATACCATTTGTGATAAATAGTGGCATGTTCAAGTGAATTAATATCCCGAATGCTTCCTTGCACTTGGTTGTATTGTGTTTACAACAGAGAGGGTTAGCCATTAGAGATAATTATTGTTAAGATATTATTAGTTTGTTTACCTTGTTCTTTTGTTTTTTTCCAATGACTTCATTATATTTGAAAATGTTACCGTGAGGTACGTTACGCACAAAAATATGCACGTTTTCGCCATAATAATACTAATTTTGTAGGACTTTATTAAATTGCGTTGCAAAAATTCACATTCACAATAAAAGGCAATATATCCTGGTAGAATTAAGAAGATAGTCATTTCAAATTAGCATATTCTTTCTGTATTCCATTTTCTATAGTTTACCTTCTAAAATTTAACTAATTTAAGACTAGGTCCCCATATCTGAATTTTGTATATACAAAGGATTCCTGAAAATATGTTTTCATGATGAAACGTTGTCAAAGATACAATAAAAAGGTAAGGTAGAGTTAAAAGATGATTAAATTTTTTTCTATATGTGCCCGACCTCTGCCAATTTTCAGTATGTATTTATTGTTTTGAAAAATAAAAACCGAATATTTTCAAAATCAATGTTTGGAAGAATATTAAATTTCGGGAGGCGCATTAATGATACTAACCAGATTTACTATGGAATTGAAAGATTAAACATTTAGCATCACATTTTTGAGAGAACATCTAGGCATTTCATTCATCTTTCGCGCTATTTGACTCATTTTAAAAATAAACAAATAATATCAAGTAAATGAAAACAACTTGTTACATATAACTCTGAGTAATACTGTCAGGAAGCGGGTATGGCCTCAGAGCTGTATTTCTTTAGTTTTACGAAGATGTTCTACCTCCTTATGTTACCACTGTCAAAGGTATATTTTTATACAAATTTAAACATATGATCGCATGATTTGACCTTCTTAATTCTACTACGATTTTTATTTTCACATTCAATATTCTAATTGAAGCAACCAATAGACACACTATCAAAATTGAATATTTACCACTTTTATTTTTTCATACACAATTACCCCATTAACGTCGAAAATATGAATTTTTGTTACTAATTAATTTAATATAACTTGTACATATTCAAAAGGTGTCTTCATTTCATGGTTCGTAGCACGACATGATAGAAGAATATAGGTAGATGCATCAACGCTTGCGAACATTGATGTATCAAAATTTTAAAATTGTTTTGTCAAAAATAAGTACATTTTTATATATTTTCTTATACGATGCAAATCGGAGGTTGTTACAATATGCTTTTCTCAACAATTTTTACAAATTTTAGTAATTTTTTATTCAACATTTTCATGTCCAAAATCGGTTTGACAGTTCATTGTCCCAGCAGCTGTGTCGAAGCGACTACCTGTATTCTTCTACCATGGTAGCACGAGGTAGATCATGTCATTTAAACAAGCCCATAAATACCAATAAATTCTATTTTTTATTTGTATGGCTTTTTATGTTAAATTGTTTTGTGTGTATTCATTTCAAATTTTTGAAAAAAGAAAGAAATTCTCTTGTAGGAAAATACCTATCACAACATATGTAAGATTCAGTTTTCGCGTTTTTTCTTTTTGTCAATTTCCTAATGTATATCACACTTAATGCCTATCTTTGTGTTTTTACGCAACTGAAACAAAAATCGCTACAATGACATTACAAATGCAATGACAATATATTTACGGACGACTGGCAACACTGGTCATTTTTCGTATCTCGAGTATTTTTGGTGAACGGGATAAATTCTACGGAAAAAAGAAGATAAATATAAAAAAAAATAAAAATATGGATTTAAAATAACACATAAAAGCAGAGAATAAATGATTGATTTATTAAAAATAACAGCAATTTGTTGAATTTGTAAGAAATAATAGCAAAAAGAAAATAGTGTAAAAGTACAACTAAAATGAGGGTCTGTGTGCGTGTGTGTGTAAAAGCAAAAGACAAAAAATTATCTTTTGTTTGTGTGTAAAACGTAGTGTAAAGAAGGTTAATGAAAAATAAAGAAAAAAACAAATCCAACAAACCAGTATTTAGAGGATTTGGAAATTAAGTAAATGAAAATGTATTTTAAATTAAGAAACTCATGCATAAGGCCCATCAGCATTTTGTGAGAAACAAGTGAATGAAGCAGTAAAATGGAAGCGAAAATAATTGTTGTTGCTGCTGTTGTAATTGTGTGTTAAACAAGCGAATACAAAAGAAAAATATAAAACGACAGGGTGTTGCCATATTTTGTGAACGCAAAACAAAAACAAAGTGGCGTTTTTTCTTCGCAACATATCCTCTACTTGCTGTTTGTTTTCATTGTTGTTGCCTTACATAAATGTTCTACAGCTGTGGGATTTTGTAGTTACTGAAAAGGTAATTTAGGTAAAAAACGAGCACAACAACAACCTGCAATGCAATTAAGAAGTTTCAATTGACTTTTTGTAATTTTTGTCATGGCCCGTGACGTTTTATTGTTGTTCTCGCAGTAATAGCGATGTGTGGCATCACTGTAAGGAGTTTTTTTTTATTTGTAAGTCAGAGAATATCAAGTTAAAAGAAGGAAAACTATTACCACAAGAAGACGACAACGACGTCGTCGTCGACGAGAAGGAGGAGGAGGACAGAAAGAAAACCTAAAATTGTAATTCGGCAATACACTACTAAATGTTCGTAAGATATATGTAAGAATTTAGAAGTGACCAATTTAATTCCATGATACACAGAGACGTCCATATATAGCGATTAGATCTTAGATCTTGAAGGGACATATTGGTTTGTTTGCCGTTGGTGTTTTTAACACGGAAATAGAAGAATGGAATGGAAATGGAAACACCTGATTGCAAGGGTGCCAAAGGCAAAAAATATAACCGTGGCTTAGAAATGATTTTAATTTTACAAATGATGATTGCTGATTTCTTGTGGTAGATTTAAAGATTTCTTTTTTGTTTACTTTTTTACAGGAACTTCCTTCTATATCAGCAGCAGCAGCAAATTATCGCTGTGTTCTGGCCGGAAAATTGATAATCATTTTGCAAAGTTTGTTTTGGTTGTACATGAAGTAATGAACTCGTTTAGTGTCCCTTAATTATGCGAAATATGAAAACGGACACTGGCTCCTCAGCATCAGCGTCGTCGACAACCAACAATAAAATAACTTTGCGAGAAAAACCCACAGCTAGAATATTGTTTATCAATTCATCAATAAACCATTCATATGCCGGACCGGATTCAGATTTGAATAATTATTTAACAAATATTAACGATATGGAAGCCTCAACCAGCCACATAACAGTCATCGATGATGAGGATGAGAAAGATCCACTGGCATTGGATACCAGCTCTACTGAAGATTCGCTTGGTAGTGCTCCATCAACATCAAAGCATTCCCATAGTCTAAGGTAAGGGTAAATAAAACATAAATTTTTGATATGTTTTAATAATTTATTTCACTTGTTTCTTTAGACGCCATGTACCACGAATTATTGTCAAACCCATACTACCTGATAAGAAAACCACCAGCAGCAATACAAGCCCCTCCGCAGCAACAGCAGCAGCAAATGTGGCTGTGAGTTCTACGGTTAGTGGTAATACTTCATCAACAGTTGTGAATAGCAGTCCCTCGGGTCGAACTAGCAGTAGTCGACGTATACAGCAACAGCAGCAAGCAAAAGCTGCGGCAGCTGCTGCGGCCGCCGCTGCAGCAGCTGCTGCTGCAGCTTTAACACAGAGTACCACCAGCCCTGCCACTGCAACAACTCAAGCTTCAACAATGCGCGAGGTTTTGGCATCCATACCCGGGTTCAGTATCAAACCTCGACGGCGATCATCGAAGAAAATGTCCACAGCGGCACAAATTGAACAGACCAAGGATGGTAAAATTGATTTGGAAACTCCCGACTCTATTTTGGCATCCACAAATTTGAGAGCTCTGCTCAATAAGCAAACATTTACCATGCTCCCACCTTTATATCAATACAATTTGATACAATTACTGCCTAGCGTAGATCGCGAGGCAATTGAAATGGAGCATAAATATCCGGCGAATACCGTGCCAACGGAAGGCATACGACTGGGTCCATCAAGTCTTAATAATGAATTTTTCGCTCGGGCCTGTTTGGAATGGCGGGAACGTCTTTCGGAAGGTGAATTTACGCCGGAAAATCAGATGAAATTGAAAACTGAAGCGGAGAGAGAGAAAAACAAGCTAGATCCCTGGAAATTGAAGCATTTCGAACCAATTTGGGGTGAGAAATCATTCCATCGGGCAACCGCAAGTAACTGTCTGAATAATAAAAGCAACACCGCCACCTCCTCCGCAACCTCCACCTCAACCACGACCACCTACAATACCAACACTAATCTGAAGAGTGATGCTGACAACAATAAATCCATAGAAATAATCGATAACGCAACTACATCAATATCATCCACATCAACCACCAGTGCCTCGAATTCATCAAAAACCGAAGCATTATCCTCAAATTCACCAACATGCTCGTTGTCCTCCACAATATCATCATGTTCAACAGATGTGGCAGTGACTGTGTCCGAGGTCGTCGTGCCCATTTCAATATCATCTTCTGCGGTAAAGGAAACCCCTTCATCACTTGCAAAGGCCAAGGATTGTTTAGATAGTAACATTAAGGAGGAGGAGCAGGAGCAGGAAAAATCCTATGTAAAGACTGAAAATAATCAAGAAAATGTAAGTAGAATAGTGGAAGAATCCGAGTGCAATCCGAGAAAAACCTTTTTAAAGGAGGGACATGGGAGAGCAGGGACAAGATACGCATTTGGAAGTGGAAATTTTTTGAAGGCAATTGACAATTTTTAAAGGGAATCGGTCAATTTAGATCAAAATTTTTCGAAATTATCATTACTTCTTCTGGCGGAATCATTGAAAAAATGTAACCCTAAAGTCTCAAAAAATAATAAATGTTACAAAAATCCCTCGCAGCCACCGATTTGCTCAAAAATAAATCTAGTTTGAGAATTAAACATTCCCGTTCTCTTCATCTAGACCCTCTTCCCCAGGAAATTCACGCAGCGGTTCCTTACTTGCAATAATTTTTTTCATTTTTTGCTCTCTAAGTATTAATTACTTTTTTATTGTTTATTTTAGTGTGGAAGACCCAAGGATAGAAATGCATCGGAAGGCAAATCTCCCCACTACACCTGTGAACAGCCAACGACATCGGCATTAGCCCTTAAAACTAGCCAAGAATCACAAAGACGTGGTACCAAACGATCATCGGCCAGTCCTCCAAACACGGGCTTTAGCAAAGACGACGCTAACAATACAACAATCACCAATGCCACTAATATCATGGACACCACAATAGCTGAAGAAGATGCAAGTGAAATTATATTGGATGACTGTAATGTTCCTATAGAAATCAAAAGTGATAGTGAGAATGAGATGCATGAGGAGGCAGAAGAGGAAGCTTCTGGTCCCAGCAGTAGTAAAAAATTGAAAATAGAAACCACTGCAAGGGAAATTATATGCCATGATTTAACTCAAGACGAGGTAATGGTGTGTGAGCCAACAACACAAAATTTGGTCGACGACCAGGATGAAACGGACGAAGAAGAAGAAGTAGATCAGGACGAAGAGGAGGACCATGCCATTACAAATGATAGACAAAATGTTAATGTTGCCAACACCAGCATTGCCAGCAATTTATCGACAACAACAACAATATCAACAACTGTGAACAGTACCTGTGATAATCAACAACAACAACACGAGCAACATGTTAATGAAAACGAAAATGAGCCCAACCACCAAACAACTCCACACCACACAAATTCTGACCATGGTCAATACTTTTCATTTTCGGCCAGCTCCCCAGATATCCAACAACAACAGCAGCACCACCAACACTCATCTCAGCACTCCACCACCACATTGGAGTTGTCATTAAACTTGGATAACTATGAAAACCCAGCCATGGCAAACAATGGCTACAACGAAGAAGATGAAGATATTATCGAACAGAAATTCAATGATGCCGAAAATTACGTATTAGAGTCGGCTGAAGTTAGTACTGACGACAGTGGTACTGGTAAGTCAATGAATTTTGATTTTCCACAAAATCTCCCATAAATCTGACATGCTATGGTTTCTTTTTTTCTTAATCCTTTTGTGAATATCTATTTCTCTGACCGGTTTTTTCTTTCTTTAATTTTCCAAAGATTCTAAATCTGAGAAACCTACTAACAACCTTACTGACACAGCAACGGTGGACGACACACCAGCTGCCGCTGAAAGTGTTGTAAACGAAGATGATTTTTTATTTACTAACTCCCTTGATCGTGGTAAGATTATATTTACCATATAGCAACAAAAAACTGAACAGAAGAATGTATTAAAATTATTTTCAATATGCACTCCTATTTTTTTGTTTCCTGCATCTACACTAAAACATTTTTGTTCTCATTAACATTATTATGCTTTTTTTTTTTGGAGTTGTTTAATTTTAAGTTTTTCTTAGGCTTAAGAACACATGAACGAATAACGCTTTAGTTATTGCTTTGGTATTATGTTGTTGGCATGGCATCTTATTTATTCTACTAATATTTAATTATATAAATATTATTATTCAAAAAATATGGATTGTTGATTATGTTTGTTAACAATTGCCAATTGCTATTCCCATATTCACTGGATGAATATTACGTAGATATGTCTTGAATTATTTTTTTTTTTAATTTGAAAATAAAATTTTTGTTTGCACTTTTTTATTTTATTTTATGTACACCCCGCCATCTTTTTAGTTGCATGAAAATAAACACACATGTATATAACTATCAAAATTTGAAATTCACAAGGATACAGTTGAAAATTGTTACAATGTGTATTGGTTATTAATGAAATCAAATTTTGTAGCAGCTGTATATATGGGGCGTTAATCGGTATCTGTCCTTACATCTTGACCTTGCCAAAAATCTTACCAAGAATCCACGGAAATGGATAGATCTGTCCAATAGCCTTTTTTTGTCTAAAATCTCCCTCATTTCCTTTTATAGTGGTGGATCTCTGTCTCTATATCGTGTAGGTCGTATCTTTCCTTACATCTTGATTTCAAAATATAGCTACTCTTTGAGACTATAGCCAAAAATCCAATAAAATGGGTTTTTTAGGTTTGGCGTGGAGGAAGCTTAAAAGTTACGAATTTAAACAACTGCAATAATTGGGGCAAAAGTTCCTTTGTTTTTCCTGCCAAACGACATTCTCCAGCTGTAATGGATGGTCGGTGGACTCCGAGATCGGAATTCATAATGTAATGGTTGATAATATCAGTGAATACCACTCAGACCTGTCCAATAGGGTTTTTTTTTTGTCTAAAATCTCCCTCATTTCCTTTTATATTGGTTGAAGATCCACCTACATCGTGTAGGTCCATCCTGACACGCTTGGGAGGAGAATAAATACCACTCAGAGATATTCCCGATAGGCGTTTTTTCTAGAAGCTCTCTCTATGCCACTCTTATATCATAAGGCTTTGGGTGACTTCCAAACAGGGAACAGCTTACGTCTCCTCATTAGATGGTCGCTTTGTGTCATGGAGTTCTCAATGGAGGAGGGCATCTGCATCTTTATGTTGGAGTCACATAGCTAACCACAAGGGTACCTAGCGCTTACTAAGAGATCAAGAAAATCTACTAATCCGTATCCCAAGCGCGTTCTCTTTGTTGATCTTGTTCCTCGATAGAAGCTGTCGAATCGTACCCCGGGATCTTGGTGTTGTGGTTGTGGTCGAAATAAAGTATCCCTTGCCCTGCTCATTCAGTTGCATTCTCATCTCTGAAGTCCGTTAATTTAGAGGCGGTTTGGATATGGATATAGCTCCCGATTTTATATTTAATACCTATCAATGTCACAATACCCACTCTATAGCAATGTTATCTGGAACCGCCGACCTATCGCTTTATAAGAGATCCACAATTGGAATTTATTTCTACTTTTCATTTTGTCGTTGATACCTGCTGTCGAATGTGACCCTAGGATCTTGGGGTTATGTTAGGTTAAATGACTCGCGGTTGCCTTTTGGTAACAGCTCCACTCGAAGACTTGCTGCCGCTCAATTGTGTTCATCCTAATGAAGGAAGTGGAAGAAAGAAAGAATAGTAGAAAAAAGTGAAGGTATTACTAATCTTGGGGTGGTTGTGGTCGAAATTAAGTATCTCTACCAATTCCTTCGAATTTCTAAAATAGACGTATATTTGTTACGGGTAGTGGTGGGGGCTTTCATATAGTCGATCCCCACCAATTTTGTCTAGGGATGGGTTGAGGTGAGTCCAGTCGTACCTCCAGGAAAACGTATACCCTAATTGTTAGTTATGAAAAATAATCACTGGTTGTTTTTCCTCGCCCCTAAAAGTCGCCAAATAGCAACAGAACAACACGTGCACGTTATATTTTTTTTCCACTCGTTGTCCTTCCTGTTTTCCCTAAGGAATGTTACATGGGTTTAGAGGATAATTAAGAATTCTGGTATTATAACAAAGCATAGAAAACTATACTAATAAATTAGTAGATAATACCAACCCATTAAAGCAGACCCTAGATTTACGTTTGCCCCTTTTTTGCTTTCGCCTTGCCATAACTTATATTTTTAAATACCAAATACATTTTAATTTTGTTCGACTGTATCTCCACATTTGTTTTGTTCGTCATTTCATCGCAGTAAGTCTTAAAACACTTTATCATCCCATTTTAGCCATTAAAACCTTTTTTTCTCTTTTACCTCTATATCTAACCAATTTTAAACAATTGTATCCTACCTTTAGTTATTATACCCGATGAAACCACAGACGAAAGTAATCTCATGACCTCGACGACAACATTATCATCGGCTGTTTCAACGACAACAACATCATCATCTTCATTATCGGCCGATTCTTTGCCATTGACCTCAACAACTACACTGGCATCCACGACAGCATCTTTTACAGCGCCTTCATCTTCGTCTTCGAACCCATTGAATAATATTAAAGCAGTGGCAACATCTGTTGTATCCTTGGCTCCAGCCAACATCCTCAAGGAGAATTCGACACAAACAAACCCAGCATCAACGCAATCCGTCTCTGTTGCCGCTGCTTCGGCTGAGGCCATACAACATCAACAGCCCACAGTAAGTGATGTTTTTCACCATCTGAATCATGATTGGAATTTTGGAGGCCTCAAGTTGGGCATAAATACTGCTGCTATGCCGTCATCCTCATCCTCAATACAAAACGCAGATGATCAGCAGCAGCAGCCACAATCCAGCAATTATTGCAATATCTTGCAACAGACATCGACGGCTGGGAATGAAGTTGTCATTCAGGAAGATAATCATAACATACAGATCGATGCAAATAATATAATGGAGGAGCATCATCACCACAATGAGGCCGTCGTAGAAGAGGAACATACAATAGAAGAGGTTCCCGATGATGACGATGATGTTGAGGATATGGAGGCCAGCAATGCCGTTCGGGACATAGTTGATGAATTACAGCAACAACATCAACAATTACTGCAGCTGCAACAGCTAAAACAATTGCAGACTGCCGAATTGGAAGATGCCTTTCATAATCAACAGCAGCAGCAGCAACAACTGGAGCAACACCACCAGCAACAGCAGCAGCAACAACAGGAACTTTCACAAATCAATGAATATGTTGGAGAGGTAAGTGCAGTTCATGGCGTATGCGTTTAAGTGCTTCGATTTATTTGTGTGTTGTTTGTGTTTTACAGCTAACTTCCTCTAATGAAATGATGGCCACCGATGTCCCCATGTCCATAACAGAAATGGAAGTGACTAGCACGGTGATAACCACCAACACCAATTCCAATGACAGCATGAATGACATTAGTATGTGCAGCAGCTCCAGCAGCACTGGCAGTCTGACAACGCCCAACATTGCACCGAACACCTTGGGGCAGTTACAACAGCAGCAGCAGCACCAATCTCTACAAAATCAGCAACAACATCATGCCGCACAACAGCAGCAAATTCCCAGTCCACAATCTCTTCACAACACTCCACCCCAAAGACAAATTTTGGTTGATTCAAATGGTCAAATTATTGGCAATTTTTTGGTGCAACCATCGCCACCAGCACAACAACATCATCATCATCATGCTGCTGCTGCCCACACCACAACCCAGCAAATACAACAACAGCAGATATTACAGCAGGCTGCTCAACGATTTTCATTTCAGCCCCAGACGAATGCAGCAGCGGCTGCCGTTTTAGCTGCCCAACCGGCAAATTCCGTAACATTTGCCGCCCGGCAACAACAAAGGCAACAATTGGCCCAGAAGATACTGCCGGTAATACATAACACAAATGGCCAGCATTTTCTGGCGGCGGCAGCTGCTGCTGCGGCCGCTGGAGTGGTTCAACAGCCCCACATTGATGCCTCAACACATCATCAACAAATTCAACAGTTTTCCTTACAACAAACACCAGCACAACAACAACATCAAGCCTCACCATTGCAACACAATATAACAGGTCAGGCCAGGCAGTATTTAAGTAACTCTTCTCCCACCCAACACCACCAACAACAACAGCAGCAGCACTCTAATAATTTGTTAACCTCCCAGCAAATTCAGCTGCAGCAGCAGTTGCAACAACTACAACAAAATCACCTAAATCCATTTCAAAATGTTAACAATCAATCATCGATATCATCACATGGCTCCCAAACAGGCGCAGCATCATCACCATCTTCATCTGCAACGCATCCCAACAACAGCAACAACACCACCACCACCACCTTAACTCCCAAATTCATTTCAAAGCAGCTAAGTATTATATCTATGGGCCCGCGTAATGCCACAATTCCTGCAAGTATTGCCACCGCCGGCTCCAACACAGTTGCCATTCCGTCCACTGCCTCCAATGCACTGTACAATAGCAACACCAACAACAATCTGAATACAACAAACATAAATGTCAATGTACTCAAGACATTTGCGCCATCTGGAGTGCCTACAACCATTGCTCAACAAAGGCCAGCCGCCAAGGCCTCGAACACTGGCAAGGGGAGGAAATCAACAACCAATAAACTGCCACCTGGGGCGGTAAATATTGAGCGCAGCTATCAGATATGTCAGGCGGTTATACAAAATAGCCCCAATAGGGAAAATTTAAAGGCTCAGTTGAGGCCACCATCAGCATTGTTGAGCCAGCAACAACAACAGCAGCAACAAACTTCGAATGCCAATACAACAACAGCCAAGACAACGACTGTGGTGGCAACGGCCACAGGAAATCTCAAGACCCCAGAAGACGTAATCATAAATACGTTAACGGCAAACAATACAACAGCGACAGCCTTGCCCAGCAATGTCATGGGTGTGGGAAGACCGGGGGTTTATAAGGTAGGTTTTATCAAAACTTATTTGGAAATTATACCCATTCAATTTTCAAAATTTTCTTCTTTTTTTAGGTCATTGGTCCACGCATGGGGTTTCCACGTAAAAAATATGTCCAACGAAAATCATCACCCACCCTAATACGTCACATTTTTGCCAATCAGGGCACAGCGGTGTTACAAAATGCCAATTTAACGGCCGTTGCCACACCTGTTAGTGGGGTTGCCCAAAAAGTGACAATAATGCAACAATCTGCTGGCGGTCAGCAACAACCACAGCTTGTCAGTGGCGGTCAACACATAACAACACACGACATTCATCACAACGGCAATGGACAGTATGTGCTTTACCATCGTGCCAATGTTGGTGCGGCCGACAATCAAGCTCCACGTGCTTCCAGTGCTCCACCAGTTCCTCAAAATCAGGTTAGACTAAAAGAAAACAGTTTTTTATATGTATAATACCTAAAATCCAAAACAAAATTTTGCAGAATCAACTTCATGGCATGAATGGTATAACTGGACGCGGGCGTCCTGCCTCAGTAGATGTAGATTTGTTGAATTCACTGCAAGATATTCATAACAATACAACAGTATGTACGACAACCACACCAAATGCCGCTGGCAATACACAAATTGTGCGGCGAAATATAGCCACAGGTGAGTTTTGAAAGCTTTTTGGGAAATATAAATTGTTATTCTAGGTAAGGAAGGGTTCCTGGGCAACAGTTCGGGAATGTATAATCGTCACAGATTTTCTTGAAAGAAATAATATTAATATTTTAAGTATTAATTGAGATGCAGGCAATGGGAATATTGATTTTGTGGGGCGTTGGGTCTTACTACTTAGTGTCCAAGGTGGCAGACCTTGGCTTTGCAACATGCGAATCACAGGCCTTGTAAATCACTTTATTTTGTAGTTTTTGGGTTATTATTAAGATTTGATAATATATAAATTTGCAAATATCGGTGTTGTTTTTCATATTTCAAGAATAGAAATGTCTTTGAGCACAAAAAATGCCGCCAAAAACTGTTTACCATTTACCGTCATAAAACAGAGTTGCCAATCCAAATGGAACGCTTTTATATAAAATGTGGTTGCATTTATTTATTTATATTTCGTTCTCAAAACATTTTTATATTTTCTTTTAATATAATTTAACATAATTTTTAAACATATAAACGTTTTCGTAACGCCAAAAAACAAAATTCTTTGTAAACGGCTTTTCAATTGCTCTCATCAATAGGTGTTGCCAAAACATAAAGAGGCCTCACATGATATGATATATAATAATTAGCTTTGAAATCATGATCAAACATAATACTTTTGATATATTATATTAATGGCTCAATTCCAAAAGTTATTATCTAACAAATTTTACTAAATAATCTATGGAAATACACATACACATGAAATTAGAAAAAAAAACAGTTGTTCTGCAAATATCGTTAAACGGTGTTGCCAACGCACTAGGGAGGCTTCACACTACTTAAAACATCAAACAATTGCCATCACCAAAAATTAAATTAGGAAAAAAACAGGGGAAAATTACTTTTCTAGTTTTTAATTTTTTTAAATTAAAAAAATAAAAAAAAACAAATACAAAGAATTCGTTCATTTTTGAAATAAATTGAACTAATTAAATGCTAAAAAACAGAATTTATTATTTTTTTTTTCGACATGCAGAGTCATACTCTAAATGATTAAATTAAAGAAATAATGTAAACATTTGTAAATAATATTATGTATTACTTTTAGGAAATCTATATATTGAAGGCATTGGTGATGCAACAACATCAGGCTTAATGGATGCCAGTGGTAATTACATTGTAACAACAACCACAGCCTCTGCTATGCCGGCGGGTGGTATAAACTGTGGTGGCATACGAAATTCAGCTGCCGTCGCCGCAACAACAACCACAACACAACAAATTCAACATTCACATCAGCATACTATTGACAGTGGCTGTAACAGTGGTAGTAGTAATAGCAACAGCAGTCCAAATACCAACAGTTCAGATGGACATAATTGTGCCTGTTCCTTAAATGCAATGGTCATTTGTCAGTCGTGTGGAGCATTTTGTCATGACGACTGTATAAGTGCTTCAAAGCTATGTGTATCTTGTGTGATTAGATGAATTGGCAAAGGTATACGGCCACTATTGTTGTCGTCGTCATCTATGCAAGCAATATGGCAGTTATTAAAATAACAACTACAATAACAGCAGCAAGAGCAGTATTCACCCATTTCGCATGCGCAAACGGCAAGTATGGTTATTTTTCTTTTACTGAGAAAAACAAAATAGTATATCAAACACTGTTCTACAATGTATTGTAATTGTTTTCAATCAAACAAATGTTTTTTGGTAACTGCTGTGCGTAAAATTTTGTTATTTTAAAACACTTTGGTACTTTTCTAAAATACCTGCTTAGTGCGATTTAGCTACCTATTTCGCTGGTAATTATTTTTCCAAATATAACATCTGCCTTTTTCGACTTCAGACAATGTTGCATTTACCTGTCAAGGGCAATAGGTCTGTCTTTTAACCCAAAATATAACACTTTTTACTAGAAATTGTCTGTTAGTAAAATAAAAAAATATAAGTAAAATCTCATCTCAAGCCAATTTCCATTACATCAATTGCAGTTATATGACTATTTTTTTGCATTTGTGGAATTTTCTTTAGACACAAGCTCAAGCTAATGTAAATGGAGATAGGTATTTTATTCAGGTGGTTGACAATGTTTTGTTGCCACCAAAAAGAGAAAACATTTACCGTTTTTTTTTTTCAACCAATAAAACTCTCACTAAGAAAAGAGAAAGAATTTTTACCGTTATTAACTTTGCACTAATGGAAAGTTTAGCAGACAATCGTATGTTATGAAGAATGATTATTATGACAACTTAATTTAGTTGGCAACTACGGCACACATGTACTTGCCAACCACTTCTGTAGAATTCTAATTGGAAATAGTGGAGCGTATTTTCAGTAGCAGGAGATGCAATTTTCTATTATATGTTCTGGATTTTTTTTAAGTTTTATGGAAAAGAGTTCTGCTTAAACATTTTAAGAAATTTAATCAATGTAATTTGTTTTGTTTAACTTATGGTCCACCCAGTGATGGGAGATCGTAATTTACAAAATATATTCATATAGTAGGAAATGATTGCCGCTTGTCTTTCTTGAAAAATGCTACTTTTCAGAATACTGTATAACAAAAATAATACAGCAAATCATGTTAAAGTCTAGAGCCAGAGAATTGAGAAACATAGAATACCATGGGAATTGGTATTTCTGTATATCTGAGCTGAATTTCGTTGAGGTTTCGAATTCCAGAAGAATCACTGGACGGACGGGTTTAAAGTGGTTGAAGAAAAGAAAACTAAAAAAATGTATTTAAGCATGAAATCTAAAAATCCCACTATCAATCGTCTGAAAAGTGATTTGTCCGAAATTTGCATGTCCGAGAAACGATTTAATTGTTTGAAGGACTCCGATATGTGGAAATAAAGGCATAAAAGTACACAATCTAAAGCGTATCATTAAAACATGGTTCTGAAAAAAAAACCTTTCAAAAATGTCCTAGAAAGTGATTTAAAAATTTAAATTAAAAAAAAAATTGGATTGGATAGATCCAATTTTTACAAAAAAAAAAAAAAATTGTATAACAGTGTTTTTTATACATTTATAAGTGTACAATATGGTTGCAAATCTAAATTACCATACTTCTTTATTGTGTTTGAAAACTAAAAACAATTTCAAAATTGCTTTTTTCACAATGTTATAAAACAGATGCATAATCGAAGATGATAGCATTGTTCAATTTCCAAGCAATATGACATACTAGACATTTGAATTACCCTTTTCAAATGCTTTTGAAAGTTTGGTTTTGATTTTTTTTGGGATTACTTGTTGCCATTATAAAAATAAAAACCAAAATTAAATAAAAAACTGAAAAGGAAACCTTAAATTATAACAAACAAAATGCAATGAACAACAACAGCAAGACACACATATGTATTATTACATACTCCATAACCCCCCTAGAACATACATATATGCAAATGCAATTTCACAAAATACCTACAGATATAAATAAAAACATTTTCCAATACATCCTTCTCCCCTTCTCCTCCACCTCATTGATAATTTGTATAAGTATTTTTCTACTCATTTGTACCTATGCTTTAAAACAAAAACAAAAAATCACAAACACCTAAACATAAAAATTGAAAATATAAAAATTGAAATTTAACAAAAATAAAACTATTAAGTAGTTGTCTCAAAGATTGCAAAACACGAAAAAAAGAAACAAAATTAAATAACTTGTTGGTAAATAATAATAAAAAAAAAACAAACAGTAAAACAAATTTAATTATAGACATGTTAATGGTAAAATATATATATATGTGTATGTATTATATATTTTTTGTTTTTTTCTATACTTTTAACCATAAATATTATACATAAAAATATAGGATGTTTTGTTATTATTATTTTTTTCAATTTAATATTTTTTTTAGTTTTTAGGAATTTTTTTTTAATAATATTCACACATATTGCTGGTAGCACATACATACATTTAAATGAATTTGAAATGCCCCAAAAATAAACATTATTTCCAATACCAGATGGATATATAAAATATTTTTTTTTTTTTTTCAACAAAAAATAGCATTTTACAAAAAATATTGCAAATCATGTATAAATTCCTCAAAAACCAAGTACATTTTTCTCTATAGTTTGTCATTTTTTTCATATATTTTCTCAGTCTGCAACATTTTCTTCTTCAAACTAACCTCAATTTTATTTTGTGCGCGATTTTAGAAAACTTACGCAAAACTTTGACATTTGGAAATATAAATTATTATTAATTATTTATGAAGAAGGAGGTGGATTACCTCTAAAAATTGATTTTAACATTTCTAAAAAACCGCCAATTGAAGACCTGGGGATAACCACATCAGGATGTAAGAAAAGTACAATTGGTAGACTCGAAGACGCTTGTATCTTGAAATAGTGCACCCTCAAAAGTTTCGGAATAATCGGCCCAATTACGGTTAACGTTACCATAGTCGTCGTCGACTTTATGTGCAAGTCGCCTCGCTGTCGCTTCGATTCAAAAATGGTATTACCGTAACACATAGAAGCGACATCGACATTTTAGAAAAAGAAGTTGGCAACACCCTCTTGTTGTTGACAAGAAAGATAAAAGAAATTGTTTGTATTTTGAATATTAATTTCTTCTCTTTTGGAAAATGGCTTAACTCTAGTTTAGTAAAAACTCCTCAATTTTTTTGAATTTATTTCCAGTGGTAGGAATTTTTTTCGGGAAACTATTTTTTTTTTTGATGTGGGTCGACCCGAAAGTTCAATGTATGTAACGCTTATGAAAATACTTACCAAACAAGTGGTCACTTGATGGTACACAAAATTAGTGGATCCGGCGACAGATATTTTCTAAAAACGACTTCACGTCAATTGTATCGACAATGATAATAGCAATCATCGCTATCGACAAAAAACGACAACCCTAATACGGTTATTGTCGCCTCGACTTCATTTTGCGTCGACGACGACGACAAGCGTAATAGGGCCGAATCTTCCGATGATATCTTTTTCAGCCTAACCTCAATGTTTCCCAGCTGTGTAGTTTCAGAGAACATAGGCAAAATTCTGGCGTTTCCCATTACACCAGCACGAAAAGTACTCTTTTTTACGAAAATTTCTAATTTGTCAATCTAAATAACACATTTTATGAAAACTTGTTCGGTGTAAACAAGGCTTTATAACCCAAAAGGCAGACAGCTTAAATTCGATTATTACCCGAATAGTGAATTTTCTTTAAAAAATCGTGCGTTGCAGGACTTGTCAAAGCTTATTCATTCAATATATTTCTTTTTCTGTAAACATTTAACACTTTTTTGCAAAAAAAAAAAAAAAAAAAAAAAAAAACACTTTTCATCAACAACAATTGAAAAAAAAATATTTTTTTTCAAAAATAATTTGGGACTAAATGAAAAATAATGTGAAATTATACAAAAACAAATGTAATAAAAATAGCAGCTCGAATTTTATTTCATTGTTCAAATATTTTTTAAATACTAATTTAATTTATAGTAATTATTAAACATACAAATATAACTGTCTATTGTATATAAAATTAAATTTTCCATTCACACACCACAAATCACCCGACAACACATACAAATGAAAATAACTAAAAACATTAAAAAACATGTAATTATAAGATTAATTAAAAAAAACAAAGCTTCAATGAATCGTTAAAAAAAAACATAAATACACGTTTTTTCTTCTTAAAACACAAACACACGTAAACTTTTTTTAATATTATCGATTAATTTAGCTGTTAAGTTCTTAAATAAAAAAAAAAAAACAAAAAAGTGTTGTATTATGAAAACAATATAAAAATAAAATATAAATTATAAAAAAAATGCTATGATACACATTAAATATAGAGGATACACATTACAGAAAGAAAATACAAAAAAAAAAAAAAAAAAAAAAAATGATACACTACAAAACAAAATTCACTACGTACATATGTTTAGAAATACATAGTTATATTGACTAAAAAAAAGATATTATAAAAATGAAATAAATTAAAAAAATGAAACATGTTGTTTTTCTCACTGGAAAGTATATTTTTATTATTATATAATTATGTTTTTTTTATTTACACACAACGCAATTTTAGTAAAATATTTTCAATAATTGTATCAACCTCAGCCATGGCCCCGTTGCCTGTATCACCACACATCAGAGTTTTGGAAACGGTTGGAACTTCATGATAACCCCAGGATTTTAATTTGTTTATATGTTCACTGGTTACGGGATGATCAAACATGCGCGTATTCATGGCTGGACAAAAGAGTAGAGGTTTCTTGAAATCCCAAGCACGCACCACGCACAGTAACAAGTTATCACATAGACCCTAAAATAATAGATAAAAAATCATTAGGGCATTGCTAACCAAATTCGTATGTCTTAAAGAGCTTTACAAAACATCAAGAACAAGTAAAGAAGGTGTTAAGATTCTTTCACAAATTTTAAAATTTGTGGTCAATGCAAAAATACTTAATGTTTTAGTCAAATAGTCTTCGTTGCGAGCACCCAATACTAAAGTGTAGCCCAACTAGTTTTAAAATGTGACTTAAGACCAAATTAAGAAGGTAAAGTCATTTCAAATAAGCATTTCCATCCATTTTCTTGTAAAATTTCACTGCATAGAAAGTAGGTTCCCATCTCTGGTTTGTGTATGTACAATGGATTTATAAACAAACTTTTTGACAATGAGATGTTGTCAAATGAATAATTTTGAAAAAAAAAAAAAATGGAAACATATGATTGCATGACTTTACCTTCTTAATTCTACCATGCTTAGGACTTTGAGATACCAATAATTTGTGGGCGAGATAAAAAACTACCACAAAGTCAAACGCCACAATGATTACATTTTTTTTTTAATTTTTATGAATAAAAGCAAAAAATATGTCGGAAATAGCATCAAATTTTTGAATAAGTTTAAGGGCTAAGTACATAAGAAGCTTGAAGTCACGGCTAGGCATATTTTGTGACATTTCACAAAGGGATTACAGAGCCGCACTAAAATCCAGCCGTCGTTTTCCATTATAATTTGACATTAATATGCCTAGCCATGACTTCAAGCTTCTTATGTACTTAGCCCTTTAGATTTGTTCGAATTGGTCATTTGGCCCATTCCCGGCGAAGCGCTTGCTTGAGCTGTCACTGGAATAATTTTAACAGCTGTCAGTCGAGTTGTTTAGATCTATATTGAGTATTTTTAGCAAGGATATAGATTTAGTTAAGTACCGGTACTGAGACTTATGTCAATTAAAAATTTTCCGGAGGACGATTTTTTTGCCAATAAAAGCCCTAGCAATTAACGTTCAATTTGTTGTTCAAAGGTATCACTTTTTGATTAATTTGATTTTTAAAATTAATTATCGCAATTCTCCAACAATGGAGCCTAATAATGATGTAACCAAACACTGGATGAGATAACATTTTTATTAAACAAATCAAAATATTCTTGTTTTCGTACTTACAACTGCAATTTTTGCCAATGAGTTTGCACTTAACGGTGCTATTACCAGCATATCTGCCCATTTTCCCAAATCGATGTGTAAAACAGGATCACCTCGTTTTGTCCACGCATTCCATTCACTTTGGTCATCTAATATTTCTATGTTTTTGGGTAACTCGGAGGCTTTGACAAAATGTTTGGCGTTTTCAGTTAAAATTACTTTAATCTAAAAGAAAGAGGGAAAAGAATTAGCATTTCGCATTAATTCAGGAATTATAATAATTAAAAGAATACCAACATTAAAGCTAAATTCCGTATCTAAATTTTGTAGTTTTTCAATTAGCAGTGGAAACTTGATGGTGGCCACACTTGCTGTACAGGCTAGAAGTAGATTTTTTGTTGTTTTCATTTTGTCCTATTTGGCGTTGACGTTGTTGTTGTGGTTTCCTTTTGCCTTTCCGATTTATCCTCAAATCCTAGCTTTGACCATTCAGCCTTTTCCATAAGTTCATTCTTCATGCGACAGTTTAAATATTCTCGTGCCTCGTTGCGACACTGGGCACTTTGGTCGTCACTTTGATGTAAACACCGCATATACAGTAAATAGTATTTCTTGCAAAGACCTTCGTGATCAAGAGGGAAGCTACCTTTTTCCGGGGCAGTGGGTATAAACTTGGATTGGTTGAAGGTATTTGAGGTCATTTCAAAAGTTGTGTTGTTCCGGAACGACTAGTTCAATGGAACGGCGGCTCAGCGAAAGGCACGAAGGGAACTATATTTAGCTTTTTTCGTTCATCTAGCTCCCTTAGCTCACATAGTTACCTTAGTTCATTTTGTTCATTCATCTTATGTCATTCATCTTATGTTTTTTGTTTGTTTTTACTATTAGAGTTGCTTTACACGTGGGGGTTTCTCTAAATGGGCGTTCTTGTCTTTTTTTGTGCAATTTTTAGTAATGTTGCAAAATATGGTAGGGAATTATTTTTTTGGTTCTTTAAAATTTCGTTATTTTTAAATGTAATATATGGATCTATAGTAAAGGAAGTGTAATGTTATTAAAAAAATCAAAAATACCAAGTTAGGAAAATGTATTCTTTGTTATCATTAAAATGGTAGAAAACGTAAACAATTATTTTTATATAGATTGAAAAGACCTATAAAGACACAGAAGGGTGGTACGCATTACAAACTCTAAAAAATCATATTAAAAATTATTTTCTTTATCATATGCATTTCTCAATAATGCTTAAAAAATTCAATAATTTATCATTTGAAATTTTCAATTCCAAAATTGGTTTGACAGTTCAGCGGTCCCAGCAGCTGTGTCGATGCGACTACCTGTATTCTACTATCATGAAAAGAATTCTATTGAAACTGGATGATATGCGGTTCGAATTTGGATACAGCTCCCACACATATCTTCGCTTTTGCATTTATTTACACGTAAATAATTTTATAATTTTTTATTACAAGTTAATTTGTTTTCAGTGATTTCCGATATTCGCAATTACCTTTCCTGCCATTGTTATTTATATACATGGTAGAAGAATGTGGGACAATAAACTGTCAAACCAATTTTGTAATTAAAAATGTTGAATGAAAAATTACTTAACTTTGTACAAATTCTTAAAAAATGCTTATCATAACAACCTCCGATTGACGTCGTATAAGAAAACTTATAAAAATCTATTTATTTTTGAAAAAATTAAATTTTTTTGACATATCAATGTTCCCAAGCTTTTATGCTTCTACCTGTATTCTTCTACCATGTTTATATACAAAAGCAAGGTGTATTTACAAGTTGACACGGTAAGGCCATCTGTCGTCTTTTTTTTTGCGGAAAAACACAACTTCTTGAGTAAAAACATATAAAAATAGCCCTGTTTCTGAACTGCAACTTTTTACTGCGATAACCGTTTTCCCATTGAAGAAAATTGCAAACATTTGACAGCAAGAGTGAACTAAAGGTGATGGTACATAAGCAGCTTGGCATCATGGCTATGCATAATAATGTCAAATTATAAGGGGAAACGACGGCAGCATTTGAGTGCGGCTCTATCATCCCATTATGATATGTCACAAAATTTGCCATCTGAAGGCTTCAAGCCGCTAATGCACCCACACCTTAATTCCTGTGAGACCTTATTAAATAGGCTATATCCAAGAGAAATTGCAAGTACGAGTAATTTTTTCACTTTCCATCAGATTTTCCTCTCTCTATCTCTCTCTCCTTCAAGGACCTGCCGCAATTAAACTCGTCTCACCTGTCTCACCCGATTAGACATTTAAGACTTATAGCTCCCATATATTAGTACAATACGTTTTCAAATTTAAACAATCCTAACGCCGTACTACACATACAAATTTGTTACCCAGCTAATTGTTGTGGGTTATAGTCGTTCCCGTTCGACATTTTCCCTTCCTTTCAGGTTTGTCTCTCATCCGACTAGACATTTAAGCCTTTCAAATTTAAACAGCCATAACGACGTAATATTGAGGGCGAGAAAAAAAACTGCAACAAAGTCAAATGCCATAATTTTTACATTGCTTTTTTTAATTTTATTGAATGAAGACAAGAAATATCGGAAATAGCATCAACTTTTAGAATAAATTTAAATTTGTTCGAATTGTTCATCTTTGGCACGAATTATGGCCTTCAAATGGCCGATGAAACCGTCACACGCTGCCAGAATGTTGCTCTGCGATATATTGGCCCATTCCCGGCGAAGCGCCGACAATCTGGTATTTTTTAATGGCAACCTTGCTTTCCAAAATACTCCAGACACAATAGTTCAACGGATTGCTGGACAACGAATGTTTTCTAGTCGGAGAAAACCAAATTCGGCAGTTCACCACTTTCTGCAAAGCAAAGCAACTCTTCAAATATAGAGTGATCACACTACTGCGCTTGAATCCATCACGAATAACTTTTTTTCTGGAAAATTCTCATGTACGCTTGTAAACAATATAATGAGCTGTTACTGGAATAATTTTGACAGCTGTCGGACGAGTAGCTTAGAAATGACAGCAGTCTGAAGTTGGTTGCAGTTTTTTCATCTCACCCTGTATTCATTCAATCCGTTTTGAAATTTGAACAGCCCTAACGCCGTAAGGCACATTCAAAAGCATTCATATTTTCATTTACTCAACACAAGTGTTGTGGGGTACCTTAAAGTCGTTCCCGGTCGATTTTTTCTTTCCTTAAAGGTTTGTCGTCTCTGTTGTAATCCAAAAAGTTTCTATAATTCTATTTTTTCACAAAAAATGCAAACCATTCGAAGTACAACTTTAATAAAAAATATAAAAACAAACAAACTATTTATTTATTTAAAAATGTATGTTTATATTTATTGATGTTAATATATGTGTTTTAATGCGAAATATTACAATAAAACAAAAAAATAGAAAAGTAATGACAAAAGGGAACTTATTTTTTAAATAATCAATTTTATTTATTAAAAATATTTTTTTTGTTTTTTTTTTTTCATTTGGGTTTATATTTTTGTAATTGTTTTTATTTCTGTTTATTGTTGTAAATATATAAATACGAAAAATGTATTATTTAGTATTGCTCCTCCGCATGAATAGCTAAGATGGGGAAAGCGAGCGTGTTGTGTTTTCGTACATATTTCATTTGATATTTCGAAAGGCTTTGGGGGCCTGGGCCCGCCCCTAAACACACACAGAACAATTGAAAATGTTTTCGTTTTGTTTTTATGAAATAAATTACATTAAGGGCTAAATAGGACGACTAAAAATCCGTTGGGTATATCAATAAAAATAAATGTAAAATGTAAAATTAGAACTTAAAAAATGATGATCAGATGATATTCAGATTCAGATCACCTGCTATTGTATTCCATCAACTTGCGGTTTTTGAAAGAATAGGTCCACTAAATACTAATCAACGAATTGAAATAAAACTAGAAATTAAATTATTTTTTTGCAGTGTTAACAACAGGTAATAATAAATATATACAATTGGAATTCTACATGGTGTCATGGTGTAAATGACAAGTGATAACATTGGATTTATGGCCACCATCCAATGAGTGAGTTGGGGGATCATAGATGCCAGGGCAGCATCTTTACATTATGGAACACAGTCCAGATGTTTCGTTGCCACACACCACCTTCTCCTTTTTCCGCAGGGATGCTTTTTGCAGAGCCGGTTTCAATTCATAGGTGATGGTATCTTCAACGGGAGGCGGTGTTGGTGTTTTGGCAGGTGGTGGTGGTTGTTTGGCGGCGGGCACAACAACATTGGCCTGGGGTATGGTTCGACTTACAGTTGCCGTGGGACCATTATTGCCATAAATACTGCCTATTACAGATATGGTACTTACACTGTTCTCACTGGCAATGGAGGGTATTGGATTGGAGTGCTCCTCAAACAACATGGACCCACCACCAACCACAGAGGATTGTGTGCTACAAATTGTTGTTCCGCCACCGCACAAAACTGGTATGGTTGATATTGTTGGTATGTGATTGAATGTGGACGTTGCTGCAGCAGTGGAGGATGATGTCGAAGTACTACTACCACCACCTAAATTACCCTTTGATTGTTCACTACCCAAATAATTTTTAGAATTATGATTTGAGGCTGAGCTATTACTACTACCACCGGTGCTATTGGGATTTACACTGTTCTTGGTAATATTTATTTTGATCTTATTAACTAAACTAGCCAAGGGCATTGTAGGAGCTAAGCCAACGGCAGAGAGGTTATGTTCATCGCCAGTTTCCATATTGCCATCCATGGAAATATTTAAATCTGTGGCCGGTGGATTGTCCGTTGTGGTTTCCGTGTCTTCATTCACAACCGAAGGCGTTGAGGCGGGCCGTTCCTGTTGGCCCGGAGACAGGGCTGATGTTGACGATTCAATGGTTTGTGTCTGGGTTTCTTCTAAGGGTTTGAAAATATAAAAAAACATAAGTTTAAGTTATTTACAAAAAACCCCAAACACATGATGTAGATCTACTCACCACTACTGTGTATGGAAATCTCCTCGGGGGCAATCAACACGGTGCCCACATCCTCAAACCCATCATCTTCGTCTTCCTCATCCGCATTGGGTTCTTGTTTGATTTTGATATTCATAAAGCCCACACCTGCCTCAGGTTCGGGTAACTCTTTCTCCACGTACGTATCCAAATCAGTAAAGGGTATATGGGGCTCTTGTATTTCAACATCAGATTCTGTTGTTTCATTGAGTTCGCCATCGTCATCTTCGTGAATATTACCCATTTGTTCACGTGTCACATTTGCCGGCACATATTCATCGTCGTCATCATCAATCTCCGTAACGGATGGTTCTTCGTTGGGCAAAACAATGACATCGTCATCATCATCGTCGTGTTTCGATGTTGTGGGATTTTCTGCGAAAGAAACAAACAAATGTGATTTTAAAGAATAGAATGAAATGGATATTTTTAGCACGGAGTAGCTTCCAAGATCTATTCTACCCCTAAAAAGAATCCATTCACCCAAAAGATTATCTATTTGTAAATATATTTCTAAAAATACTTTCAACCATAGAAAGTTCTACTAAAGTGTAACGTATTCTTAAAACTCCTGAAGAATTTTCTCTCCATAAGAGACCATTTGAAAGTTTTGTTTTCATAGAATGTTTGAAAAGCTCCCTCCTCTAAGGATTTTTGTAAATTCTTCTATGCCCTGAAGATTCCCCCAAAGGTAATTTTCCATAGGACGTCCTCAAAGCCACAAAAGAAAACTTTATGAAGTGTCTGCTCAAAGTTCTTTGTCTCTGGAAGCCTCCTAAATTCATTCCAAAACAAAAGTCTTGATCTTCTAAAATTATTCACCCATTTCAGTCCCTCCAAACGATATTCAAAACATGGAAGATCTTCTCAAAAGTCTTTCGTCTCTTAAAAACCCCTTTCGAAATGCTTTCCAAAACAAAGATATTATGCCTATAGAAAACACATTCTCAAAACTCTTTCCTCCATAGAAGGATACCATAAAAACTGTCCTCTATTCATAAACGACAATCTGAAACTTTACTTTTTACTATTCAGATCCTCCCAAAGATCTTTTACCCCCAAAAAGATCTCTTGAATATCATTCAATATCTACGGGAATTGAGATAAAATGCTGGTACATACTTTCTTTGCTATCGTCTTCTTCAACCTTTATGACAATATCGACAGCATTGTCATCATCGATTTGTATTAAAGAGGGTTCCTCGGCAACATCTTCCTCGTTGGTTTCCATTTCTTTGGGCGGCGGCGTTGGGGGATTCAAAGATGCCTGCAAAAATTTATTTTCATTCATAATTTCCCTTCATTGATTTTCCCAATAATTACCCTTCTCCCCTTACCTTATAGTCCTCATAACACAACGGATGATAGATTTTATCTTCCACGCGGATGGCACAACGTAAATGCCATTCTTCCAATTCTTCGTTGTAGAATTGCTCAAACCGCTCTTGACACATATCACATGCCCGATCAACATCATCCGGACCGGCGGGGCAACTTTGTATGGGTGAATTGGTGGAACGTTGATTGGATGTTTCATCCATTATTTCCACATCGGTTTGGGGCGTTTCAAAGAAATTCTTTTCTCGCTCATCCAAATCCTCGATCTCTTCGTATTGTATCCAATCGTTTAGCTCATAATACCATTTGCGGGCGTGCGCTTTGCGTGACGAGTCACGTTCACGCCGATTTTGCCGGAAATGCCAATCTAAATGTTGGCTATATTTTATGGTTTGTTCGGGTGGGAAACGGACGCCACAGCTGCTGCATTGCATGCCCGAGAAGAGGGTATTGACAATGGCTGCTTGTCGTGTTTTTATCGATTCAGGCTTGGACAGATCTATGGGTTTACTAGCTTCCATTGGGGGTTGAGAGGATGGTGGAATGGCGGCAGAGGTTTCTTCAGTTTCTGTGGTGTTCGTCGTGGTGGCTATTTTGCCGGTGGCAGCTGTTTCCGTTGTGGAAGAACTGCTTGCAGCTGGTGTGGCTGGCACAGTGCTGCTGTTTGTATTAAGAGCAGGAAGTATACCACTTGCCCCTCCCAGTATACCGGTGGACACCAGTTTCTGGAACAATTCATCAATGTTTAGATTACTCAAGGCCGCAGCTGGCAGTATGGGCACCGTGGGCTCTGCTGGTTTCTGTAGCTCGGCTTGCTGGCTCATGGCCGCCTCAGTTGTGAGGGGATTAGTGTTGGTGCTGGCCATAATTTCACTGCTAACCGGAGGTTTGGTTTCCACATAAATCATATTCTTAATTTGTACTTTTCCTGCAACCACACCCTGTGGCAATGCTCCAAAACGTATGAAGTATTTATTTGCCCCCAGGTATAGGCTTTTTGGTAAGCCACCATATTCTACACGGGTGGGAGCTCCATCTAGGAGAACAGTTAGAAGATTATCAGCAAATTGCACTGTATGTTCCACCTCGCCCAGGCGGAAACTTTGTATGCGAGCATCCAAAAAGAGCGGTATAACATTGTGGGCATCCACAATCATGTTGATTTTGCCCACCACCAAATCCCGGCGCAGTGGCCCAATGTTGACCTGGGGCGGTGGTCCTTCGGCCTTGAGCATATGCATTTTGTTGCGTATGGGCACGGTGATGGGTGGACCACCAAAGTAAATTTCATACCAATGTTCATCGATGAACAGTTCGCGGGAGGGAGAGCCGAAACGTAAATTCAAGGTTTCACCATCGATGGTCACGGGTTTATAGTCGTGATTGAATTGCAGGGTGATCGGCTCATGGTTGTCAATGAATATGGTTCGCTGGCCATTTTGAAAACCAATTTCACGTGGCTGATCCACCTCCATAAAGACAATGGCTATGTCATCGTAGAAACGTATCTCCTTGGCGCAGCCATCAATGGTAATGGTGCGAACAATGTCTTCCTGGGGATTATCGATGGAATTGCAGGGTTTGGGCATCATAGGGGGTGGTATAACAGAGCCAGAACCGGCCATTGGTGGCATGCCACGCATGGGACCAACGATGGGATTGTTATTACCTCCTTTCCCAAAGTGTTGGGGCATGTTATTGCCAAGCACGCCACCACCACCACCACCGCCCATGGGCCATGGTGGCCGATTATTGGGCGGCATATTAGGTCGGAAACCCATGGAACTTCCCGGCGGGCCACCTCGTTTATTTGGTACCATCATATTATTCCAAGGTCGTTGCTGCTGCATTGGACCCACACCACCTGGCATCATGGCATTGGCATTAGGGGGTTCAATCACCCTATCACCCCATTTTGAGGTCTTGTTGCCACGTTTATCCCTGCGATTGTTCCCTGCAGCACGCATATTCTGTTCCTCATTGGAGTCGGTGTTATGTTTATCATCCACCAGACGCATAGGTTCATCTAAATTACCCTCACCACTGCTTACAGGGGAATCATTTCCTGCCGTGGTCTTGCTTATTTTTGGTATACGTTTCCTTAGGACTGCATCGCGGGCGGCATTACGTTCCGAATCATTGCTGGCGTTGTCATCGTTGCCAATGATTTTATCCTTGAACGTGTTGAGCGATTCACGTCGCTTGGCCTCCTTCAGTTTGTTGTCCTCATTAATGGACATCACCGTTTTGACCAGATTTTTGTACTGATCTTGATTAATCGATTTCGATTCCAATAGCTCTTGGGCCTGGGCAATCATGGTGCGTATCTTTTCATCATTTGCCTCCTGGGTGTCTTCGTTCATTTGCAGTTCGGCCAATTTGTTGCGCTGTTCCAAGTCACGATTTGTTTTATCTGGAGAAATTGGAGAATGGAAAAACAATGAACTAAGGAGCTCATGGAAGATCTTTCTATACATACCAAGTTTCAGCATTTTATTCAACTTAGCAGTTTTGGCCAATTTGGCCCTGACATCATCTAGACTAGACTTCTTAATGTTAGAGGTTGGTTTAGAACTGCCATCAGTCTGGAAAATTGATTAGGGATCAGGGTTATGATTTAAAAAAAAAATTGAAACATGATTAGCTAAGTAATTCCTTACCTTGACATTGTCCCAATTCTCATTGGTTTCGTTTGTCACACTAAACGAGGGAGGTGGTGGGGCTGTTTCTTCGGCTGTATTTCCGCTAATGGGTGGCATTAATTGTCTCAAATCTACATCCTCGGAACCAAATAAACTGAGAATAAAAATATTTGGAAAAAAAAATTATGTGTCAGAATTTTGGAAATTAAAAGATTCCAGCTGTGTCATCACTTACTTATCAAGTTTTGTTGGTTTACTCTTTTTGGCCAGGGGTTCCTCATCTTTTATTGGAGCCAGGGGTCGTTTTTTGACATCTTCCTCTGGATGATGATCTTTACTTACTTGACCATCCACTGAACCACCACTACCTGTTGTTTCCATTTTAGTGTGCTCCGGTTTGCTTTCCTTCGGCTCCATTTTGCTTTCCATAGCCGCTGGCGATGATGATGATGAGGATGAATGGTCATCGGAGAGTAGTTTTTCTGTAGATTTTTCTAATTTATTAACATTTTTTTGAATTTTGAAACAAACTTTTGTTGTTGTTGGTTTTGTTGTTGTTATCGCTAAGGATGATGATGACGACATCGCTAGATTTCTAGCATTATTTGGCGCACAAGAAATATCCTCAAGATTCCTAATAAAGTTGGTCTTGGTCAATGATTTTGGATCTAAAGAGGAAGTGTGTTGCTGTTGCTGTAACAATAGTTGGGGCCTCAAATCTATATCCATCAAACAACCTGTAGCAGTGGAGACTTCTGTCGTTTGCAAAGACGACGACGACGACAAAGACGGAGACAACGGCAAAAACGCTAATTGGGAATTTTCGGAAATTTTACAAATATTATGTTTTAAAATTGAATAGAGAGACAGAGAGAGAGAGAGAAATAGAGGAGAACAATAACTAAAAACAGAAACTAAAAATATTTTTTTTTCTGTGGAATTAAAAAAAACTAAAAGGAAGCTCAAACAAAGAAGACCAACTCTAAAACGGGATTTACACAGACGCGCAGAAAGTTTTCTGTTTTAAAGAAAATTCTGAGTTATTAGGAGTCTAAGGGGAGGGAGGATAAAATAATCTTCCTCCTAACTCATCATAAATTAGGTATAGGAAAATTTATATTAAAAAAACCAAAGTGTATGGATAAGAAAGAGGTAGGTAAACGTACACTCAGTTTGACTTTTTTCCCCGCCTGACTCCATGACTCAGAGTTTTCTTTTTCAACTTTCTCTGGCTGCATGTCCCCCGTCGACCATTAAAAAAATAATAAAAATAAAAAAAAAACGAACCAAGCCGACATCATCACCACAACAGAAAAAAAAAATACTTAAAATTAAAAATACATATACTTAGGTTGAATGTGCTGCAGCAGAACATTGTGAAATGTATTTTCGATGGAAACAAAAATAAAGGATAACTTGGATTAAGTGGTACTCGATTTAGATACCGGTTTTAGGTCACATTAAAATAAAAAAATAAAAACTAACAATAGTTAATTGCTTTAATAACATCACTGGAATTGCAATACCAAATCGACCCATTAAAAGTTTAGAGTGTAATATAGGCTTGCACATAGTCTGGACACTACAATCCTTACATTTTGTTCTGCATAAGAACCACAAGGTCTTCTGACTTACCACCAATGCACTTTAAAAGTTGGTAGTTTAATAGACACTTTTCAGGGAGACATTACAATAAAATATATTCTTTGTTTAAAAACAAAAAAATAATCAAATAATAAAAACTAAAATAAAAGAAAAAGCTTAGTTGGGAAATCATTCGAAATTTCTATTTCTATTGGTAGAGGCCTTTTTGGACTTTCGGGATCTTTTATTTATTTGGAAAGTCTTTTTTTTATAGGAAATTCAAAGAATGGCGATCTATTTAAAGGCTTCTTGATACGAAAAATCTTTATAAAGATTTACCAAACTCAATTCTTCTTAGATCGAGGACTTTAAAAAAATCTTCTGTAAAGATTCTCCTAAAGAATCTAAATCTAAAAATAGGAAGCGACCTTTTAAACTCTTCTTCCATTTTGAAGCCTTCTTCTAAGGGCCTTCTCCATTCCACTTGCAGTAGTAGAATTATTTTCCGACATTAAAAAGAAAATAGACCAAGATTAAAGGAAGGATAAACTTTTACAGGATCGTGTTGTTGCTGAACATTTGGCAGGAAATTGGCAATTAAAAGAATTTCACTTTCAAGTTAGGTTTACATTATTCATTGGAAGGTCTTTGAGCATGTTTTTTTTTTTTTTTTTTTTTGTAGAAATTCTTCTAAGGGTCTTCTCCATTCCTCTTGCAGTAGTAAATTTAAAAATAAAATAGACAAAGATTCATGGAGGAATAAACTTTTACAGGAACGTTTTGTTGTTGAACAATTGGCCGGAGATTGGCAATTAAAATAATTTCACTTTCAAGTTAGCTTTACATTATTCTGACTGTGTCAATTCAAGGATTATATAGATTTTATTTTTTGACGAGACTCTTTGCACTCAAAATTTGTAATTTAACTTCACTTTCATCAGTTCGTAACTTGTTTTGTTCGTTTTCCATTTTGAGGTTATGTTTAATTTTTTTTTTGCTGGAGAAATTTCTTTGATGACACTTGTCAAAATGGTTAAAGGAAATGACATCTGGTGGCATATTTTCTTTAACATCTAAAAATCATTTTTCTTTATTATTTAGCAAAAAGATTTTTACGTTTGAGCTAAGGTTTATGTGGTCTTCTTGCTTGGGATTGGTTATCCAACTCAGTATCATTACGAGGATTATGTAAATGTTCTGTTCTTTGGTAAGACTTTTTGAACTCCAATGTTTTTTTTTTTTTCATTTTGAGGTTAGGTCTAATTATTTGGCACCAGAAACTTGGCGTTGGCGACACTTTTCAAACGGCAAAAGTAAATTACTTCTGGTGTTTTCTTTAAGCCTGTAGCTTCACTTGTTAATTCAATTAATAGATTTTGAGGTTAGATTTATATTTTTGGCTTGGCGATTTTCCAAACCGGATTCATTACGAGAATTATGTAGATTTTCTAGGGGATATTCCAAAACTTTCATTATAAGTATTAATGACGAGATTTTCTAAACTCCAATATTTTAAATTGACTTGTCGTTCTTCAGTTCGTGGTTTTCCATTTTGAGGTTAGATTACATTTTTTGGCTGGAGGAGTTAAAAAAAAACTTTTCAAAGATATGTGAACGTTGTCTATAAACAATAAATATCTTGTGGCATAATTCCTTAAAAATGTAAAATCACTTCACTTGATATTTCAACAAAAAATATATTCACTTTTGAGGTTAGTTTTATGTTTTCGGTGGCTTGGGGATATCCTGCAACATTTCGATGATTATATCTATATATATCTTCATTAAAGTTCATTTTACTTTCATCAATTCGTGAAGAGTTTTGTTGGGTTTCCAATTTGAGGTTAGGTTCTAAAAAATATATATAGCTTAGATCTTTTGATAAATTGATAATGAGTATCAAGTTTTCCAACCTTTCCCCAATAATGATTGAGCCCCCATATGCATAATTTATATAGATGGATACATTTGTTTTAACTTAAATCTAATGTGACGACCTTGCCTTAAAAAGTCTTTTCAAGAAGGACGACCCTCCTTGTAGGGGAGAGAGAGAGGGAAAATCTTTGAAAATACTTTTTATCGGCGCAAAGTCCAATGACTGTCACTTTTTGGTATCGAGTTTATCCTTTCAGTTTGTTAAACATCGAAGATACATTTCTGGTGCACACACACACACATTACAACAATTTTTGCAACTACAAAACTATTTAATAAAAAAAAAAAACAAACAAAAAAATAATAATTAATAAACCAAAAAATTATTATCTAAAGAATCTCAAATATAGTTTTAAATTTACAAGTTATTATTGTTTTTTAATGTGTCTTGATATTTTTTATTTTGTTTTCTTTTGTATTTTTTTCTATTCATATCATTCTATAGAGAAAGACAGAGAGAAAACATTGTTCTTTTTTTTGCATACATGTAGTATTTTTTTTAATATAGGGATGCTGTTTTCAATCAATACTCTAACAACAAAAGTTCTTATTACAGTTATTTGTCGTTTAATATTCTTATTTTTTGGTTTTATACTTATTTTTATTATAAATAAATACAATTTAACAAAAAAACCCCAAAGAGTTAAAAATATAAGGAGAGAAAGAGAGAGAGAGTAAAAGCATACAACAGAGTGTTTGGTGGATGGATATTAAGGAACAACTAGGGGTCAATTAAAACAACGTAGGGCAATTTTTTTAAGCAGTTTATTTGTTTAAGTATTAAAATAATTTAATACTAATTATAATTTTTGGTTTTCTTTGTATTTTGTTTTTCTTAATAGTAAATTACTAGTTTAGTGGAGAAAAAATAAAAAAGAAATACTAAATTCGGGCTCTCTTTGATATCAAAAAATTTCCATTTTTTCCTTTCTTTCCTAGGTTTTGGTAAATATCACAGCTAATATATCACAGATAAATGTTTGTACACCACCCGCCTGCCCTTTAAAAGCCCAGACCATGTGAGAAGGAATCGTTCATTTTGCTTACATTGTATTGGTTTTTTTTCATATTCATTAATATCATTTCCGTTGCATAATAACAATTATAACATAGAAATACCTCTGTAAAATCCTGTCGAAATCGGTTCATAGTAGGACCGGCCCGACGTACTTTCCTTACGGTTTTGATATTGTCATAAGGAAATTTTGACACTTTCTAAATTAAAAGAATCTCATCTAAGGTTTTTTTCTAACACATTTCTTAGGTAGTTAAAAATATATGTTCTTCAACAATAACATTAAGTTTGTCGTAAGGTTTTCATTATCCATAGAACCCACCCTTCCCTTCAAGAATAATTCACATAGGCCAAGTGGTGAGGGAAAATTGAGATCCAAAACGAGTGATTCAAAAAGAGTGAATTTTCTATTGCAGTTCCTAATGCTAGATTTTTCTTTGGTTTTATTTCTTTGTTAGTTATGGCCTTTGAGCTTAGGTTTTTATATTTAACTGAGTGAAGTTTTCTTTCCACAAAAAACTATTTCAAATGAGCCATGAACGCTGCTTACAAAAAGAAACTGAAAGAATAATTATTTCTATAGGGGTTTTTAAGAACTCCCAAGTCTTACAATTAGTTCTTAAAAATTATTCTTTCTAAACTAGGGGAATTTTTAGCCAACAAAATGTTTGCCCGGTAATAAAAGAATCTAAGGTCATTAATGGAAAAATATCCATGATGTTTTCATCATTTTTCATGTATGCTTTTGCTGGATGTTTCGTGTCAATTAATTTGATAGATAACTTCACTGATTTAACTTCCCTTTTTTATACCGTCCATCTTGGAAAGGTGGTTCCATTTGTAACATCCCTAAATATTCGTCGTAGACCCCATAAAGTATATATATTCATAATCAGCATAAAATTCTAAGTCAATTTAACGACGTGCGTGTGTCTGCCTGTCTGTTGAAATCACGATACAGCCCACATTACTTGACGTAGACCTTCAACATTTGGCAGAACAATGTGTATTGTGTCTGGGATGGTTGGTATTGAAAATGAGATATATCGGTCCACGTTTTGGTATAGTCCCCATGTAACTGTAGCTCCCGATATTCGATATTTTGATGATTTTTGCCACATTTTCTACATGAACATGTCTAAAAATTGGTATTTGTGGTTCATAATGGGTTCTAATGTTTCCTTTACCCTAAGGTGGAGGGTATTTTTTTACTTGTTTTCCTTATGTCGAAATTTGCACATAAACTAGTTTCCAGGGGTCTAATATATCCCTTGCAAATAAATTTGGATTGAAATCATTACCACAGAATCTTTGGGGGTCCTGAAAAATCTCATAGCTTGAAGTAAGTTATTGAAATATCCGCTATTAAAAAAAAGAAAACTTTTTAAAAGTCAGTAGTAATAGAACAGCGTTGTTTGTTCGGGATACCGTAGTAAGTGGTCAGGCTTAATCCCATTATTGTTGTTTTTTATAAAAAAAACAACGTTTGTTTATTAGTGGAGAACGATGATAATGTTTACCAGGGGGTAAAGGCAGGGAATACCTAGGTTTCGGAAAGAGCCACCAATCCTCATCAGTTCCAGTGTTTTTATAAAAACGACAAAAATGGGATTAAGCCTGACCGTCAGTGGAAATATTTAAAATATTTAAAAAGATATTCCACAGGAAATTATTATTTATATTTATGTCTTGGAAAACTTTTGTAACCCTTTCTATTTCAAAAAAAAAAAAAAAAAAACTTTTTTAAAACAAATTCTATCTGCAATCACGAGAGTTTGTGAAAATTCTTTAACACATTTTGTTTATCGACAGAAACCAATTTGGAAGATTTGCTACCTATTCAAGAGGTCTCTTCAGATATACTTTTCCAACACAGCATTTGCACCTTCATCCTATTTTTTAAACATTAATTTTTTTTCTAGATTGTAAAAAAACATTTTTTTCCCTTTATCCAAAAAACAACAATTTGTACGATTTTCTAGCTATATAAGACTTTTTCAAGAGGTCTCTTCAGAAAGACTTTTCCCAGATATCCTTTGCATCGAATATTCATCCTATTTTTAAACATTCAATTTGTTTTCTAAATTTTGAAAAATATTCATAATTCATTACCCAAAACAAATTATGAAATAAAATCATGTTTCTCCCCCTTACATTGTCAAGCAAAATTAAACGATTCCCATAAAACCGGAGCGCAACAACTGAAAAGCCATTGAGGCATCCATAGAGAAAAAGAGAAAAAGATGTAAAAATAATATCACCACCCCCTATACTCTCGAAGAAACACAAACAGAATACCTAACAAAACTCTTTGGGGTTATTATGTGAAGAAATAACAAATTTCTGACTTTCGAATAAATTATCATTAAAATTAATGCAATAGTTTTGTAGTGAAGGTGACATGTCTTACTTTTGTCTGTATTATTTGCAGACGAAGCAGCAGCAGCAGCAGCTGTAGCTGTTGTTGTGTCTACAATGCTGGTTTTTACATCCTCGCCGCCAATATCCGTCATTTCCATATCGGTGATTTTGGGTAAACGTTGTTTTTCCGGCGATGAAGCCAACATTGACGATGATGATGATGTTGTGGACATTCTACGGCTGTGTGATCCACTATCTTTATAACTTTCAGCTGCCGATTCGGGTGAAGGACTGCGTGAACTGGTTTTACTACGTCCCGAACGAGAGGATTTATTCGAACGTTTCGAATCACGTGATTTACTCGGTGAGGAACTGGGTGATGATGATTTCCTTTTGAATGCACTCGATAGCGGAGCAATTTCAAAAGCGTCTTTATCACATTTTGTGGATGATGATGATGATTTGTCTGATTTGCCGTAGGATGAGGCATATGATGACTTTTTGCGCTCAACATTGGATGAGGTGGAGGAAGATGATGATGAACCTTTGGAATCGGAACGTTTGCGATCTCTTTCCTTGTCACGACTGGAACTTTTGCTGGAAGAGCGAGTCGAGGAAGAGCGACTGCCACTTGTGGAATTGGATGAGCTTGATCTTGTGGGTGATTTGCTGCGACTACTTTTGTGGCCTCGATCATTGCGATTATTTGACTTTGTGTCCGATTGCTGTTCGCCATGTGATGATGCTGTTGAGGGAACGTTGGCAGCAGTAGGCGGCTGTTGGTTAGATTGCTGTTGCTGTTGTTGCTGCTGCTGTTGTTGTTGACGCAACAAACGTGGATCACGTTGACGCACTGAACTTATCAATGCCGAATTGACGGGATGAACGCGGGGTTTATTGGCATTATTTCCAGCAGCAACTGTGGGCATATTCACCATGGGAGGAATATTCTAAAATGAAAAAATATAATAATTAGTAAATTATTATTCTTCAATATACCTATCTCTAAAAATTACCTGTTGTGTTGGTTCATTTATCATGCCAGGATGGTGTAGGTTTGGTCGTAAACCTCGGAAATTGTGGTGATACATGGGCGGCCTTAGAGGATTAATGGCCACACCGGGGGTTGCCATAAAACCAGGAGCCATAACTCCTGGCATAACTTGCCCCGCAATGGAGGCATTGGCAGGTGGCCTTATACCAACCGTTTGCAAGGCATTGGCCACAACCAAGGCATCAACAGGCGGTAAGACACCCTCTGCAGTTTTGGAAAACTGTTTTTCCTGCTCTTCCAAATGTTTTTTGGTGGCTTCTAGCTCCAATTCAAGTTTACGTTTCTTTAACTCCAACAATTCTCTAGTTTTATCCTGTAGAATTTTCTCCATTTCTGTGGGTATGGCTTGATTTGCCTACGAATTGCAAAAACAAACAATTAAAAGTCGATTCATTTATGAGAAAATTTTATCATGACTTACGGTTTTCAAAAAATTTGGATTAACATGTATCGACGGTTGTTTTGCTGTGATGGGCCAATTGTTGTCCAATCTCTTTACCTTGACATCCAAGGCATAGAGTTTTTGGGCTGAAAATACCTCATTCCATGTTTGCCTCAGGGCATACATTCTTTCTCTGATCTTTTCATTGACCTTCATTTTGATAGAGGGAGCAAAAATAGTAATGGTTATAAAAGTGATGCAGCAAACTACTTTGAGGGTTTTTTAAGCTACTTACCTTTTCGAAAACTCCACAAAATAAGCTGACAATACATTGGCTGAACAGTTGCACATATGTGCCTTTGACATTTTTAACAATTGAATCGATTAAATACAATATGGGCAATTTAAATTCTGGTGGAACCTGTTTTGGTGGGCAAAAATTACATAAAATTTTTCATTTAGGGCAAACTTTACACTGTGAGGATGTTTTTTATTTTGAAAATAAACATATTTTGTGTATTGTTTCTTGGAAATTTTGTTATGAGAAATAAAACAATTAACTACAATTGTTTATGATAATTGTTTATTTGTTTTTCATATAATTTGATGTACGTTGCTAAAAAATTAACTGCATGTGGTTTTATAAGAGAGTTTGCAGTTCTTAGGAGCACTTGGAATAGTTTTCATGATACAAATAATTTTTTCGGAAATACTCTACTCCGTTTCGTATGTGTGTTTTTAGCTGCTAACCAAGCCAGCCATTTACGCCAACACAGTTTCGAAATCGACAAAATTGAAGTGTACCAGAAATAATTCTTTCCAATTACATTTCAAGTGTTTTTTGTTTTTTCTCCTACGCATTACACTTTTGTTGAGCAGAACTAGCCTTTTCAAGCCTTTATTTTCTCAACTCAACTTTTTTTATTTTCACTACCCATCCGCCGGTGGGTGTTGAAATTCGGTCAAGTTGTCTTATGGCAGCAATACCAATTGTCTTACAAACTAGCTATTTATCAAATACACTTTATGACTATTAACCTTTGCTATATGTTGTTCAACGACTTTTACAATAACTGGGGCATATTCGATATTTTCTTCGGCCAACATGGTTAGCATGTTTATAAGCGGTTTGCTGTTGCAATTTAAATCCGACAGACTGGATAGATACTCCTCGGCAACGCGTTCTTCACATTCTCGTTGGGTTTTCGTAGCGATATCCATGGCTACGTTTAATTGTGTTTCTTTTTCTGGGATTTGCCTGTGTTTTCACAAGTTTGAAACTGAAACAAAAAGAGGATATACATAAGTTTAATAAAAGTTGTTAAAGATAAGGAACTAATAAATATGAAAATATCTTATTAAGTTATCTACAATGCAAGAACATTTCATGAATTTAGTATGGGATAAATGAAAATCCGATATTTCTTGAAAACTCTTCTGTAGTATGGGCATCTGGCAAACCACCTGCTACAATATATTGTTGAGTTAGCTTTGCATTCGTTGTAGACATGTATTCAAACCCTTTATTCCCAAAAGTTACTGCCAACAAGACGGAAATCGAGATCATGTTTATTCAGTCATAAATGGCGGGAATTATATGTTATTTATACCGTGTGACAAATGCCAAGCGATGAGCCTTGTGAGATACTGTTTACAAGAGAAGAGAGTCAAAGTGCGGTACACACTAACGAACAAAACAAAGCATTATTTTTGATTTACATTGGGCAATTATAATGGCGAATATTGCCAGTTTGTTTATAAAAGTGGGGGTGAGTGGTGCTCAAAAACCTCTCACAACGACAATTAACGATTGAAAAAATCTATAACAAACTTCAAATGAACTTAGTATTTAATATTTTTGTTTTAAAACACCATTTAGAACTTTTAATAATACACGTGTTTTTTTTTTTAACAATTTAACAATATTGCATAACATTTTCATTAGAATATCTAAATTCCGAAATTGTTTAACATGTCCTTGTACCGCCGTAGGTGTCTCTGCGGCTTTTTGTATTATTACAACATGATAGTAATAATTTATTATTGAGAAGAGAATTCTCTCGGATCCAAATAGAGTGTGGTTTACAAGAAAACAATGACCCCATTTTTAAGGAAATATGGTAATGTAACCATGTCAACAAATTCAAAGCACCTTGAAAAATTGAACCTTTAATTTTACATTAAATGCCATATGCAATGTTGAAAAGAGGTTCCACTGCAAACAAAATAAGCCATTGGCTAAAACCGTTTGTGATTCTCTTAACGTGTTTTTACAACACTTGCATGGAAAGACTTATATTTCGAAATTCCCACCAAACACAAATGTAAACACGCACGCACACACTGGACACACTAAGATTGGCACACACACACACACAAAGTCAGTACTATACACACATATTTATGTAGGTATATGTGTTATTGGCAAACATTTATAGCCCCTTTTTTCATGGGAGATGCCATGGAAATTTTTCTTTATTTCAACAATCTTGCAAAAAAAAATAATTTCAATCGATAAACATTTTCTTTTTGTACACTTTTGTTAACGAAATTCTATGGATTTTTAATTGCGTTTTCGATATTTTTGCACTTTATTGTTTGGGGAAAAACACAGAAATCACACATCGTATTCGTCATCACATTGGAAAAATAATATACACACAACGTATGACCTTTTGAATTTATTAACAAAACTTACCTTAAATTTACAAAAATGCTGTTTGAATCAGTCTTTATTCATTAAATAAATATCTTTCACTACTTCAATCTTATGTTTTCTCTTTTTTTTAAATTCAACTAAACACTAAAATTAAAAGTTCACGTAAGAAATGTAAGATTAAAAACGGAGACGATGCTTCTTTTATCCGATTATAGAAAAATGGCTGACGACGTTTAATTCACCACCGCCTCAATGCAAACCACCTTTTCTGTCAAAATGTGCTGTGGGAAAACACAATTAGGTCGCTTGACGTTAAACGCCCAGGCTGTCGGCGTCAGAACGGCTCTATACATTGTTCAGCGTCGTTACATATTATAAATATAAATATGATAAAATTACGAAAATATAGCATTTTAGTAGAAGAACGGAATATAGAATGCATATATTTGTATAAATTATTTACATCATTCGTATAAATCAATCTAAATTAGATTTAATGTTTATTGTGCGCGATACTCCGGCAAAACTTCTATTAGAAACGATTTTAAGAGAAGGAGGAAAGGAAAAAATCTTACTGGCATTTCTTATTGTGTTTTTATGTTTACGCAAAATGCTATATAAAAAAAAGAAAATTACTAAAATCAATTATATGAGCAAGTTCATGCTTTAACTTTTTTCACTGAAATGAACCGCACGAACTAGATGTAATACACAGAGGAGACTCAAATATTTAGCCGAAAATCGGTTGAGAGTTCCCTTCTTTCTACTGCCGTCAAAAAAGCGACGTGTGTGCCTGAGTTTTGCAGTAAATTTGTTTAAAAAACAAGCCAACTCCAAGGAAACTTACAAAATGATGAACTCTCCACCAGTTTTTATAGACTTGTCCATGGACGAGCAGGTAAGTTAACTTTAGAATGTCCGAAAACATGCAAAACGCAAGAAATAGCCAGATGAGGAATTCGCAAATGTTGCCATTGAGGTTATGTTATGTTTTGTATGTGACTGGTCGACAACGTCTACGACTACTTGTACAACAAAGTTGTGTGGCATTTTGTATGCTAATGTTTGCTATTTTTTTTGTACAGGTCCAGGAATTGAGAAAATATTTCAAGAATTTGGGCGCAGAAATCTCTTCGGAAAAATCCAGCAAAGGTGTTGAAGACGATTTGCACAAAATCATTGGTGTCTGTGATGTTTGCTTCAAAGATGGTGATCCAGCACAAATTGATTGTATTCTCAATAGTATTGTCTCCATTATGATTACTGTAAGTAGGCACAAATTAGAAATCGCAACAAAGGTGACATGTTTATTTATTGCAGATTTCCTTGGATCGTGGAGAAAACATAATTTTGGCATACTGCGAAAAAATGACCAAGGCCCCCAATGTTGCATTGACCAAGGTGTGTCTTCAATCTCTTTGGCGATTGTTCAACAATTTGGATACATCGTCCCCATTGCGTTATCACGTTTACTATCATTTGGTCCAAGTCGCCAAACAATGCGACCAAGTAATGGAGGTATTCAGCGGCGTTGAACAAGTCAAATCCCAATTTGCAAATTGCCCACCGTCTGCCGAACAAATGCAAAAATTATACCTCCTGCTACATGATGTTACTAAAGACACAAACCTAGAAGTGTCGGCCAAAGTAATGATTGAACTTTTGGGTACATACACATCGGACAATGCCTGCGTTGCCCGTGAAGATGCCATGAAATGTATTGTTACTGCTTTGGCCGATCCGAACACATTCCTTTTGGATCCCTTGTTGGCTTTGAAACCCGTACGTTTCCTCGAGGGTGATTTAATACATGATTTGTTGTCGATTTTTGTCTCCGAAAAGTTGCCAGCCTACATTCAATTCTATGAAGACCACAAAGAATTTGTTACTTCTCAGGGACTTAACCATGAACAGAACATGAAGAAAATGCGTTTGTTAACTTTTATGCAGCTGGCTGAAAGTAACCCCGAAATGAGTTTCGACACCTTGACCAAGGAATTACAAATCACCGAAGATGAAGTTGAACCCTTCGTCATTGAAGTATTGAAAACAAAATTGGTTAGGGCCCGTCTGGATCAAGCCAACCGTAAAGTACACATTTCCTCCACAATGCACCGTACATTTGGTGCCCCACAATGGGAACAATTAAGAGATCTTCTGCATGCCTGGAAAGATAACTTGAGTGTCGTTCGAGAAGGTCTAACACAAGTATCAGCTGTTCAACTGGATTTAGCTAGAAGTCAGAAATTGGTTCATTAGAAGAGCAATACCATAAGCATAAACAATCAAATCCACTAAAAGAAGAAAAAACACCCTGTTTAAATTTTGTATGACGGTAATATATTTTATTTAAAATGATAATAAATTGTGGAAACCCCCTCAATTGGGTGGTGACCATTATCAAAACACCATTGTTGTCTCGGAATGTTCGGTCTTAAGCTTTAGGTTGAGATTACTAATACTATACGGAGGTGGGCGGTTGACTTGAGTATTAAAGTTCTTCATGGACTTTCATGTGTTGACGTTCCTTTTCCTTGGGATATGCCCAAAAATAGGAGGGAAATCCCTTCACATCACGCTCCCGCTTGACAAAAGCTGAGTATGATGAAATACAATTGCCAATGAAATGATTTGCCATACCCAATATGGCTAAATCTAAATGTGGATTGTCCTCGGGCAATCGATAGGCCGATATGTCCATGCGTTGCAAGGCATTATTCAATTCGCTGATCATATGGTTCGCATCTGAAGCTACAAATATAGAACGTATTTCATTCTTGGGATGATCTTGTTTGACATTTTTAATAAGCCTCTTAATTTGACGTATTATCTGTTCTTTGGGTGGCATACACAGTTCAGTGTAGAGATTACCCTTCTCATTATTATAGCCCAAACATTGGGGTGAGGCAAAAAGTTGCTGGGTATCGCGTATGTGATCACATGCCCTTACCCAATCGATGCCATTACGCAGATGAATACCCAAGAAAGCTCCCTTTGGAAGGGTGTTCTTAATAAATTTAGTGGCCGCTTCGCGTATCTTTTTATTCCATTTAAGATATTGATGTAAATCTCGATTTTCCTTTTGCACAGGAAAACTGGCCGGAGCTCCAGTAAAAGCTAATACTGGCCATTTGGAGGCGGGATACCGTTCATTCCATCTTTCCGGCATATTGCTGTGATGTACATCGAAATGTAAAGGACCATAAAATTCAGATTCCGTAAAATCTATATTATATGTATCCCAAAATGGACCAAAAGGATTCCCTTCTTTGGCATGACAGCCTGGGGCTATGTCTTCTTTTTTGCTGAAACTTTTTCGTTCCATGTAACAGAAGGATATACGGTTGTCCTCCGGCCAAATTATGGGTGCCAACTCTTCCATAAAATCAGCCATTAGAATGACCCGATGATAGTCCTTCAAAGCTTCCACATCGAAATAATTGTCAAATGGTACTTGTATTGAACGCATTTCTCCCTTACGATATTCAACCCATGGCGGCAGTATAAGGGTGCGATTTAAGGCTTTTGAGAAAGCCAAGGCGCCAAGAAAATGATCAGCTTGATTTCCAAAACGACCTAAGTGGAAAATAAATAGTATGAGATTGAACTGGTCATTATACTTCACAACTCACCCATGCATGGACAATATGCAATGTATCCATTTGGATCTGCTTCTTGGGCAGCAGACCATCCGGAGAGTATCGAAATAAAAAAGAGCAAAAACAGCATTTTTCTGGCTTCTCAGCAACGCCTTGTGTTTTTAATATTCGTTGTTTCTTCTACTCTTAGTTTGATAGTTAAATGCAAATTATAGGATCATTATGTCAGGCTTTACAAAAAAATATTAATTGTACAGTTCATTTATATTTTTTTTAGAAATAAATAAATTGTTATTGTATTTTCCCGGCTATTCGGATGATGTATCGTTCACAAAAGACCTAGTTCAAAATATTCACATAAAGGAACTATGAGATCCAATTGCTAATACTATTTTGCCGGCTGTCAAATCATATAGGGAGCTTCACACACTATATACTGATATCGATAACTTTATTTCTTTGACTATTTGTTCGTGTTTATTCAACGGAATCCGTCTTGATTAATACCATTTAAAGCATATTTTGTGGTTTCTTACTGCACTTATTTAATTTATTAATTGTATTACACATGTAAAAGCGAATGCTATTCTTATTTGAGACATCAGCAGATACATTGATCACAGTTATCGATAACCTAATAACAACATTCTCTCATGACAATATACTCGAGCACAGTCATACATATATCTCCTTCGTTGGTGAGTCTGTGAGGAATTTGTAACGTGGACGATTTACTTTTGGTTGTAGGCTGCTCCTGTTCCAATTTTTGAAATGGCAAAACGTCAACAGCCCATGTGGCAGCCACCAACAGCCAGTGAGGCACCAAAATTACGTTTGTTCAATAGTTTGACTCGACAAAAAGAAGAATTCGTGCCACTGGATGGCAACAATGTCACCTGGTATAGCTGTGGACCCACGGTTTATGATGCCTCCCACATGGGTCATGCCCGGTAATTTTCAAAGAACATTATTAAAAGAAATCGGTGGAAAATTTCTTATTAGAATCATTCTGTATCTTTTCTAGTTCTTACATTTCCTTTGATATTTTGAGACGTGTACTGTCTGATTACTTTGGCTACAACATTCATTATGTTATGAACATCACCGACATTGATGATAAGATAATAAAACGGGCCCGTCAAAACTATCTGTACGATGGCTACAAAGAAAAAGCCACGACAGCTCCTTTGGATCAATTGCTGGAAGATCAACGTGCAGTTTTGGCCCAGTTTCAAAATACATGCTCCAAAAATACTGACCCGGATAAGAAAATTATGTTGGATAAACAATATGATCGTTTAAATAATGCCGTGGAGTTATTGGCCAAAGCTGTGGCTGGGGGTGGACAAGAAGAAATTAGCAAGGCTCGTGATTTTTATCTTAGCGAAGCCAAGGATCCCATTTCCGATTGGTTGGATCTAAAGAAAGGTTCAACAATTAATGACAATGCCATTTTTGAGTCATTGCCGCGCTACTGGGAAGATCAATTCCACAAAGATATGCAATCGTTGAATGTAAGTCAGAGAGAGATATTAATTTTTGAATTTAATTTAATATTTGTGTTCATGTAATTTTAGATTTTGCCTCCTGATGTCCTGACACGTGTCTCGGAATATGTTCCCCAAATTATAACCTTTATACAACGTATTATTGACAATGGTCTGGCCTATGCTGCCAATGGTTCGGTATACTTTAGCGTCAATGCCTTTGATGCCAAGGAAAAACATTTCTATGCCAAATTGGTTCCTGAGGCCTATGGCGATACAAAATCCCTGGAAGAAGGTGAGGGAGATCTGTCACTGGGCGAAGAGAAGTTAACGGAAAAACGTTCCCCCAATGATTTTGCTCTGTGGAAGGCAAGTAAGGCTGGAGAACCCTGGTGGGACAGCCCCTGGGGCAAAGGACGCCCCGGATGGCATATTGAATGTTCAGCTATGGCATCGGATATTTTTGGACCACAATTTGATATTCACACTGGAGGTGTAGATCTTAAGTTTCCCCATCATGACAATGAATTGGCCCAATCGGAAGCTGCCTTTGATGAGGCGGAATGGGTTAAATATTTCCTGCATACCGGCCATTTAACCATAGCCGGTTGCAAAATGTCAAAATCTTTGAAGAATTTCATTACCATCCAACAGGCCCTGCAAAAACACTCAGCATGCCAATTGCGTTTGGCATTTCTATTGCATTCCTGGAAGGATACGCTGGATTATTCGGACAATACCATGGATATGGCAATACAGTATGAACGTTTCTTGAATGTAAGTGCGAAATTGACAATCGAAAGTCAGACACGCTGAACATTTTTATGGGCAATCAAGTTTCTATTTCACCTCTCTGCTGACCGATAGACTTGGAAATTTCTCAAAAAATTGTTCAGAGCCTAACTAAAGAGCAATCAAATATGTAAATAATTTATTTAAATTTTTATAGGAATTCTTCCTTAACGTTAAAGACTTGACTAGACATGTAACCTCCAGTGAGCCGCGTAAACAATTTGATGCCTGGACGGAAGTTGAAGCAGGTCTTCAAAAGAAATTCAATGAAGCGCGGAAAGCTGTGCACAGTGCCTTGTGTGGTAATTAAAGAATTTTTCATTAAAGAATTAAAAAAAGTTTTTAAAAAAATCCTCTTTTTTTTAGATAACATTGATACCCGAAGCGCCTTGGATGCTATACGAGATCTGGTAACAGCTGCCAATATTTATATACGCGACAACAAGGATCGTTTGAATTGTTTGTTGTTACGCAAAATTGCCAGCTATATTACCGACCTGTTGCGCATTTTTGGTGCAATTAATCAGAAAACAACCTTAGGTTTCCCTGTAGGAGGCTCTGCAGAGGGTACTGCGGATTTGGAATCAACCATATTGCCTTATGTTGAGGCAACGGCAGAGTTTAGAAATCAAATCCGCGAACTAGCCAAACAACTCAAAGCCACAGATATTTTGAAATTGTGTGACGACCTCAGAGATGATGTTCTACCCAATTTGGGAGTACGTTTGGAAGATAAGGAGGGTGGAAAGTATGCTGTTAAATTGGTGGACAAAGAGACTCTCTTAAAGGAACGAGAACAGAAGAAATTGGCCGAGGCCGAACGTTTGGCCGAAAAGGAACGTAAAAAGCAGGCAGCAGCTGAGGCAGCGGCGGCGAAGGAGGCCCAAAAGAAAATCAATCCCAAGGAAATGTTTTTAAAAGAAACCGACAAGTATTCGAAATTTGATGAAAATGTAAGTGGAGTTGAATGAAATTCCGATGAATCAATTTCATTAAGGAATCTAGAAAATTTTTGGAACAGGAAAGAATTTCACTTGGTTTACACATCTCCCTTTGTTACGAGATTTTTTTATGCGCCTTTTTCCTTTCTCTGCCTTAAAATTTTACTTTAAATTCAAGAAAAAATTATTTTTTTTAATTTTTTTGCCATCTCGCTCATCAATTTTTACCCTTCCACTTCCAGGGTCTACCAACTCATGACAAAGAAGGCAAGGAAGTTAGCAAAGGTCAATTGAAGAAATTACAAAAACTTCAGGCTCAACAAGAAACGCGCTACAAGGAATACTTGGCTTCCGTAAACGGTGCTTAAATGTGTAATAAACAAAAAAGTGTCCGAGTGTTTTGTAATTTTATAAAAAAAGAAAATAATTTATGTATTCAATAAAACACGTACAACTTTTACCCAATCTCTTATTTAAACTGGACTTTCCAAAAACCCAGCTTACGATCATATGCTGCTGCCACATACGGCAGACGATGATGCCAGCAGAGGCCGGCGTACAATTTCAGGCCCGCTTCCACCAAAGGTACCGGTGACTTGGCTGTAAACACCTTCAAAGTAATATCGGGTCTTCCTATGCTTGCCGTAACCATTTCAGTGTTGGGAGCAAATCGTACACATCTACCGCCATCTTCATGGACCTGTTTGACATCCGAAGGTGAACATGGTTTGTGCAACAAATCCCATGTAACAACATCACCATAGGCCAGGGCTGTTATGAAATGGCAATTATTCAAAGACCAATCGGCCGACATTAGGGGGCCTCGTGGTGCCTCCAATGATATTATGGCCTGTTGTGATCGGACATTATACAGATGGACAACACCCTTCTTTTCGGCCACCAAAACTTTATGCGGCTCCTCCGGATGCCATTTGACCGACATCCCGGCAGAGGACAAACAAAATGTTATGACATTTTCATAATGTGATTCTGAGGACCATATTTTACACGAGTGATCATCACTAACCGAGGCCAAAAATTCACCCTCCGTATCCCAGGCAATGTCATTGACATAATTCGTATGGGCCTTCAAAGCCTGTACAGTGTCAGCGTTTTGTAAGTCGGTACGAAATATACGCAAAATGAAATCAGCACCAGCCGAACAAAATGTCACGGTCTTTGGGACAGACATCAATGAAGTTTCGGGATGAAATGCAAGGGAATGGCAACGACTTTCATTGTATATATCCTTCAGGCGTTCCCATTCAAAGGTATCATTTTCAGATTCTTCCTGGAATGGAGTGGAGAGGCAAGTTCAATATTTGTTTACTTTAGGCGAAGAGAACAGCCAAAGTGACTTACCGGAAATCTTGCTAAACCCAAAATAAGCTTCTTATCGGAGGCAATACAAATGAGACTTGATGCAAAATCCGTTGAACATATCTCAAAATTGTAAATTTGCTCGTTAAAGCTTAACAAATGTGTCGGTGGAGTTCTCATGTTTAAGAAGTTGCGTTTAAAAACCGGCACAGAGCTGGGAGTAAGGATAACGAAACGAAAATCACTTGGCCAGTTGTTGGCAAAAAAATTAACGCCGTTAGAAAATGGCGGGTTGCACTATTTGAGTGCCAAACAGCTGATTTCCTTTTAACTCTTAAGGCGGTATCAGACGACATGTGTCTGAGAGAGAGATTGTCAATTTTTCCATCTGTGGAAGCGGGGCTGAAATTGTACGTCATTTTATATGTTAAATAAATGAGTAAATTATCTATTTTTATTTAATGAAGATAATTTCATTAAATGTTTTTTTATTTGTTGTCACAGTTAATAATTTATCGACAGATATAAAATAAAAACTATTTTAATAAAAGCAAGAAAGAATGATAAGATTGCGAATGTAATAGAGCGTTGTAATATGCTATTGAAGATTAACCCACTGGGTTTAAAAGTTACATGGTAAAATTAAAAAGGTAAAGTAATTTTAAATAAGACTATCCATGGTACAATAAAAATGTAAGGTATAACTACCAGCTGATTACAATATTTTTCTAAGTATGTCCGACTTCAGTCAATTTTGTGTATGTATTTATTGTTTTAAAAAATGAAAACAAAATATGTTCAAAATCAATGATTGGAAGACACGTACATTGCAGTTCGCGCATTAAAGCTATTACATGGTAGAACAAACCAATTTTGGAATTAAAAATGTTGAATGAAAACTTATTTAAATTTGTAGAAATTGTTGAAAAACGCGTATTATAATAACCCCCGAATGACGTCGTACAAGAAAACATATAAAAATCTTCTTATAATTAAAAAGACATTTACAATTTTTTGACATATCAATGTTCCCAAGCGTTGATGCATTTACCTGTATTCTTCTACCACGAGCTATTACCTAGTTTAGTCAGGAAATTGAAAGATTGAACAGTTTGGAATATATTTTTGAGAGATAATCCAGGCAATTTATTAATTTCTCGTGCTATTTAAATTATTTTAAAAATGAGAAATAAAATGAAAACTACTGTTGTATATGATTTTTATATAATAATGATTCTGACAAGAAGCGGACATAGCCTCAGAGCTGTACTAACTGTTCTACCTCCATATTGTACCATGAGACTAACCATCTCTGTATTTTCTGTAATTTACCTTGTCAAATTTCACTGAACAGAAAAAAAGGTTCCCATCTCTGATTTCTGTGTATACAATGGATTTTCAAATTAAATTTTTGACAATAAGATGTTGTCAAATGAATAATTTTGAAAAAAATTGTAAACATATGATTGCATGACTTTACCTTCATAATTCTACCATGAAGATATAGATCTAGATAGATTTTTATCTGGCTTTTTTGTCAATTTATTTTTAACTGAAAATTATTTTAACTGTTCGACGTGTCGTTGGCTCTTATCCCACATTATCAGGAGCTTATTTATTTGAAATTATTGTAGAAAAAAATGATTTTTTTAATATTTAAAATCTTGGTGAATTATTGCACTTTATTTTTTTATTTTTCTATTTTTTCCCATTTTATTTAATTATCTTCTCTTATTATTAATACAAAAAATAATTACTGAAATAAATAAATCGCAATAAAACTTGAGCTGCTTTTAACACAGATTTGAATTCTGAAGCTTTTCTTTGTTATCTTTGTCTTCTTTTGTGTTTATCAATTTTGCTGTCCTTCTCGATTTTGAATTTGGCTAAGAAATAAAATAGAAATATTACTTCACCTGTTGTAAAAAACGGAAGTAGATTTACATCTTCAATTCAACTTCATGAGACTGTCTGACAACCACTTCACATTAAAAGGAACAACACTTTCCCTTCGTGGTGAAAACTCACTTAAGGATTAACAACATAAAAACACACAACAACAACACAATGCCACTTCAAGAAAAAAGGATGTAGGATGTTATCAATTAGTTGCGTTTTACACCAAATTATTGCTGCTGTTGTTATTGTTGTGTTTTGTTTTCTTCTTGTCCGTTTCACACAATATGTACGCAATATAAGGATGCATTTATAATAAAATAAATTTTGAAAAGGATATTTGTTATTTTTTTTTTTTTTTGAGGAGAGATTTAATGAAAATGAAATTATTTAATGATTAGAAGAAAAGTTAAATCCATACGGTGCGATTTTTGAGATTTTGAAGAGGGTTTAATTATGTGTTGGGGCTAGGGATGACAAGGATAAAAAGTGAAAGGATTCTCTTGAGTAATACCAAATGTTAGCAGGTTGTGGTGGTTTTTTTATTTTACGGAGATTTTTGTGATCTGTGGGAAAGGAACAAGAAGTAAAGATTAGGAATGGTTTCTTGGAGGAATGTGACTTTTTGAGGAAATAACGGGATGTTTTTGAATGTCTGAAGCGTTTTCAATGCAGTTTTATACATTTTTTATGACTAGATTTTTTATTACTTGATTTTTAAAAAGGTTTGCGTAAATAAAACTGTTTTCATTCCATCTATGGTAGATGCATTAAGGCTCTATCAGACGATATGTTCTTACATGTATGGTGTCAAATTTCCAATGTGTAAAATTTGCACACATCGTGTGATACATGGACAACGTTTCAGTTGTGAAATACATGAGTAAAGTACGTTTATACATCGAGCCCTATTTTAATGTGGAAAAAATAATTTTAATCATAGTTTTGTTTGTTTTTTTTTTTTTTTAAATATATAAAATTAAACTTGCGGGGAAAATGTCATACATAAAGTATTATAAATATTCAGAAAATGCATTATTATCACAATGTGATCAAAGGAAATAAAAAAACATATGGAAGTGTGTGATAGCAAGAATTATGAGTCATATGCAAATAACAAATTTTGTTATAACACGAAAATACACACACACCCACGGATAATAAAAGTGACAGCGCATATGTAAAACACTTATTGTCTGATAGCAGCTTTATCTGTAACTTACCTTGTCAAATTTAAATGCATTGGAAGATGGTTTCCATCTCTGGTTAACAATGAGTTGTTATCAAATGTATAATTTTGGAAAAAATTTAAAATTATGAGATTACCTTATGAATTCGACCATTGTTCGTAAAAAAATGAATGCATAACAAAACAAATCTATATAGAGGGTGAGATGAAAAAACTGCAGCCAACTTCAGACTGCTGTCATTTATAACTCACTCGTCCAACAGCTGTTAAAATTATTCCAGTGACAGCTCATTATATTGTTTCCAAGCGTACAAAAGCATTTTGGTAAAAATTTTCCAGAAAAAAAGTTATTCGTGATGGAATTCAAGCGTGATAGTGTGATTTCTTTATATTTGGCTGGAAAACCACAAGTGGCTATCGTTAGAGCACTCCAGTACTTAAAAGTGAATAAATATTTTGTGTCTCGTACCATCGCTCGTTACCGTGTTACTGGTAGCGTGGAGAAGTGGACGGAAGAAAATAGCAACATCAGCAGAAATGGTTCGAAAAATAAAAAAGGGATTTGATCGAAAAATGGCTCGTGAGCTGAACATATCGCAATATTCCATTCGGTAAATATTAAAAAATGAGCTCGGGATAAACTCATTGAAATTCCAAAAAGTGCAAGAACTTACACCACAATAGAAAGACAATAGTGTCAAAAGAGCTAAAGAGTTGTTTCGCTTGGCCGAAAGTGGTGAATGCTGAATTTGGGTTTCGAAACAGAGCAAATATGTTGAAGCTATAACTTTTTGATTGATTAACCTATATTATGTGACGCATATCCAATAAAATTGGCATTTTAAATCTAAATCTACTAGGTTTATCAAATCCGTTAAAATGTAAACGTACTAAAACTTCCAATATAAAAAGGGTTGCCATTACTGATTTGGCAAATTTGATTTCCTATTTAATTGTGCCATCGACACATGGCAGAATTGATTTAAGGTAACCTCGTACAATCATATATTCCCATTATTTTCATTAAACATGTGATGACATTTCATTGTCAAAATGTATATTCATAAACATGGTAGAAGAATAAAGGTAGTCGTATCGACACAGCTGCTGGGACAATGGACTGTCAAACCGATTTTGGAATTGAAAATGTTGAATGAAAAATTATTAAAATTTGTAAAAATTGTTGAAAATTTCATATTATAACAACCTCTGATTTGCGTCGTATAAAAAACATTAAAAAATCCACTTATTTTTCATTAAACATTTTAAAAATTTTGACATATCAATGTTCCCAAGCGCTGATATATGGTAGAAGAATATAGGTTCTTCTACCATGTTCGTAAATTAAAAGGGAGTTTTAGGTTGGCGTAGTTCTATTTTGACCACACGCTTCTTTGTTCTTTTCCGAGGAAGCCAGCCGATGACTTAAGACAGTCAAAAAAAGGCTTTTATGTATTCTCACCTTTAAATTACAGTAAAAGCAGATCTTTCATAGAATGTGGTAACGTTCCTAATTCTACCATGATTACATTCCATGGTTGCCTCCTTAATTCTACCGTGGATATTCAATTTAATGCATATTTATGTTTTCCCAATTTCATTTCTATTCTGCGAAATAGCGTGGGATTCAATAACAATCAAAGATCTATTGCTTTCTTGAGGTCTTTGCATTACAATAAGATTCAAAAGATCTTTGCACACACACACACACTGTTGGGATAGGCATCCTTTCGTTTCGTGAGAAAACGGCGGGAGTGACAAAATACGAATTTAAATTAAAACAAATTTGAACAGGTACACTGCCATAAAACGATGAACAGACAATGAGAGTAAAACCCTGAGAACTATTGACGAGGAATTACATCGGCATCTTTTTTGTGAAATGATTTTGTGTTATTGTTTCGTCTTCTTCAAATCTGGGTAATACAATTAAATTTTGCATTTTCATTGTTGGCGTTGTTGTTGTTGTTGTGTTGCTTAGCACCGACAGAGGTTCTGTTGGGTGTGTGTGACAAAAAAATGTTTTTGAAAAAAGGGATGCCTAGGTGAAGTCATTGCTTTTTGGTTTAGATGGTGTCAGGGGTTATCCTCTGTTCACAAACAATTATCCTGTGGATTTTCAATAATTGTTTTTGAAAATAATTTAGTTTATTTCATTTGAATTTACATCTCTATTTAAGTTGGGTTAGTTTTTTACATTGACATTTTGCAAAAGAATGTTGGCAAGCCTGGCATGAGGTCTTGGTCCTAATGTCAATTGTATTTTTTTGGAAGGTGATTGGTAGCCACCCACAAATGTTGTGGACAATCCTGTTCGCACTATATTTGAGAAGCATTCAACGTGTGACACAGTGGCACTTATCGATTCTTGGTAGAATTAATTCGAGGTAATGCAATAATGCATGGTAGAACCAAGAAGGTAAAGTCATGCAATCATATGTTTCCAATTCTCTCATAGTTAAAGCTTTGACAGCATCTCTTTGTCAAAATGAGTGTTAATGATTTCATATACACAAATGAGAGATGAGAGCCCGTATTCCACGGTAGAAGAATACAGGTAGATGCATCAAAACTTGTGAACATCAATATGTCAAAATTTTTAAAACCTTTTGTCAAAAATAAGTCGATTTTAATATGTTTTCTTATACGACACCAATCTGAAGTTGTTATGATATGGAATTTTTTTTAACAATTTTTATAAATTTGAATAATTTTTTATTCATTTTTTATTCATTATTTTATTCATTATTTATTATTTCAATTTCAAAATTGATTTGACAGTTCATTGTACCAGCAGCTGTGTCGATACTACTTCTACTACCATGGTATATGCACAAATTGGAGATGAGAGCTTTTATTCTATACAAGTAAAATTTTCACAACTTGACAATACAGAGCTGGGAATGCTTATTTGAAATGAGGTTACCCTGATTTTATTATATCATGTAATAATGAATTGCTGTGAATTGTCTTTCATTTCACCTTGCCAACTTTCAAACTCTTGAAAATAGGTTCTCATCCATTGTAGAATTATGAAGGTAAAGTCATGCGATCACATGTTTACAATATTTTTTTTTTTTCAAAATTATACATTAGAAAACTTCTCATTGTCAAAATGTTTGGTTATAAATCCGTTGTACATATACAGGGTGAGATAAAAAAACTGCAACAAAGTCAAACGCCACAATTTTGACATTTTTTTTAAATTTGGTCCATTCCCGATGAAGCGCTTGCTTGAGATGATCGACACTTTGGTATTTTTGAGTGCCAATCTTTATTTCCAAAATATTCCAGGCACAATAGTCCAACGGATTGGTATCCGGAGATTTTGGTGGCCATTGTGTGCCGGAAATGAAGCGAGGAACCTCATTTTCTAACCATTCTTGAGTGGCGCATGCTGAGTGCGATGGTGCTGAGTCCTGTCGGAATGTCCAAGGTTTGCAGCCAAAATGTTTGCGTGCCAAAGGCTTTAATACACCCTCCAGAATATTTTCGCAATAATATTCGGCATTTATTCTGATGCCACGATCGATTAATACGAACGGAGAGCGACCATCGGCTGTTATGGCGGATCACAGCATTACCATGGCGGGCGCCTGAGTTCTGGTGGCCAACCGAAGGGGCACATTTTCAGCTGACCTCTTTGACAAGTAAACACGATCATTTTGTTTGTTTACAAACTGCTGGACTACGAATCTTTTCTCGTCGGAGAAGACCAAATTCGGCAGTTCACAACTTTCGGCCAAGCGAAGCAACTCTTCATCAGCTCTTTTGAGTCTATTTTCTTTCTGTTGTGGTGTAAGTTCTTGCACTTATTGGAATTTCAATGGCTTTACCCCGAGCTCATTTTTCAATATTTGCCGAATGGAATATTGCGATATGTTCAGCTCACGAGCCATTTTCGCCAACTGCGACGCTGGTTTTGATCAAGTCGCTTCTTTACTTTTCGAATGATTTCTGCTGATGTTGCTGTTTTCTTCCGTCCACTTCCTTGACGCCGTCCACTTCCTTGATTGGAAAACCACAAGTGGCTATCGTTAGAGCAATCCAGCATTTAAATGTGAATAAGACTTTTGTGTCTCGTACCATCGCTCGTTACCGTGATGCTGGTAGCGTGATGGTACGAGACACAAAAGATTTATTCACATTTAAATTCTGGAGTGCTCTAACGATAGCCACTTTTGGTTTTCCTGCCAAATATAAAGAAATCACACTATCACGCTTGAATTCCATCACGAATAACTTTTTCCTGGAAAATTTTCACCAAAATGGTGGAATAATTTTAACAGCCGTCGGGCGAGTGTCTTAGAAATGACAGCAGTCTGAAAATTGGTTGCAGTTGTTTCATCTCACCCTCTGTATTTAGAAATTAGTTTTTCGGAAAAAGATACAAAATATATTTGACATTTATGCTCTGTTCCAAAATCTCCAAGAACCTACTACCCATCTCTGAATTTTCTGTAATTTACCTTGTAAAATTTCACTTAGTAAAAATAGGTTTCCATCTCTGATTTCTATGCAAGCAATGGATTTATTTTTCAAATGAATAATTTTGAAAAGAAAAATTTAAACATATGATTGCATGATTTTTACCTTCTTAGTTCTACAATGTATCCTTCATTTTTTAAAATATTATTAAAGCAATTGAGAATCTATATAATGCATGTTACGAAAACATTTTCGGTGTAAATAAGGGCTTTAAATTAATATGTGGCCAGTGACTTTTAGGAATACGATGGCGATAAATTACCGAAAATGCAGAGATGGATATTATTATTAGAAATGACTTTATCTTCTTAATTTCACCATGAAAAAAAAAAAAAAACAAAAAAATAGAAAACCCTTGATATAAATGAGAAGGTGATTTTGTACAATAAAATTATTATTTTTTTCTAAATTATATATTTGTAATGTCGAAGGTATAATTTTGAAACAAAATGTAAACACAAGATTGCACAACAAAACCTTGTCAATATGTATATTCATAAATGGGAGCTGGGAGCCAGTTGTCAATGAAGTTTATGTAAATAACGGAAATGCAGAGCTGGTTATTTTAATTTGAAATGACATTACCTTACTTTAATTGTACCCTGAGATCAATTTCATATACGTTTGTGATGCCAAAGATATAATTTTGAAAAAAAAAATGTAAACATATGATTGCACAATATTACCTTGTCAATATGTATATTCATAAATGGGAACTGGGAGCCAGTTGTCAATGAAGTTAATGTAAATAAAGAAAAATGCAGAGCTGGTTATTATAATTTGAAATGAGATTACTTTACTTTAACTGAACCATAAGATCAATTTCATATGACATAATAAGTTCCTATTACCAAAAAAAACCTGCTACACTACAAAACCATTTTTAAATACAAAAATTGCATAACAATCGATTTGAGTTGCACAATAAATACATATCCCCCAATAAAGGATAACAATAAAACGAAAACGGCTATAAAACTGCTATTTGTACTCAAATATCCTTAAGTATCCTGGGAAATTCTCACAGTTCTCAAGGAAGACAACAAAAGGCAGAATTTGTTATTCTAAGGAAATGCCCGACACGAATCTACATGAAAAACTAGAAACAGTTTTGAATAAGCGATAAACCATAGCGGAAAACAACAAACAACAATAACAAAAAAACCCACAAATCACTACAAGGAAATACAACAAAAACAATAACAAATATCAACAAGGAGAATTTGAACAGTTCAGCCAAGCATAAGGACCTGTGTGTGACACACTAAAATACACTTGTTTGACTCGCAGAGAGAAAAAAGAGAGAGGGAGAGAGAGATGGGAAGAGAGATATATAGAGTGAGTCAGTTAAGCAGAGTAAAGATAACAGCAGCATTGCAAAGGTTAAATGACCGAACCAGTCGTCAGACTGTCAGACTGTCGGTCGGTGCGTCAGCCAGTCAGTTGCAATGCCAACAAGAACAGCAAAGATATTCGGCTACTATTTGTTGTATGCCAAGGATCTGTGGGAATTTTTCAAAATACCCAGCTAACCAGTCAGACAGCCAGCCAGTCCGACGAAACAAGTGAAATGGTATTCAACAAAACTAACAATAAAAGATGTGCATATTCGAGATGGTGTGGTTGTTGTTGTTGCCGATAATGAAGTTGGACAATGATCATGAGAAATGATGATCGTGTGATCTTTTCGTTTTCGGTTTCATCAACTGCTGATCGTTGCGGGATGAAGTGAAAATTTTGGCAAAGGATGAAGTGAAAGGTTGTAAAGGAGTAGTAAAGATATTCTGATTATGGTTGCTTCGGATCATTTTAATAACTGCCAATTATGCACAGGGTTGCCATGGAGTTGAAAAAAAAATCATTTCGATCATTTGCGGGTAAAAAGCGTCATCATTAAGGGGTGAGATAAAAAACTGTAACAAAGTCAAACGCCATAATTTTTATTTTTTCTTTTTTTTTGAAAATTTATTGAATGAAAGCAAAAAATGTCGGAAATAGCATTAAATTTTAGAATATTTTATTGAATGAATTTTTAGCATTTTTTATTTTATTGAAAGCAAAAAATGTCGTTTTTAATTTTTTTTGAATGAAAGCAAAACATGTCGGAAATAGCATCAAATTTTAGAATAAGTTTAGATTTTTTCGAATTGATCGCCTTTGGCACGAATTATGGCCTTCGGTATTTTCGTCCATTCCCGGCGAAGCGCTTGCTTCAGGAGATCGACACTTTGATATTTTTTTGTGCCAACCTTGCTTTCCAAAATACTCCAGACACAATACGGTCCAACGGAGTGGTATCCGGAGATTTTGGTGACCATTGTGCGCTGGAAATGAAGCGAGGAACCTCAGTTTGTAATCATTCTTGGGTGGCGCGAGTTGAGTGTGATGGTGCATGGAGTGCTATTGGAATGTCCAAGGTCTGCGGCCAAAATGTTTGCTTGCCCAAGGCTTTTAATACACCCTCCAGAACATTTTCACCATAATATTCGGCATTTATTCTGATGCCACGGTCGATTAATACGAGTGGAGAGCGACCATCGGCTGTTATGGCGGCCCACACCATCACCATGGCCGGCGCTTGAGTTCTGGTGGTCAACCGATGGTGCACATTTTCAGCTGACCTCTTTGGCAAGTAAACACGCTCATTTGGTTTGTTTACAAAACGTTGGACAACGAATTTTTTCTCATCGGAGAAAACCAAATTCTGCATTTAATCACTTTCAGCCAAGCGAAGCAACTCTTTAGTTCTTTTGAGTCTATTTTCTTTCGGTGGTGCGGTGTAATTTCTTGCACTTTTTGGAATTTCAATGGATTTACCCCGAGCTCATTTTTCAATATTTGCCAAATGGAATATTGCAATACGTTCAGTTCACGAGCCATTTTTCGGACACTGCGATGCGGGTTTTGATCAAGTCGCTTCGTTACTTTTCGAACCATTTCTGCTGATGTTGCTGTTTTCTTTCGTCCACTTCCTTGATGACGGGCTACGCTACCAGTATCACGGTAACGAGCGATGGTACGAGATGCAAAAGATTTATTCACATTTAAGTGCTGGAGTGCTCTAACGATAGCCACTTGGGGTTTTCCAGCCAAATATGAAGAAATCACACTATCACGCTTGAATTCCATCACGAATAACTTTTTTCTGGGAAATTCTCACCAAAATGCTTTTGTACGCAACAATATAATGAGCTGTCACTGGAATAATTTTAACGGCTGTCGGACGAGTGGCTTAGAAATGACAGCAGTCTGAAGTTGGTTGCAGTTTTTCGTCTCACCATTTGTATTTAGAAATTGGTTTTTAGGAAAAAGATACAAAATATATTTGACATTTATGCTCTGTTCCAAAATCTCCAAGAATCTACTATCCATCTCTGAATTTTCTGTAATTTACCATGACAAATTTCACTGAATAAAAAAACAGGTTCCTATCTCTGATTTCGGTGTATACAATGGATTTATAAATATAAATTTTAACAATGAGATGTTGTCAAATTAATTATTTTGAAAAAAAAAGAAAAATGTAAACACATGATTGCAAGATTTTAGCCTTCTTAACTCTACCATGGATTCTCCATTTTTTTAAAATATTATTAAAGCAATAATCTATATAATGCATTTTACGAAAACATTTTTGGTGTAAATAAGGCCTTTAAATCAATATGTGGCCAGTGACTTTTAGAGATACGATGGCAACTCTTTTTTTCTTACTGACTTGCATTGATAACTGCACACACCGACTGCAGTGAGAGTTTAATTTCTCAGCTCATATTTCAAATGTGTGAGAAACAAAAATTATTATAATAACAATTACAACAACATGAAAAACGAACGAAGATTTTGCATCGTTCGACGAGCATCATTATTGTGTGGCTGGCAACAAACAACAGCAGCAACAACAACAACTGAGTGGAGGCGTATGTGAGAACCTAAAGATTTTCGTTTCGCTTTTTGTTTTCCTTGCCAGCAAAAGGATAAATCAGGTTTATGAGTGCTGTGAACACACATATAGGATTGCTGTGGGAACAAGTGTGTGATAGATTTTTGGTTGAGTGGGGGGGAAGAAAACGAATTGATCGATAAATAATCCCATGAAGCGAGTGTCTGACACACGACGATGAGAGTTTTATTCTTGCATTGTGATTTCAAAAGTAGATGGGGGAGATTGAGAGTTGGAAAGGATATGGAATTATAATTAGTTCCTTTTAGCAGGTCTTTTTCCTGTGGTTCACAGGGAAATAAGATGGTATTGATAAGACGTTTACTTGATGGGAAAAATGGAATTAAAGAGACAAATAAGAGAAGAAATATTTTATGGGATTTTGGAGAGGGATTTTTTTGATTTAAGAAAGGTAGTAGGAGGGGGGACAGCACATCTTCGGTGTAAAGGAAAACTAGAGAAAATGTCAATATTAGATGACAATCCCTCAAAATTGACGTAACAGCCAGTCAGAGAAAGTCAATCATGCCGGCATATTTTAGTCGCTCATCTCTTTCCATGGTAGAATTAAGAAGGTATGTTTACGTATGACAACTTCTCAATTTCAAAATGTACATTTAAGCTCCCATTTTACATATGACTCATAATTCGTGCTATCACACACTTGCATATTGCATTTTCTGAAAAATTATAACATTTTATGGATTACCATGGTAAAATTAAAAAGGTAAAGTCATTTTAAATAACAATATCCAAAATTTCACTGTATAAAAAAGAGGTTCCCATCCCTGATTTCTGTATATAAAATGGATTTATAAATATACATTTTGACAAAGAGATGTTGTCAAACGAATAATTTTGAAAAAATTGTTAACATATGATTGCATGACTTTACCTTCTTAATTTTACCATGGTTGAATGAAAAATTATTGAAATTTGTATAAAATTGTTGAAAAGTGTATATCATGATAAACTCCGATTTGGGTCTTATAAGAAAACATAAAAAAATCTACTTATTTTTGGCAAAACATTTTAACAATTTTGACATATCCGATGACTTATGCCAGTCAAAAAAGCGTTTTATGTCTTGTCTCCATAAAGTTGTTTTCATGGCAAAACAATAAAGATGGTCTCATTTTCTAAATCGAATATGGCAACCCTTTTCCAAGGACCTCGAATTTGTTATCCTAAAAATAAAAATTATTTGAATATCTAAAATATTTGCGTATGACGAGTGGCATATTTAACAAAAATAATAATTTTGGCGCTCCCTGGTACATAAAAACTGTCATTCGTTCCATATCTCAGAAGGACAAATGGTATTTTATTTCTTGGGCTTAAACATTGCAAAACAATGGAGGTAGACTCTTTTGCTAAATCGAATATGGCAACCCTTTTCTGAAGTACTTGACCTTGTCATTTTTTAATTAAAATTTATTTTGAAATCTGCATTATTTACGTATGACGAGTGGCATATTTTACAAAAATGCTAAATAAACTCTTATTTTCGTCATTCCTAGGACATAAAGGATCAAAATCCCAAAAAACCGTCTGAAAAATGTTGGCAAAATCTTCACAATACCTGTTATATGGATTCTGTATAAAACGACATCTTACACTGCTACTCTAAAAAGCGTGGAAGTTATTAAATATTTGGTCGGAAATGAAGATACATTTCTTGGCAGCTGGAAGATCTAAAAAATTTAAAATTGATAATTTTTGGACAAAAAATTGTGTTGATTCACGCCTTGTATACCAATGCAATTTTTTGCCAAATTGCTTGGTCCAAAATTAAGGTTAATTTTTTTGACAGCTGTACGTCCATGTTTAAGGAAGAATTGGAAAATATAAATTTGACAATAAAGTGATATAAAATAAAAAATGTTATAAAAACAACAATAAAGGGATTAAGCCTGACCATTTTGCAACAACAAATTAAGAAATCTGTAATCGTTGCACCAGCTTGCCTTTGTAATTGTACCATGCATTCTCCCTTGGTTTTGTATGTATACGTAAACAAACATCAGCTGACGGGCATTTATATTCATTTAAGGTTTAAATCTAAACACACAAGTTGAAACCACTAAATCTATTAAGCCCAGAGGGTTAATTGTCAATACTATAAGCCTTAAAGTTAATCCGCACAAAGATTTCTATGTAAACGTATTTTAATAACTAATTCACCAAAATAAGGTTTTTTAAACAAAAAGTAAGGTTATGTTAAACAAAATATAATCTCTTTTATTTTATTAATAATTATATTAAGAATGTTAAGAACTAGAATATACCCTCCTTCTCCCGCCCACGCACCATAATACTATAGGAACTTTTTCGGATCACAGTTAGTTTGTAGCCTTATCGCTTAAGATGCAAGTACGTAAAAAGCTTAAAGTCATGGCTAGGCATATTAATGTCATATTATAATGGAAATGGCAAAACAATAGAGACAGTCTCATTTTCTAGATCGAATATGGCAACCCTTTTCCAAGGAACTCAATTTGTCATCCATCAACTAAAAATTATTTGCATATCTAAAATGTTTACGTATGACGAGTGGCATATTTTACATAAATAATCTTTCATATAAGACGGCAGGATTTTAGTGCGACTCTGTAATCTCTTTATGAAATGTCACAAAATATACCCAGCCATGACTTCAAGCTTCTTTTGTACTTACACCTTTACTCTCCAAACCCTTGAGACATTTTTAGGTGGTCTTCTCATCTTCAGCATAACCGAACAATTTCTTTAGCATATTATAGATAATCATTTGGCGGGTAACTTCAGCTTCATATTTCATGTAATCCTTGATGCGTTGTTCCTTATACAACAAATCCAATAGGTCGAATAGCTCAATTTCCAATTTCCGCATATTCACATCCAGTTGCGGCGAATGGGTGCCCGAAAACAAGGCTTGCATATAAATGTTGGAAATTTTGGCCAAGCACTCGTCCAATTTGTTGAGGGTAACATCATCTGGGCTGTGTGAAAGATTAACCGGTCCTGACAATTTTGGTGAGGGACGATAATTTCCATAGTCCATGTCATCATCATCGGCTGCACGGGCGGCCGATAAATAAACCGCCGATAAAGTAACTGCAAATATAAGCGATTTCGAGAAAGCAAACATTTTATTGCGTTTTATTTATTTCTTCTTCTTTCTTCTGCGATATACTGAAACGCCTGAATTGAAAACACTGCGTTTTTATTATTTTTTATTTAAATACAGAATTGAGCTATTCCCAGGGAAAACACTCAACCCATATGTTATGAATATTATGGCATATTATGGAATTTGTCAGGGGTTTTATAGGGCACTGCTGATTTATGTTTTCTGCCTTATCAGCAAACAGTGGTTGGTGGCCGCCCATTCCAATGCTGTGGCATTTTTGTTTGTTTTTGAGCTTTTTAATCAAGCGTTAAGCAATCAAAAAAAAAAAAAAAAAACAAAAACACAAATGTAAAAAAGCTACAATTTCAAGGTCATTTCCTTAATTGAAACCTACAAACATTCACAATTGTTTGCAATGGCGATTTTCACGATCAAAGTTAAGGCTGCTTCTCACTGTTTATTCCTATTTCCGTTTTGCAAATTACATTGGGTGCGATCGTGTTTGCAAAAAAAACTTTAATTTGTGTGGGAATTTTCGGATGGTCATATGGGGAATGTCTGGTTACCCTTCCTGAGAAGAATTTTCCCGCCACTTTTTTTCAGAGAGTAATTGTTAAAAGTAAACAGACAGCATCCCTGTAAACATATGCAAACAATCAGCTGATTTGTCAAAACACGCACGCAAAAATGTTGCATTTTATTAAAAATTAAAAAAAGAATTGAAAAAAAAGGAAGCATTGTCCAGCAACTTCTTTCTGAGAGTTTAAGGTTTTTTTTTTAATGGCAAAACAATAGATACAGTCTCATTTTCTACATCGAATATGGCAACCCTTTTCCAAGGAACTGAATTTGTCATCAATCAAATAAAAATTATTTGCATATCTAAAATGTTTGCGTATGACAAGTGGCATATTTTACATAAATAAAAATAAATGGCGAGTGGCATATTTTACATATATAATCTTTCATATTCGGCATTCATTTGACACGTAAAAACAGTTGTTTGTTCCATATCTCAGGAAGACGAATTTTATTTTAATTCTTGTGCTTAATCATGGCACATCAATGGATCGAATATGACAACCCTTTTCTGAAGTACTCGACCTTCAAATCTTTTAAATAAAAAATTATTGTGTAATCTGTATTATTTACGTATGACGAGTGGCATATTTTACAAAAATAATAAATAATCTCTTATTTTCGATGTTCCTAGGACGTAAGGATTAAAGTCCCACAATAACCGGCTGAAAAATGTTGGCAAAATCTTCACAATACCTGCTATATGAATTCTGTATAAAACGACATCTTACACTGCCACTCTAAATAGCGTGGAAGTTATAAAATATTTGGTCGGAAATAAATCTAGATTTCTTGCCAGCTAGAAGAACTACAGAATTTAAATTTAATCATTTTTGGACATCGATGAAAAAATTGCTTTGGTAGATGTATCAATGCTTGGGAACATTAATACATCAAAATTTTTAATTTTTTTTTTTCAAATTTAAGAAGACTTTTTATATGTTTTCTTATACGATGCCTATCAGAGGTTGTTAGATATTCTCATGGTAGAACTAAGAAGGTAAAGTCATGTGATCATATGTTAACAATTTTTTCAAATATTATTCATTTGACAACATCTCATTGTCAAAATCAATATTCATAAATCCATTATATACACACAAAACAGAGATGGGAATTGTTTTATGCATTGAAATTTGACAAGGTAAATTGCAGAAAATGCAGAGCTAAAAATGCTAATTTGTAATGAGATTACCTTCAATTCTTACAAAAAAAAATTCTTACAAATTCGAATAATTCTTCATTCAAAACAATTTTAACAAATTTGAATAAATTTTAAATTTCAAAATAAATAAAAAAATTTTAATTTTCAAAATTGTATTCTTCTACCATGGATATGACAATTTCGACAATTTCAATCCAAATCCAGTTGGTTCACCCATTTATATGTAAACGTACTGTTAATTTCAACAAAACGTGCAGTAACAATTATACCATGTTCATACGGCATACATGTCAACATGTACATGTGTAATTGGCAACACTTTTTAATGAAACCAACCCTGTATTTTTTCATATAAAATTTATTTTTAAATCCTTCACCATGCTATGAAAATGTAAATTAAGTTTGTCATTCCACAAAGTATATATATTCTCGATCAGCATAAGATTCTATGTCGATTTAGCCAAGTATGTCCGTGGAAATCGCCTTAGCTTCCCAATAAAATATAGTACGTTGATAAAATTTTTGCTGAGATGCACTTAAGGTCCCTAGAATTTTTGGTATTGAAAATGGGCCATATAGGTCTACATTTGTATATAGCCCCCATATAACTGTACCACAAGATTTAAGGTGTTTTGGCTGTTTTAGTCATATTTTTAAACAGAATTTGCTGTAACTTGGCTGTTTGTGTTTAGTATATGTAAGAAACAGCTTTGCAAAGAATTATCCATATAGATCCAAGTTATGGTTTAGTTCCCATATAACTGTACCCCCTGATATTCGGTATTTTATTCATTTGTGTCACATTTTTCTCCGGAATTGTATCAAATTTGTGTTTTGGAGTTCGCAATGCGTACTTCTACCTATGACAGAAAATTGCCTGTGCAGATCCAAGTCTTCGCATAGCCGCCATATAATTGTAACTCCTATTATTCGGTATTTGGATGATTTAAACTACATTTTTCAAGAGAATTGTTTAAAAATTGATATTTGGAGTTCGTAATAAGCAGTGACCTAGCTGACAAATAATTGGCTCTTGAGGTCCTCGTAATTGTATAGACCATGATATTCGGAATTTTAAAAATTATAGCGGCATTTTTTCAATTATTTTATTTATTTTTTGAATTCTGCAAATTCCTTCCAAATGTTGGAGGTTATTAAAGTTTGGGCTGGCCGTATTTAGCTGCGTTTTTACTTAAAGTCACTTCAAATAAGCATATCCATCTCTGCATTTTCTGTAATTTACCTTGTCAAATTACAGTGTACAAAAAACAGGTTCCCATCTCTGATTTCTGTGTAAATAATTTAAATTTTGACGAGATGTTGTCTAACGAATAATTTTGGAAAAAAATTGTAAACATATGACTGCATGACTTTACCTTCTTAATTCTACCATATCTAAAATATGTACGTATGGCGAGTGGCATATTTTACAAAAATACAATATATCACAACTGTTATATGTTCCATATCTCAGGAAGACGAGTTTTTTTGCAAATATAAATTTGACATTAAGATTCGATTTTATTTAACGAATATGCATTGAAATTGACAGTTGAAATCCACACGATTTAGTATGTGTCAAAATCCTAAAATTCGGGTTTTCTTGCTAAGAAATTATTCTTCCGGGAAGGAAATGGTGGAAATTAAAAAAAATTGTTCGGAAATAATTGTAAATGTTTGCCAATTGTACGCCCATATCTAAGGAGGAACTACAAAATATAAATTTGACAATGAAGGAACATCAAATAAAAAAGTTGTAATCGTATTATTCCATTGCACATTGCATTTGTAATTCTACCATCAAAAAACAAAGTCAAAAATCTTTATATGTATATGTTTTTTATATTAATTTTATTTATGTTATAACATATGTTTTACTTTTGACATTTTAAAACCACATGATTTCGTATGTGTAAACGTCCCTTTTATGGGGCTAATATGTGAGTTTTTTTGCTAAGAATGTATTCTTCCGTGATAGGGGGTGTAGGAATGGGGGAATTTAAAAAAATATTGTTCGAAAATAAATACGCACTTCTTGCCAATTGTACGCCCATATCTAAGGAGGAACTACAAAATAGAAATTTGACAGTGAAGGCACATCAAATAAAAACATTGTCACCGTATGATTGTATTGCATATTACCATTGTTATTCTACCATAAAAAAGACAAAACAAATAACGTTTATTTATGCATTTCTTGCCAGTTGTACGCCCATATCTAAGGAGGAACTATAAAAAATAAATTTGACAATCACGGAACATCAAATAAAAAAATTGTAATCGTATGATTGCATTGCATATTACCTTTGTAATTCTACCATCAAAAACCAAAACAAAAAATATGTATATATGTGTTTTATATTAATTTTATTTATGTTACAACATATGTTTTTCTCTCTTTTTTTCAAAAAATCATAATGAATGAAACTCTCTTTTAAAACTTAAGCAAAACATTATTTTAGAAACATTTCAGTGAACGAAAAACACACAAACGGTCGTTTTAACATTAAATGGCGATTGAATTAAATACTTAAATTTAACAAAAATAATAATAGTAATAATAAAAAAAATACAATAATAATAAAAACTTAATTGCTTCAAAACGAATTAAAACATAACTAAAACACCCACCCGCGGTTGTGGAAGGCAAAATTTTTACAAAATTATATACAAATCACAGAATGAAAATGAAAATAAGAGTTAAATACAATTTTGTTTTTTTTGAAAATAATAATAGAAAAATAGCGTTCGAAAAAAATTTGATTGTATGAGTTTTACAAAAAAATTTTACTTAATCTAAAATCTTAAAAAATATGTATTAACAATTTGCTTTTGGTGTAAAACGAATTTTACCACGGTCTCCACATGCTGTCTTGATCCTCACCCTCCATTTGGCCTTCTTTGTGATATTTTTTCGAGGCATGATCATCCTCAGAGCAAATGCTGGAATCGGCCGCCTCAGAAAAGGAACGTTTTAGAGAGCTATTGGCCGATCCAGAGCTGGTGTTCAAATCACTGGTGCTGCTAGACACCTGCTGCTGTTGCAAATGGGCTGCACTGAGCACAAAGGAGTTTTCCGCCGAGGAGGGTGGTGTGTTGAACACTCCCAAAAAGCTATTGTGTTTATCCTGCTGATGATGATGTGGTGAGGTTGATCGGGAATTGGTGAAATCCGAGCTATTGTGCATCATTGAATCTTCATTGTGACTAGATACTGAAGAAATTGGACTGAGCGGAGGACTGGAGGAGTTGTGGAAATTGGTCTGTGACTGGGCTGGATTTAGAGGTTGATAACTGGTGGCGGTTGTGGAGCCCAAATTGGTTTGGGGATACATATTGCCGGGATTTACTTTGGGCGGTGTAATCAAAGTCGATGGTGGCTTGGAGAAGGCACTCAAACGCTTGAAATTGGCAGCAAAATCATTAATTTGTGCTGAGCCAGCTTGGCCGCCAGTCTGTGAAGGCCAGGCGGGAAAACCACTGTTGGAATTGTTGTTCATTAGAGAGGCGGCTTGATTGTTGGAACTTCCGGTATTGGGCATTATCAAGGCAAATTCTCCGGATGGCAGGCGCGATGGTATCAGTTGCACTCCACCCATTTGTATGGGCTGTGTGGAGTTGAAGTCTTGACTTAAACTAGGAAACAAGGATGCTGCCGCACCACCATTTCCCATTGGCAGCGGAAGATTGTTGGAACCAAACAAATTGGCATGGCCCCCATTGCGTTGATAACCATTGTTGAAATTGGTCATGGCACCAATTTGATCAAGACTGGTCGCGCATTGATTCAAATGACTATTCAATCTTTGGCGTACAGTTTCATCGACACCATCCAATTGGCTGACATAACGATTTACTTCATCGGCACACTCAGCAAAGCCAGTCTTGAATTTGTGGATCACTGTGGGATCGGTTTGCAGAGCCATGTTGAGCTGTTGACGCTGAACGGATTGCAAGTGTTTGACGGTCATCTCAAGGATATCGGCTTTTTCAAGTTTTGTGTGACGTGCCGGCTAAAAATAGAAAGAAAAGAGAGACAGAAATAAATTAGTGAGATTGTAGAAAATTATTTTATAAACTAAAAATATGGCAACCCTGGTGTGGGGAGCAAATAAATTCCCATAATAAATGACGCCCATAAAGTTATACTAAAAAACCCTTCATTAATTTTGCTGTCATTTCTTTGCCGAAAATGTTATTCCAAAAGCTGGCAACCCTTTCTCGCCATGGTGAGAAATAAATTCCCATGTCTTTGTTCATTGCCGCCCATAAAGTTGTAGAAAAAGCCCTTCATTAATTTGGCTTTGCATTTTTAAAATTTCACACATTTTTTTTTACTTTTATTTTCAGATCTGCCCGGGCCGTATAAGAAAAGGAGAGCAAAAACAGTATTGATAATGTGGTGCTACAGGAGTCAGGGCTTAACACAGAGCTTCTAATTGATTGCAAGTCCCGTAGAAGAGGCAAAAAGAAAACAAAAAATCGCAAAAACAGCAACAAGAATGGTTAAAATGAAATAAAAAGAAAAAAAATCACAACAACAAGGCATCTTGCAGATTTGCAGTTGAGATGTTGTTTTCTTGGCAACAGACAGACAGAAAAAAACCTTGTAGTTTATGATCAAGACACGATTTTGAAACAAGAACACCAACAACAATCCCAGACGATGAGAATTAAAGGCTAAGGCTTTGTTGGGGATTTGTGAAAAAGAGTTAAGGCAGCCCAGCAGCCAGCGAAGGTGGGAACAAAATAAATAAACTTAGCCATCATTGGCTTGCCACAGATTTCATTCATTTAACGATCATGAGCAAAAGATAAATGGAAAGAGGACCAAACGAAAGAAAAAAATCGGCATGGGTTTATCAAGAAAGATTCTCTTTCGTTATTGTTGCTGTTGTTGTTGGCGGTGATTTTGCGCTCTTTAAGTTACGAAAAGTATTTTGAAAATGTTCCCACGCAGGTTTTTCGCAATTCTAAGCGGAATTATTATTTATTTTTTTTTTTGTGCAGATTTTGTATAGGGAACAGGTTTTTTTTTGGGGGAATATTGGGTTGTGAATAGTTTAAAAAATACTTACGTCTTTTTTCATGGCTTCCAATATCAGGGATTTCAATTCATTCAGGCAATGATTGATACGGGCACGTCTACGTTTTTCCATAATGGGTTTGTTAGTCTGAAAAGGGAGAAGAAAAACAAAAATGTTATTAATAATTGTTTAGAATTACTAAAATTAATGAAAAATTAGGAATTTTTTATTTTGAGATAATAGTATGTTCACATTGAGGTTTTTTCTGGGGATAACTTCCTTTATGAGGACGTATTACAATGGAGTTGGCAATTTCAATGCATTGGGTTTACTAAATCCAGTAAAATGTAAATGTGGATTAAAATTTTAAAATGCCTTTTCATTTTTAATACTTTTTTTTTTTAAAAAATTTGGATTTTTTGTTAAAATGTGAAATTTATAAATTTTAGCAAGATTTTTTCAAAAATATTTTTTTTGTTTTTTTTTAAAGAAATAATTTGGTATTCTTGTTCGTATTTCAATGGAATTTTATTTTTGGAAAATATTTAATATTTTTTTAATTTTTTTTTCAAAATATTTCATTTTTTTTGGAAAATATTTTTTGTTGTTGCAAAATGGTCAGGCTTTATCCCTATATTTTTTATTTATTTTATTTTTTGGAAAATATTTTTTATTTATTTTATTTATTTTTTTTTCAAAATATTTCATATTTCATTTTTTTTGCAAAATATTTTTTATTTATTTTATTTTTGGGAAAATATTTTTTATTTTTTTTTTTTTTGAAAATATTTCTTTTTTTGAAAAATACAAATTTTAAAAAATTCCTCACCTTTCTCAATTCAGCTTTGGACAGGCCAGCTGGATTGGTCAAACGACCCTGGGAGGTATTGAATTGTTGATTTTGCGACTGGCCGGAATTTGATTGCTGATAGTTGTCGCTGTAACTATCGAAGTCATCATCGGAGTGGACATCGTTTTTGTAATCCATTTTTGTTATAATTTTTATTTTATTTATATATGATTTGAATATAAAATTAATCCACAATGTGAGGTAATAATCCAAGTAGGTGGGGTTGATGATCGATCAGCTGTTGCACTTTTATAAATCCATAGGGTTTATATTTATTTATTTTTTGGTTAAAACACAACTCGGTTTGACTTTGGTTTTTGTTGAGAGAGTTTCTTTTTGAAATAAATTGCACAAGATTTTTTTACATTAAAATAAAAATGGTTTTTTAAAATTCTTAGTATTTTTTCTAATTTGTTTTTTTTTTAGGATTTTTATTTTCGAAAAAATCCGAAGATTCCGCGTAATGCGTTCGTTTTGAACTCCTGAAGGATACTGATCCTTAGTTGTTGAAACGCCACGTTAAGTCGCAACCAGACGAAGGCAAACATCATCATCGTCCTTTGGCTAAGAACAAACATGACTGTGTGTGTTTGCATGCATGCATGCTTGTGTGTGTGTGAACTACATATAGGGGAGTTTTTGGTTTTGAACAGACACACAACACACAGAGTTTTTCCCACGTTCAACATAAGGTCATTTTGTTGTTGTTGTTCCTTGGTTTTGTTTTTGTATTTACCTGTGCCCCTTAAAGGTAGCTCAAATTTCCTCAATATAATTTCTCTCTCTCTCATACACACAGTTATTCTCTCAATGCAATATCTTAAAGATAAGACTCTTTTATGCCCATGAGATATTCCTTAGTTATCTGTCATGAGTGAGTGAGTGTCGTTTACCGTTAAGAGATTATCTTTACTCAATTTTTTTCTTTGTTTATCTTGAAGATGATGAGCCTGATCTTGCAAGCAAGACTCAATTATAAAATTATCTCTTGAAATTAGTTATTTTGTATTTTTACTCAAGGATCTTGATTTCAGGCAATATTTGAAAATATTAAAAAATTATATTTTTTATGCCACACAACTGATTCCCGCCTCGTTTGGCTACAAAATATCAAATGCCTTTGCATCTTTTTTTTTTTTGGGGAATATCATCACACTTGTTTTTTTTCTCAATTTAAATTAACCCTCATAATAAAGTTAACATCAAATGATACTTATGTGTGCATGTAAAGCTGTCCATAGCCGACATGTCATTCATATGCCACTTCATATGTCTGCCATCGAGTGGGGGATATTTAAATATCTGCCCAACTAAAAAATATGAACCCGGTAGTGATTATTTAAATCAATTATCATTTTTTTAGTTTCATTTAGAACAACACCAAAACATGTCAAACGGAAGAGAGATGAATTTGTTATTGAAAGAGTATGGCATCATAAAAGAAGAGAGAAAAGGGGGCCTTATTGTGTGAGAACTTTTGGAGTTGCCATTGCATTTATTTTTGGGTTATAAACATGTTTTATTGATATTTAATGCTCTTCCAGTGGAGAATGTCTTTTTTTTATATATGTTATGTCAAATTTTCCATATGTAGACGATACACATATCGTGTGATACATGGACGACATTTATGTTGTCAAATTCATGATTAAAGTACTTTTTCGATCACAATATTATTTTTTTGCCAAAAAAACATAAGTTATGCGTACATTACATTTTAATTTGCAATTTTAAAAGTTGGATGTTGCGAATTTTATATCATATGCTTGGTACAATTACCAAGGTGATCTCATCATATGATTAAAAATTTTTTACCCGTGGGGAATGTTTTTTTTATGTATGTGATGTCAAATTTTCCATATGTAGACGATACACATATCGTGTGATACATAGACTACATTTAAGTTGTCAAATTCATGATCAAAGTACTTTTTCGATCACAATATTATTATATTTTTGCCACAAAACACCAGTACGCACATTACATTTAAATTTGCAATTTTAAAAGTTGGATGTTGCGAATTATTATGCATGATACAATTACCAAGGTGATCTCATCATATGATTAAAATTTCTTCCATTTTTTGTCCGTTTCATTGTCAAATGTATAATACTGGTATAAAACTGGTAATAAATTTACATTTATTTTCGAACAAATATTTTTTTTTAATTTTCAGCCTCTTTTAGGGCATAAAAGTCAAAGAAAAATATAATTTACAACACGAAACTAAAATATTAGTCTGATAAGTCATGTAAGACTTAAGTATGGAATGGTTGAATTTGGGTGCGGTTTTAGGACAAGTATGGAGACAATATCACGCCTTGTTTTCCAAAAAAAAAAAAAAAAAAAAAAATAGTAGAAGATTGTCATCTCTTATTTTCAGTTAAATCGACATTTAATTTGTTACAAGAAATTGTCAGCGTAAGTTTTCGTTTTAGTACTGAATCCATATAGCGGATATTCTGAAGATTTTGGCAACATTTTTCAACTGGTAAATCTGGGGACCTAAATTAAAACCTCACTCGAGGCCTACACAAGAACTGACATCAACGAAAATGTTTCTTAAGATAAAGGGGTTGAAATATTTCTCTTGATATGTTTAAGTCCAAGAACAAATAAATAAACGTAGTATTCCGAAGATATGGAACGTATATGTTTTTATGTGCAAAGGAATGCCGAAAATAAAAGATTATTTATTATTTTTGTAAAATCTGCCACTCGTCATACGAAAATATTTTAGATATGAAATTAGATTTCATTTAAAAAAATGACAAAGTCGAGTTCGTGAGAAAAGGGTTGCCATATTAAATATATTATTGTTTTGCCATGATCATATGTTAGCATGATATTTCCTTGCATAATTATGCCAGGGTCAAAGCAATGTAGAATTAAGGTTTACAATTTTTTTACGGTTACAATTTTCTCAAAAATTTTCATTTGACATTTCATTGTTAAAATGTATATTTATAAACCCAAATCAGAGATTGAACCAGTTATCTATGCAATAAAATATAAGACAAATTACAGAAAATGCAGAGATGGATATACATATTTTACTGTCTTAATTTTGCCATGGGTCAAAGGATTATATTAAAAAGAGGAAATCAATTCGTGACTCTATTTTTAGCGCGAAAAAATGTTTTTGAAGTATCGTGTTCATGTCCTTGTCGAAATGTCTGAAAAATATTCAAACGTTTGTCCATTTTACTACTTCATCATATTCGTGTTAGAAATATGGAATTACTTTTGATTACCGTCGCTAGAAAACAATTTTCTTCGCTTGGATTTACACGGGACCTTATTCCGGCTGTATTGACTGGCTATTTTATTGAAAACCCACCGAATCACTTCTATAAGAAATTGTGCGGAATATTTACACATTTTTTTAGAATTAATATAAAATTATCAGATTCTTGTAGCTTCTGGCAATCACAAAGCAATAATCGTCACTATTTTATTTTTCAAATGACACAATTCTAAAAATTTAACATATTTTGTATCTTTTAATCCATTTTGGTTGCAAATCCCTTAATCTTCGAATTATGTTTTGGGATTAAAACTATGTGGACATTTTTTCGTTAAAATCCCCTAGTTAACACCTAACACTTTCTAAGTGTCTCAAAGACACTTGACTTTGTATAAACTAAACCGAAAGGACACTTGATCCTCTATAAACATTATTATATAGCAATTAGTTGGTCTAGACAAAGAAAACTTAAGACAGAGGCTTAAATATGGACTTTTTTTTTTTTTTTTTTTTTTTTTTTTTTTTTTTTTTTTTTTTTTTTTATCGATCGTTCCCATCGCCACACTTTCCCGCCCCTGCCGACCGAGGGGGCCACCTCCCCATAACGAAGGGAGCGCGTACACCCTATAGTCCGAAATATAGGGGGTTAGTAGGCTAGGGGAAACCGGCTACAGTAATTATCAGCCGGCTAAACAATAAAGTACATTAATATACACAATACAGACATATAGACTACAACAAAACTAAAATCCAATTAATTATTTCTGGCAACTGTTTCTACATTTTAAGAACACAAGATAGATTTTTTTATAACATGCAAGGGTTCAGATAAAGACATTATATTGTATAGTTTGTTATATTCATCACATAAAGACCGCAGAGGATTACATAGTTCGTAATTAGATTTTGCTATTGTCAATTTAAGAGGCAAGTAGTTTCGCGTGCTACGCGAAGGGACATTAAAGTTTATTTCGCTTAAGAGAAATTCAGATTGAATTTGCCCGCGCAAGAGTTTTATTATGAAAATGCATCTTAGCATTTGACGCCTTTTGTGAAGTGACGGAAGATCTATAAGTTTTAAGCGATTTTCATAAGGTGGAAGAGCTTCATTCGAATTCCATCCTAAGCCTCTAAGAGCAAACAGAAGAAATTGAATCTGTACAGATTCTATCTTGTCAGAATATAATTTATAGAAGGGACTCCAAAGTACACAACCATACTCCAAAGTTGGTCGAACAAGACTAATGAATAAACGTTTAGTAACATAAGGATCATCAAATTCTTTAGACCAACGTTTTATAAATCCAAGCAACGACTTGGCTTTATTAACACAAGAATCTATATGTAAATTGAAGCTAAGTTTTCTATCCAGAATTACACCCAGATCTACAAAGGAGTCTACCTTATCCAATTTATATGAGCCAATAAAATAGTCACTTTTAACAGGCTGGGATCTATAGAAAGATAGCTTTTTACACTTTTTTAAATTTAATGACATCCCATTTTCACTACACCAATTCACAAGACAATTTAAATCGCATTGAAGATTATTTAATTGGTTATAAGACTCGAGATTAGAATATAATTTAACATCATCAGCAAACATCAAAATTTTAGAGCGACGAATAACAGATGGAAGGTCATTTAAGTAAAGTACGAAAAGTAGTGGACCTAAATGACTACCTTGAGGAACTCCTGAGATTACATTTATATTATTAGAAAGAATATCTTTAAATGATACTTTTTGGGTACGTTTCTGTAAATATGTCAATATCCATGATAAGAGTATTGTAGGAAACCCCATGGAATCAAGTTTATAAATTAATAATTCATGTGCAACGGTATCAAATGCTTTACTGAAATCTGTATAAATAACATCAGTTTGACACTTATTTGAAAAACCATTGTGCACTTGACAAGTAAGTTCTAATAAATTCGTCAAAGTAGATCTAGCTCTAACAAAACCATGTTGTTGAGGTGATATTACAGGTGAGACAAAATGAGTTATTCTACGTGTGACCAAAAGCTCAAAAAGTTTGGGAATAGCACTTAGTTTTGCTATGCCTCTATAATTTTCAATAACACATCTACTATTGGATTTATGTAAAGGAATAATATAACTAGAACGCCAAAATAGAGGAAAGTAACCTAATGTCAATGAGTCATTAAAAATTGTCGTTAGTGGTCTATAAAGTTCATGAGCACATGAGATTAAAATAGATGTTGGTACACCATCAGGACCTGGTGAGTTAGAATAATTCAATGATAATAAACCGTTTAATACGTCAGTCTCCGTGAATGTGATACGAGGGAACTGATTTAGCTTATTAACATTATAAGGGTAAGTAGTAAAATTTGAGGTAAATTTAGAGTAGGTATTCTGAAAGAATTCTGCAAACATATTTGCGATTTCTTTAGGGTCACATTGATCAGAAATGTTTTCCCAGAACTGTAACATATCAGAGGATAATTCTGAGGATGAAATGGGTACATAATCAACATTGTTATCACCTGGGACCCAAGTTAAACTGGGCAAATTAAAATCACCAAAGCAAATCAATTCTGAATTTAAAGGCCGACACGTTGAAACTTCTTTTATTAGGTCTGAATGTTTAAGATAAATATCTACATTTGAATTTGGAGCAATATAAGAGCACGTAAGAATAAACGTATTATTTAAATAATTTAGCTTAACACAAACAAATTCTATATTAGGACATTCTGTAAGCAAAATGCGCTCCGAGGCAATAGAATTGTGGACGGCAATGAATACTCCTCCACCAACTTTATTCAATCTGTCTTTCCGGTAAATTTGGTACTGATCAGACAAAATCTCAGTGTCACGTATGCCTGGTTTGAGCCAAGTTTCCGTGAAAACGAGAATTTTGAAATCACAGCAAAAGGATTTTAAATAAATATTTTTCAGTTTAGAATTAAGGCCCCTTACATTTTGGTAAAGAATAGATAGAGAATTGATTAGTTTTTTGAGACCGGCACACTTGAAGGGATCTTGACAGGTTTATTAGCATTAGTTTTCTCTCTAAACACAAATTCCTTTACAAGAACACCATCTGGCCAAAAAGATCTATTTAACAATGTATCAAACATATCATGAGGCACGATTATTTTGAACGATGATATATCTCGTGGTAATGACGAATTAAATTTAATAATTCTACAGTCGTTATCACCCAGGTTTTGCACTTTAGATTTTAAGTAATTAGATATGTTATTTATAGTTGTATTGGAATGTAATCTAGATATAAAAATACTTTTCCTGGGAGCAACTACAACTAGTTCATTACTACTCCCAGATTGACAAGGACCAATTACAGTTTTTGCGGATGAATTAGGAGCTGAAGCATCAACATTTGAAATAGGATTAACAACTATTGATGGTACAGTCGGACTTAGAGGACCTAAGGGCATTATGGGTACGGATTCAGAAGATGGAGTTTCAATCGTTGAGAATTCATTAAGACTTGAAACTTGACTTGAAACGATTGGCAAGGGTGAACACAGCGCCGGTGGCGCCAAATGGCTTTCCGACGGTAAAGACTCAGCAGCATTGCGTGGCGGAGCCACAACTGGTGTGTTTAGGGATATTAAATTAACACCGGAAGCAATAGCTGAGAATTTTTTACGTTTCGGTGAACCATCTGCGTATTCAAATTTTATAAACATTTTTTCAAAATTTTCAAGTTTGGAAGTAACGACACTAAACTCTTTCTTCATGGCAGCTAATTCAATTTTAGATTCCTTGAATAGACGATAAAAATCTACTTCAAGGGACCTACAATTGTCACATGACCAGCGAAGCCCATATTTGCGATCAGTTATGATATCAAAATGCTTACCATTAAAACCTAAGCATTTCAAATGTTCATGCTTCTCGCACAACCAACAAGTCAACAAGCGTTCTTTTAGACTTGTAATTTTGCAGTCTTTATTTAAACATTCCATTATCAAAGAATAATTTTTTTAATATATATATATTTTTTTGAAGGGTTATATAAGGGTTAAAATTTTTTGTGGGTTAAAGAGTTAGTAAGGCTTAAATAGTTACCGCCTGAAAGTATGCTCTGAAATCTGAAAACTAGTAAATATAAGAACAAGTAAACACAGAACGATAAGATGACAAACGTCAAAATGATGAACAAAACAAAATTATTTTCACATTTTTATGAAACTATTTTTAAACCATTGACACCAAGAAAACAAGGAAGGAAATGTTTTACAAAGTTGCTACAAAGGCTTTTTTTGGCATTTTGGTAATAAATTAAAAAAGCGGAAAAAAATAAAGAAAAATCCAGGTTTCTTTTTAAACCAAGTTTTTTGTATGTTTCTAGATTTATTTCGTCTCAAAACGGTTTCCAATCAATATTCCCGCAATATTATGGATAGCTATAAGGATAAAGATTAAACAAGACAACATTTTCTTGGAATTATTAAAAAGAACTGAAGTTATTCAGCTCTGTGAAATTGTTTTAATAGTCCGTTTACAGTTATATGGGTTTAGTAAACCCAGTGGATTTAAATTGTCAATTTCATTGCGTACTGCTGGGACAATGAACTGACAAACCAATTTTGGAATTGAAATTTTTTAAAGAAAAATTTTTTTCAAATTTGTAATAATTAAAAAAAACTACCCCCGGTTGGCGTCGTATGGAAAAAATATGAAAATCTACTTATTTTTTAAAAAACATTTAAAATTTTTTGACATATCAATGTTCCCAAGCGTTGATGCATAATCTGCTTTCTTCTACCACGATTTTTATGAAAACATGAATAAATTTATTAAATTTTAACATATTTGCATTTAAAGTTATTTAAAATTGTTTTCAAAAATATTTTCTTCTGGTTTTTCGTTTGGCTTGAGGTCAAAAATAAAAAAATCAAAAATATAAAAATCTCCCTTCCCAAAAGACGGTAAAAATTTTTAGATCAATAATTGTTCTTTCCGATGTAATACGTCAAATAAATCTTCATAAAAGAGGTTAACCCGACAAAAAGCTCCAATGTAAACATGCCAAATAATATATATTTAGTTTGAAATCGGTCAAAATCTGAAATTATAAATGAATTGAAATAGTCCCCTTCATTAAGTTTTAACATATTTGCATTTAAAGTTATTTAAAATTATATTAAAAATTTGAAAAATCTCCCATCCCAAAATACGGTAAACATTTTTATCCATCAATAATTTTTCTTTACGATATTTTCAAAAATCACTACAGCTGCCTTTATTCCAAAGATAGCGTATGCCAATCTAAGAAACTGAGCGATCCAATTCATTAGTGTCGCCGGATCAAAATCGGCCATAAAGAATAACAATTAAAAGATTTATCATACTGGTGGCGAGCAAAATTCCAAAATAAATAAATGATGGAGAGTAGGCAAGGGCAAGGGGAGGGTATTTATGTTGGTGGGTTAAGAAATTTGGCACAGCCGTCTTTTTTCCATATCATCTTTTGGCATTTGATTACTTCTTAAAGTTTTTTTTTTCGAAAGACCGCAGCTGTTTATGGCTGGTCATCTTGGGTTGAGTTTATTCGTTGTTCATTGGCCCGTGGCTAATAAATCGAGGGTTGTTTTTTTTTTTTGTTGATCCTTGGAAAGTTCATGCGCTGATTTTCTTTTTTGGGCGATCATCCAAAAGAGGGTGGTGGTTGTGCTGATAAGGATAAAGATGGTTGCGCATGCCAAGAAAGTTTTTCTTACCTGGTTATGAGATTTTCTTTTATTTTTTGCAACACGCGTCTATATTTATGGCATGTGTGAGTGGCTCTGGAAAAATCAATTTTATTACTTTACAACCAAGCACAAGAAAAAAAGAGATTAGAATTAATGTGTGCTCGTGAGTCCGAAATCAATAAATTGTCCTTAAAGAAAACTGCCTTACAAGGCAGATGTTTAGTTTACTTTACTATTTCAAAACTTCAAGCAGTTGCCTTGTATTGTAAAGAGATTTTGTGGTTTTTAATGGGAAGGCGTTTGGTTGGTTGGGGGTACACTTTTGGGAAAGTTGGCAACATTGTTTTTGGTATTTCGTTTTGCTTTGCTTAAGAGAACCAATGCCGTACGGCTGAAAAGAGAGTTGATAACAATGGCTCTCTTTTAAATATCAAAACAGAAAGTAACATAATGGGAGATACCGTTAGACTCGAATTTGATAGCGAGCCTCTAGGAATGACATTCATTTCCTCATTGACGACTGCAATAGAAGTGTGGCAGCAGATTAATTTGACTAACGATGGTTTTATGGAATAGCTGTGAAAAAGGGGTGTTAGCGAGTCGTTTGTAATAAATTTAAATACATCTGTGTGCATTTTTAGTAGAAAAGGAGAAAATCGTTGACCTATGATTGTACTGTAAAGAGAAGAATAAAAAAGGAGACATTTACCGCTACTCAAAGCAAGACTAGTAAAGAATATCAAAACAAAAGCGCAAAAGAGGAAATTATTCATATCAGGGTCACACTTGCTTGTTATTACCCGATCAGAGACAGACTATCTAGAGAATGACTATCTAGCGGTCTTATAAGTGAATTGTACCTTATGGGGAATTGCCTCAAATGACGATAAATGTTTGGGAATTATATTTTCGATTACGGAAACCATCCTATACATATTTTCAACAATTTTACTTCCTTCCTTTGATTTGCACCCTATTTTTATCGATACAACGACAATTTTCGATAAAAGTTTTGGAAAAATATAAAAGGGAGCTATACGAAACTTCAGTTTCGACGATTTTCGGAAAAAAATAATGAAAAATGTGATTTGTGTAAAGTATTTTGTGACACCTGAAAATTCTAGTAATTTTTATTATAGCTTCAGAAAAATGTCTAGAGAGGGTATATATTGAAACGGTCAAAACGTGCCTCACCGAAAAAAAAAAACGATTTTAAATCCTAGGTCTCTGTACCAAATACGTTTCAGGACATTTTTAGTCAATCTAGCGATGTCCGTCCTTAGATCGAGACTTAAATTTCTGATATCTCCCCCACAAATGATCGAACTTTTCAAAGAAGATATTTTACTGCACAGAAAGAGAAAGGATGATTCGATTTTGCTCCAACTTTGCAAATCCTAATATTTATATCAGTGCTAGGTCAGGTGCGAAGATGGACAATGTTGGTCCACTCCATCAAACAAATACACATGAGGGTAAAAAATCACAAAATTGCGGGGCGATTTCATTCAGACTTGGCACATCTCGTTATTTCCATCAACACAAGATCTGTTGTAAAGATGGCAGAGATCGGAGCACTGCCTGTGGTACCTCCCCCACAAAGGGTCAAAGCTTTGAATAACCAAAGCGATTATAAAATCCGATATAAGCTTCCCGTTCTCTTCATATTGCATATATTCCATTATTTCCAATAACACAAGATCTGCTGTGAAGATGGGATATATCGGACCACTCCTTCTGGTACCTACCCCACAAAGGCTCAACATTTTGAATATCCATGAGGGTCATAAATCACAAAATTGCTAGCCGATTCCATATAGACTTGGCACATCTCATTATTTTCATCAACACAAGATCTGTTGTAGAAATGGTAGAGATCGGGCCATTTCTTCTGGTACCTCCCCACAAAGGGTCAAAGCTTTGAATAACCAAAACGATTATAAAATCCGAAATAAGCATCCGGTTCTCTTCATATTTCACACATCCCATTATTTTTACTAACACAAGATCTGATGTGAAGATGAAATATATCGGTCTGGTACCTCCGTTTCTCTTCCAATTACCCACATCCCATTATTTCTACGAACCCAAGATCTGCTGTGAAGATGGGATATATCGGTCTGGTACCTCACCCACAAAGGATCAAAATTTTCACAAAAATCACGTTAAATTACGATTTATATTTCGGGTTAAAAGCTATATAACTACCAAGCAATGTCTCTATTCTCTAGATTCTCGCAATATTCATAAGTAATTTTCCTCCCAAAATAAAGTTTCCCACGATCTATTTCTAGAGTTTATTTTTAATACAAATTAATATTTTCCAATTGGGTGGCTGCCTTCATTTCATTTAGTATTCTTTGATGACATTTCAATTAGAATATTTTTCCCAAAAAAAAATTCTCATGATCACCTTTTTCACCTCTCACGTTTGGCATGGCTTCAACACAATCTTCTCCAGACGTCCTTTGTCCCCCCTCCTTGCCATCAACTCACCCACAAATAACAAACCAAATAAGGATATTTTTTTCTCCCATGGGTAAATGCTTCATATTGTTTGAAAATAAAACAAATGGCTCCCCCATTTTCTCATATTAAAATAGGAAAAAATCCTATAACATTTATCATAAAATGATGAATATGTCCAAAACCATAAAACTTATCTGGCACAGCCCCATAGTCACGCTCATTTAAGAAGTTATGCAAGTAGAAGAAAAGAAAAAAAAAACAGAAAATTCCCAAGCTCTTGGCACATGCGCTCTCAATTTGTTTAAGGTATGGGGGATCAAAGAAGAAAGCATGTCTTATTGAAACATAACAGCACAAGCAAAACACACCACATAAACGCATCGAGTGGCGTTCGTCAAATTTGCATGTAAACCTCATATGAGAGGTATGTGTTAATCCCAGGCCTGGGGGAATAATGTGTCATAAAGAGAGAGAGAGAGAGGGAGAGTGATTATATTTAGTGAGAAATGTGTGAGAGGGAGTCACTCAAGTTGTTTATTATGGAAATATTAATGGCATTATTCCCAGAGGATAATAAGGGATTATCAATTAATAGAAAAGAATTCAGTTTTTTGGCATGATGGATATTTTGAAAAAAAAAAAATATTAGAAAAAAAATATTAGAAAAAAAATATTGAAAAAAATTTCCACGATTAAGACTCCGTTTGACATTTAATCATGGTCGAGTTAAAAAGGTAACCTCGTGTAATTATATGTCAAAATACCAAACTCTCTTGGACTTTCTGAAATTCCTGGGATGGCTAGTTGTTGTTGTGATGCCGGACAGTCTTTTGCAGTCTTGAAAGATTTTGCACTCGGTGTTTTAGGGAAAAAAGAAAATAAAAAACCCTGTTAGGGTATTGAATTAAAAAGGAGTAAAAAATAACTGTAAAGGGCTAAGTACATAAGAAGCTTGAACTCATGGCTAGGCATATTAATGTCAAATTATAATGGAAAACGACGGCTGTACTTAGCCCTTAACTTCGGCCGGTCCAAACTTTGAATACCTTTCACCATTTGGAACGAATTTGGCAATTTTCAAAAAAATAAAATCCGTAAAAATTCTGTTAAAATCTTAAAAGTACCGAATGTAGCCGTTATATTAGGGCCTATACGACGATGTGGACCTGTATAGGCAATTTTTGTCATAAGCCAATACAATATTCAAATGTGAAACCGGTGAATAATGTAGAAAAAGTCATCAAAATGCCGAAAATAGGGAGGTTCAATTATACGGGGCTATACCAAAATGTGGACCTGCACATACAATTTTCTCTCATAGGCTGTAGTATCCATTACAAACATCAAACACCAAATTTGAAACAATTCCGGTGAATAAATTCGCTAAAATCATCAAAATATCGAAAATCGTGAGGTACCATTATATGAGGGCTATGCGAAGACGTGGACCTGCATGGACAATTTTCTGTCATAGGCTGTAGCATCCATTGCGAACTTCAAATACCAAATTTGATACATTTCCGGTGAATAATGTCGCTAAAATCCTCAAAACAACGAATGTAGGGAGGTACCATTATATGGGGCCTATACCAAAACTTGAACCTACATGGCCCATTTTAAATAACAAAAGTCCTGTAGACATAATATACATTTGAGTAAAATTTTATCAAGCTACTTCATTTCGTTCGGAAGCTAAAGTGATTACCATAGACTGACGGACATCGAGATAGAATTTTATGCTGATCAAGGATATATATCCATTGTGGAGTCTAAAATGTATATTTCGAGGTGTTACAAACGGAACAAACAATTTAAAAACCTCCTCTGTTTAAACCTTGTTTATCTAAGCATAATAATTACGACTCAAAATGTTTATCATCTCAATCGATAAGCAACCATCTGCATCATCACGTACATGCCAGTTTTTACATGTCCATAAAAAACAGCAATTAATCTGAATATCGTGCATTTCGAAAGGCATATTGACATGCACATTTTAGGGGGTGATGTGACTCCTGTTTTTTTATTCAAAAGTTAAATGTTAAATTAAATATGGTCAAATGTTCGAAAAAATATTGTGTGGGAATATTTTTTTTGTTAAAGGACATAAAGAAAATTTGTTGTTAAAGGACATAAAGAAAATTTAATAAAGTCAATGGAAATTTAGAAGTATAATACTATGTTTACATTGAACGATTTTTTTGACATTTGTGATTTTAAATTAATCCTTTTAATCCTCTGGCTTTACTAAATCCGGTAAACCGTAAACCATGGCAAAATTAACAAGGTCATGTCATATCCATGTTAAAATTAAGAGGGTAAAGTGATTTCAAATATAAATACCCATCTCTGTATTTTCTGTAATTTACATTGTCAAATTTAACTGGATAGAAAACGGGTTTCCATCTTGACCATATCACGCTGATCAAAAAATGGTAGGTTCCATGGTAAAAGAATACAGGTAGTTGCATTGACCCAGCTGCTGGGACAATGAACTGTCAAAACCATTTTGGAATTGAAAATTTTTAATGAAAAGTTATTGAAATTTGTAAAATCTTTTAAAAATGCATATCATTATAACCTCCGATTAGCTTCGTATAAGAAACCCTATAAAAATCTACTTATGCATGTGGAAAATCTAAAATTACAAAAGTAAAAACATTTCGTCTGATAGAGTCTTTAGTTTTAGTAAAACTCGTCATTTAGATTAGACCTTTGATTATACGTCAAATAACTTAGATATAATCCTACAACGCCTAATTTAGATGTCTGAGAAACATTTCCTTTTATAGCCAAAAAATTGTGTGTGTATATTTATCTTCTTTACCGTGATTGTCATTTATTTGACCATTATTAAAGAAATTGACAGCCTGAATAACGCGTTTTATTAAAAAATGATCAGTGTAAACATGGTAGTCGCATCGCAACAACTGCTGGGACAACGAACTGTCAAACCAATCTCGAAATTGAAAATGTTGAATGAAAAAATATTCAAATGTATAAAAGTAGCTTAAAACGCATTTTATTATAACCTCCGATTGGTGTCGTATTAGAAAAATTATAAAAATCAATTTTTTTTTTCAAAAAAAATTATTTTAAAATTTCTGACATATCATGTTTCCAAGCCTGTATTCATGGTAGAAGAATACATGCAGATGCATCAACGCTTCGGAACATCGATATGTCAAAAATTTTTAAATGTATTTTCAAATATAAGTAGATTTGTATATGTTTTCTTATAAGACGTCATTCGGAAATTATTATAATAGTTTTTCAACAATTGTTGCAAATTTAAATAAATTTCCACTCAACATTTTCAATTCCAAAATTGGTTTGACAGTTCATTGTCCCAGCAGCTGTATCGATGCGCCTACCTATATTCTTCTACCATGATACTTTTTATGCGCTTCAATACCACTTATAACATGTTTACATTTTTATTTACGCGTTTTACGGAAAAAGGAAAAACATTAATTGTTTTACGGAAACTTTATCGGTCTAAGTAAGGCTTTAGAAGCCTGGATGAAGATTCATTTGATGTAATAATGTTTCCATTCTTAAAAAGTCATTTTTTCTCTTCCTCTGACGATATGTCAAAAATTCCTCCACAATGGCAAGATATCTCACAAAACGACCGTTACAGAAGCCAACATTCATTCATTCTCATTTTGGACACATCTTTCATTTAAATCAGCAGACAAAAAGGTAAACAAAGCGTCCATCATGACTCCGATGACAAAAGCATTTTTTGGCACACTTCTGATATCAAAATCTATTCAAGATAGCAAAAACAACAACAAGAAAAACAATTGCAAAAGAAGATTAAAATCATAGAACCTACAAAAGAAGAAGGCCAAGGTGTGCAGTCAATTACTTTTTCTTAAGGCCTTCTTTCTCGTTGAAGATAAAACAACAAAAAAGCAATGACAACAACAAATTTACTTTAAAAATTTGTAACGGACATTTGGCAGGCCAATGCAACTCATAAAATTAAACGGACGGGCGGCTGCAAAAATGTACATAGAGAGCCAAAGATGTAATAACAACAACTCCACATTACTCTCCCTCTCTCTCTCTCTCTGAATGTAACATCTCTGCTTTGACATCATCTGGCATGTGCCAAATGTTGTGTAAATGAATGGAGCCCTCAATGTTTTTTCTTCTTGTGTTTCCATGGCACGTATCATCTCTCGCTGCAGCTGCTGTTTACTCTCTCTTCTTCTATCATTTTGTGTGGTAATAGTAATACTCATGCTGTAATTATGACTTTTGTAAAGAATTCTAAAGGAAACCCTTTGAGGAAGACGCAAGGAGATTCTTAAAGACGTTCTGCTTTGTGATATTCCCCCCTTTCACATCTCGTTTTTGTTGTTTTATACAACCGTTATGGTTTGTTTTTGTGTAATGTTGTGTTGTTGAAAGGATTAGAGAGAGAAAGGATAAAAAGACTATTAAAGGGTCAGATGAGCACATGGATGAAGAAACCCAAACTCAGGTGAGTGTGTGTTACATCAACGGGTTTTAAAATCATTAACACTTGCTCGGGGGAAAAGAAAAGGGTAGCCAATTGAAAAAGGATCCTATCTAAATCTTAATCATAGGACACTCTTTTCAACTCCGTATGTATCGTTTTATAATTGTCACGTGTTTAATAGGAAACTTCAAACCGGAAATTCTAATACTAACGCTTTGGCTACGTTTACAGTGGAGGCCGTTAACGGGATAATTGATCTAAACGCTATCTTTCATCCATATTTCCAAGTATTTCACATAATGTCATAATAACAGAGCAAAACTTTACCTGGATAAGGTGTCTATATGTAAACAAGGTCTTATTTGGCATTTTCTTACAGATGGCAAAAAATGAAGTTATATGGCCACCAATCAAATTATGTGGCCAAAGCCCCCAAGAAACTAATTTTTTCTATTGGAATGGCTTATTTACAATAAAAATGTTTATTTTCTTGTATTTATTTTAATTTGCATGTATATTTGTTGTTGGAGGGGAGACATTTGTTTTCTTTTAATGACATTTTATATTATTGATCCATTTATTGATCTTATCTTTATTTATTGATCCATAACAATATCAACGTTATCATTGACCCATTTTTTCTTGTATTTTACAAAAGGTCATCATAACAGAGCAGCGTTTTACCTCGATAAATTTCTTATATGTAAAGAAGGTCTTATTATTTGGTATTCTCGCATATAATGCAAAACATGAAGTTATATGGCCACCAATTAAATTATGTGCCCAAAGCCCCCAAGAAACTATTTTTTTTCGATTGAAATGACTTTTTTATAATAAATTGTGTTTATTTTGTTGTATTTATTTTAATAAGCATCTATATTTGTTACTAGAGGGGAGAAATTTATTTTATTTTTATATAATACGAGTCATATGTTTCTAGTGTCCATTGGTGATAAACTAAAACAAAACAGAATATCCTCATTGGATTGTTCTTTGTGGCTAAGTGTATAATGTGTGAGGGGGAAAGAACGCCGCAATAGTAGCTTGAAGCCATGTCAAGCGTGAGAGGTGAAATAGGTGATCATAGGAATTTCTTTTGGGAAAAAGTCCTAATTGATGTGTCATCAACAAATGCCAAGTGACATAAAACGCCAAACACAAATGAAAAAAATATTAATATTTATTAAAAATAAAATACATGAAATCATCGTGTGAAATTTCCTGAAAGACTTTTCTATGAAATGTTTCCGTTTCTAAAAAAAATTGAGGAAAAAAGATTTTTACATTCTAAATATTTTTTTGTTGTGATTTGACATTTGGTTTTACGAAAAAATTGCTCCACGAATATATTAAAGGAAAAAGAGTCAGTAGGAAAAATTTTACAAACTAAATTTTTATAGATAGAGACATGGTAGAAGAATATAGGTAGAAGCATCGACACAGCTGCTAGGACAATGAACTGTCAAACCAATTTTGGAATTGTTGAATGAAAAATTATTTAAATTTATAAAAATTGTTGAAAATCACAAATTATAATAACCTCCGAATCACATCGTATAAGAAAACACATAAAAATTTACTTATATTAGAAAAAAATTTAAATTGTTGACATATCAATGCTCCCAAGCGTTGATGCATCTACCTGTATTCTTCTGCCACGGATAAAGAATCCAGCTGCTGATGTTCATTATCCGTTTTTTTTATAATCCTCGTTCAATAACTTTAAATGCAAATATGTTGAATATTTTTCCACAAATACGAATACGACACTTATGTTTTTACACATTTGAATGGAAATATGACAAGCAGCAAGATTTTTCTGACAAATTTTTCCAAAGCCAAAATTTTGGACTTTTGGGAATATTTTGAAAGCAAAATCTATAGCATTTAAAGAATATATTTTTGGTGAAAAGTAGTTTTGGTTTTGGCAATACACATAATTTTAGGTGTGGCTTTATAGCTTAAGTCATTTGTCAGGTGTTAAATGTCAGACGACCATTTATATTCAATCAATAAATTTCTTTAGCCTTGTGTATGTTAAACATATTTAATAAAAGCTGTCCCATTGATAATACGTCTTCGTAAAAGGCGTAATTTAGATGACGGTGTAAATTAGCCATAATATTTTTGGACATACATGGCAGAAGAATACATATAGTCGCATCATCACAGCTGCTGGGACAATGAACTGTCAAACTGATTTTCGGATTGAAAATGTTATATGAAATTTTTTTTTGAAATTTGTAAAAATTGTTGAAAAATGCATATCATATCAACATTCGGTTTGCATCGTATAAAAAAACATATAAAAATATATTTATTTTTTATAAAACATTTAAAAAAATTAACATATCAATGTCCCAAAGCGTTAATGCATCTACCTGCATTCTTCTACCATGTGAACATCCATATATATATATAATTGTATTTTTAAAGAAGCTTTTCATAATTGATAAAATGTGATGTGTGGCTAGATAACTTTAAGCATTTGAAGCAGCCTTGCTCACAATATCTGCCTAAGTAATAGTAAGTGACTCTCACGTACTAAGAAATAAATGGCAAATGAACATGGCGAGAGAATACGTGAGCTTTGTTTATACTCTTTCGTTCGAGGCTGCTCATAGTTGATTTGAAGTACTTAACATGGTAGGAAAATACAGGTAGCCGCATCTACACAATTGCTGGCGCAATGAACTGGCAAACCAACTTTGGAATTGAAATTTTCGAATGAAAAATTGTTAAAATTTGTAAAAAAATTAAAAACTGCATATCATCACAACCTCCGTTTGGCGTTGTATTGGAAAACATTTATAAATCTACTTATTAAAAAAAATACATTAAAAACTTTTTGACATATCAATGTTTTCAAGCGTTGATGCATCTACCTGCATTATTCTACCGTGGTAATTAAACTGCTTTCAGACAATAAGGGTTTTACATAGTAGTGTCAAATTTTCCATAAGTAGAAGTTACACACATCGTGTGAAACATGCAAGACATTTCAGTTTGGAAATACATGAATAAAGTACATACGTATTTTTCGAACACAGCGAGCCCTATATTCATCGTAAACAAAGACATAAAAGTGTAAAGATAGGACAAGACAAAAATAAAATATGGCAACCCTGTGAAAATGCCTCTGTTGTTACGATATTGTAACAACATAGTTACCAATGTTAACTGATTTAAACCACTAAGGAAATATGCAAATTTTTGGAAAGGTCTATGGAATAGAATTTTGAAACTAATATTTTGAATTTTTCAAATTTTTATTTGTTATTCGTTTTTGTAATTGTGGTTTTTATATTAACATGTCTCTGCCATATGCTGTTACTCTTTTTATTGTAGACACAAACCATTTGCTCAAAATGCATTTTGTCTAGTCTTTACCATTTTAGGTCTTTGTCGTAAAAATAAAATTTAATCAAAAGTGCAGTTTTTTGTGGGAAAATACATATAATAATTAAATTTGTGAGAAAAAGTAATCCATTAAGTATGTGGATGACTATATATATGGTCTCTTCTAGAACCTGCAAGAATCTACTTGTTTTGCAATTTTCCCCGACCTCATGAAGGGAAAATCGGGAAAAAAGCTTTTAGATTCTTGCAGTTTTCGAACAGACCAATAATCACAAAGTGTTTGATAGCAAGAATCATAAGTCATATGTAAAGTAAAATGGCAATTTTGACATACACACGAAATACGCATGGATAAAAAAAGTGACAGAGCATATATGTAAAACTCTTATTGTCTGATAGCAGCTTAAACGAACATTTTACTGTAATCAACAAAATTGTAATAAAACGTGTCATATAGAATGTCAAATCCATAATTTATACGTCAAATAAATAACCTATCCTCGTAAAACGTAATTTAGGTGTCGATGTAAATTAGCCATCATATTTTTGGATATCTATCGTATAATTTAAATAACAACTGCATTTTTAACGAAGTTTTTCGTAATTGACAGATGCCTTTGCAAATGCATCAAATGTTTAAAGATATCTGGCCACACATCAATTTTCACTTTCTTTATTTGCCAATCTGTGTTGGGATATTTTCTTTCATGCAATTATAATTATTACAAAGTTAAAACGATGGTATAATTAAGAAGGTTAAGTCATGCTATCACATGTTTACATTTTTTTTTTTTTTCAAAATTATTTATTTGAAAACATGTCATTGTCAAAGTTTATGTTTGTAATTCCATCAGAGATGTGAACCTTTATTTTATTCAGTGAAATTTGACAAGGAATGTTACAAAAAAAGGCAGAGATGGGTATTCTTATTTTACCTTCTTAATTTTACCATGGTTATATTCATGGTAGAATCAAGAAGGTAATGTTATGCAATCAATTGTTGGCATTTTTTTAAAAATTATTCATTTGACAACATTTTATTGTCAAAATTTATATTTATGAATTCATTGAACATACACAAATTAGAGATGGGAACCTATTTTTTATACAGTACAATTTGACAAGATAAATTACAAAAAATGCAGAGATGGGTATGCTAATTTGAAATGACTTTATCTTCTTAATTTTACCATGGTTATAACGTTAGTGAAATATGTAAAAATGTTTTTCTTTTCTGTCATTTTTATTATCCATGTGTATATCCGTATGTATAGCCAATTTGCCATTTTGCATATGACTCATAATTCTTGCTATCACACACTTCCATATGTTTTGTTTTGTTTCCTTTGTTTACATTTTAATTATAGTGAATTTAAAAAATACAATACCTTATGGATGCCTTTTTACCCCAAATTTATCTTTTTTTATATTTTCATTAAATGATAGTGATTAAATTATATTTTTCCGATGAAAATAGGGCTCGCTGTGATCGAAAAAGTACATATGTACTTTACTTATGTATTTCTTAATTGAAATGTCATCCATGTATCACACGATGTGTGCGACTTCTATATATGGAAAATTCAACACTACATATGTAAAAACCTCATCGTCTGATAGTCCCTTTAGTTTTTTCCCATCAGCATCATAACATTTTAATGTCAAAATTGAAACCATAATCCATTCCCATTAAATGTAAGCAAATTTAACTCCATTTAGATGTCCGAACAAATCGGAATTAATTAAAACACCTTTCTTGTTTTCGCCACTGAAACATCTGTTCATAAATTCCCACACACTATACCGAACCTCCTGACATGACATTACAGAAAAAAAACCCACTCAATATTAACCTTATAAGCTTACAAGACCACTTACTCCACCCCTATAAATGCAAACCTTTATCACACGTTTTTGAATTACAATGCAAGGACAATGGCCAATGAGGACGTCTCATGGCAAAGGAGGTACAGTTTTCAAATTATTTCCTATTTCCAAATAACAACAAAATTCCGCTGTACCTTCGAAGGAAGCAAAAAATGGTTGTGGGAAAAAGTTTTTCTCACGATCGCCACCCCAACCCAACCATCACCTTATGGCTGGCTGTAAAGGTATGCTCGTTGTCCTGCAATATTTGAAATGTTGATTAAGGTAAGTAAATCCACGTGCAAAAGGGGGAAGTCAAGGTAGCATACGTACGTACCTTGCCACCACCACCACCACCATCTCGGAAAACAACAACAACAAAAGGGAAGTAAGAGCAACAGTAAGGATAACAAAAACAACCACCACAAAACTCAAAAAGCACCGCCACACCACCACACAAGATATTCCCGATGAACGACAACAACAATGCACACATTTGCTTGTGCGGAAGGAACTTAAGGAAGTTTCTCTAAATACAAGGACAATTAAATGGTATGGGCAAGAATGAGAACGAGATGGAAGTAGAGAGGCCAAAAGACGCCCCTATTTACAAATGACGCGATCATTTGCTTCGAAACTATGGGAATTTTTCCTACCCTCCCAAACACCCGACAACAACAATGACTGAGTATAGGCATTTCACTGCAAGGCAAGGCAAAAGGGAAACTTTTGAGCCTGGGAACTTTTTCTCGGCACCCTTATTATCCTTAGAAATTCTTCGAAAGAAAAAAAAAACAAAAATACACAACAAAGTCATAACAATTATTATAATGTTTATCGTCCATCCACTGAGTATAGACAAGGTAATCATCTGTCCAGGAGAATAAAATAAAACACTTGGATTTTTCGATTTTATGTCATACTCCCATTCATAAGTGGTGGGGAGGATTTTTTTCATGTCAAATCTTAAGTTTTTTGATCTTCAAAAGATCATAAAATCCTAAAAAGAGGAATAAGCGTTGGGAAGTTTTATTCGAGGAGATTTTTTTAGATTTTAAATGTGTGAAAATATTGTAGGAATGTGGTATGTAAAAGTTTCGAACTTGAAAATGTCGCATATTTGTCCAAATCAAATTTTGTCAAACCAATTTAAGGTGTGGCCTGGTAGCTTAAGCATTTGTTAATCTCTACAGTTGTCTTTCATTATCAGTTCTTTAGAATATGAATAGAGAAAAAGGCAACAAATTCAAACTATTTCCCAGTTCTTGATAAAGCTGAATTCATCCAGTTATAACCTGGCCAAGGTTTTTGATTTTAAAAAGATTAATACAAGTTCAAATTATTTTTCAAGGGAGAAGGAAGTTATTTTCATATTTAATGTGTGAAAATATTGTTGGAATCATGGTACAATGAATTCAAGGTAGGGCAGAACTACCATATGATTTCAATTTTTTCATTTTTCTGGCTTAATATGTCAACTTCATTTGTTTATGTGTGTGTATTTTTTCAATAATAAAAAATTGTTCAGTAAATATTCAAATTTGGGTGTTTTCAAAATGCTTATTGCAACGTATACCTCGACAAAATCTACAGTTTTTGTTGCGAAATAAACCATAAGAGATATATAGAACATAATTTTGAAAATAAATTTTGACCTTTCATTCATTTTTCGCGGTTTGAAATTATTTATTCAAAATAAATGCAACAAGTTGTTTGATTTTTTATTGTTTTGATACTAATTCTGACATTACAAGCCAAACAGGTAGACCTCTATACTTGCAATTTTTTCAAAGTTGACCTACCTCATGGTACAATGAATTCAAGGTAGGGCAGAACTACCATATGATTTAAATTTTTTTATTTTTCTGGCTTAATATGTCAACTTCATTTGCTTATGTGTGTGTCTTCTTTTCAATATTAAAAAATTGTTCAGAAAATATTCAAATTCGTGTGTTTTCAAAATGCTTATTGCAACTAATGCTTCGACAAAATCTACAGTTTTTGTCGCGAAATAAACCATAAGAGATATATAGAACATGATATTGAAAAGAAATGTTGACCAGTCATTAAGTTTTCGCGTTTTTAAATTATTTATTCAAAATCAATGCAACAAGTTGTTTGCTTTTTTATTGTTTTGATAGTAATTCTGACATTACAAGCCAAACAGGTAGACCTCTATACTTGCAATTTTTTCAAAGTTGACCTACCTTCTCTTCATTGTACCATGGTTGGAATCTGCCATATAAATGGTTTTTTACACCAATTTAAGGTGTGGCCTGGAAGCTTTAGCGTTGTTGTTGTTGTTGTTGTTGTTGTAGCAGTAGTGAATGTGTGTGTTTGTGTTCTGCTAATCTGGTTCCAGCTCCAGGTTTAGAAATTCGGCTACTTTAACGGGCTGTAGCCAGAGATCCTCTGGAGTGAGTTGGGTAGGTTTGGCTGAGCAATTAAAAAGGTGTAGCGTATTGTGCGGGCCTGTATCGCACGCCGGGCAGGCGTCACGCACATCTTCATCAATTCGTGCCCAATACGAATTGAGGCGACTACACCATCCTGAACGTAATTGCGCCAAAACTACCCTGGTTTGTCTAGGCAGCTGACGTTCTTCGGCTGCAATGGATGGGGGGTGGACTCCGAGGACGGCATTCACTTTATAACTGCTCATAGCAACCGCGACTGCATCGGTGTGAATGCCACTCAGACCTGCCTGATAGGCTTCTTGATCTAGAGGCTCTCTCTTGTAGCGCTGGATCTCCCTCTCTAGATCATGTATGTCCTTCCTGACACGCCTGGGTGGGGGAGAGTTATCCACCATATGATGGTTGGGATGACTCTCACGGTAACACCCAAGCAGGTGCTGCAACGAAAGCATATGATTATGCTGACGTAAGGGAAGGACTTTCGCCTCCTCATGTAGATGGTCCACTGGTGTCATGAGGAGGCACCCTGTCGCAGTTCTCAGGGCAGCGTTCTGGCAGGTCTAGATATTCTTCCACTGCGTAGCACTAGTATTCGCAGACCACACTGGAGCCGCATAGTTGACCACAGACCGACCTATCGCGTTATAAGAGGTCAACAAGGTTTCTTTGTCCGCACCCCAAGAGCTGCCGGCTAGCGCCTTGAGGACCTTGTTCCTACTTTTCATCTTGTCGCAGATAGCTGTGGCTTGCGCGGACGACTTGAACATGCTGTCGAACGTTACCCCAAGAATCTTGGGGTAGTTCGTGGTCGGTATTAGATTCCCCTCGACCTGAACATTCAGCTGTGTTCTCATCTCCGCAGACCATGTGGTAAAGAGTGTGGCCGTTGATTTCGTGGCGGATATTTTCATATTCCTCGCGTGGAAGTATGCGGCAAGCTCCGCGAGATAGGGGTTCAACCTTTCGCATATGTCATCGACCACTGGAACCGACGCCATGATCGTACAATCATCCGCATACGTTACGATCTCAATGCCGTCTGGAGGGCGAGGAATTCCGGAAAGGTAGAGGTTAAACAGTTCCGGAGATATCACCCCGCCTTGGGGAACTCCCTGTTTCACTCTACGGGCTTTGGACTTCTTGTTCCGGAATTCCACGTACGACTGGCGTCCACACATATAGTTGATTATCCAACGTTTCAAACTTGGCCGGAGGGTAGTTCTCTGTACGTCCTCAAACAGTGTGGCATGATTGACCGTATCAAATGCCTTTGATAGGTCAAGGGCTACCAACACTGTTCTGTCACACGGCCTGTTCTGGTTCAGTCCTCTACTAATATGTGTGGAAATGGCGTGTAATGCTGTTGTGGTACTATGTTGTGGACGGAATCCATGCTGGTGGTTGGCAACTGTATAGCTTCCTCTAATGCTGGGGAGGAGTAAAGCCTCAAGAGTCTTTGCTACTGGCGACAAAAGCGAAATCGGCCTGTACGATTCGCCTTTACTGGCATCCTTGCCTGGCTTCAGTAGCGGGACCACCCGGCCCATTTTCCAGGTTTCGGGCACTATGTGGGTGGCTAGCGACAAATTGAGAACTTTCGTTAAGTACTCGACTCCCGGCGTATCCAGCTGCTTCAACATTACCATTGAGATTCCGTCCGGGCCCAACGCTTTGGATGACTTAGCGTTACAGATGACATTTGCAACATCACCCATCGTAAACTGTGGTGGTTCCTCCTCGGCGGGAAGAGATCTGATACGACGTAGTACTCTTCGCTTCGCCCTATCGCTCTCGGGGTGCTCGACAAATTGTCGGTTAAAATATTCCGCGCACCTCTTCGGATCAGTCACCGTTACGTCGTTAAAAGTGACTGAGGTCCTATCATCCTTTTTTCCAGGGTTCGAGAGCGACTTAACCGTTACCCACAGCTTACTCATATCGGTTCCAATGTTGCAGCACTTCAGATGGTCTAGCCACTTTTTCCTCTTATGCTCCTGTACCAACCGGTTGACTTCAACTGTCAAATCACTGATTCTAGGATCAGTAGGGTTGGTACGACGGAGATCATCACGCTCGTTTGCTAATCCCGCTGCCTCTGCTGGGAAGTTTGGTCTTATCTCGGGTATTCGACCAGCAGGTATATAGCGAGCGGCTGCAGCTCTGATGATGTTTCGGAAAATCCTTTCTGCTACCCGAACATCAGAAGGGTTGGGCAGTTCTCTGAAGCGGCGGTTGGTGAATTCTCTGAACTCTGGCCAGTGAGCTTTCCCATGGTTAAGGAAAGTGCGGCGTTCAGAGGTTATGAAATCGGGCGACCTGCTTATGGAGACGATTATCGGGAGATGGTCTGAGCCAAGAGAAATGACGGGTTGCCAAGTCACGTCATTTATCAGACCGGGTGACACTATGGTTAAGTCTGGCGAACTGTGACACTCTCCTCTTATTCGGGTGGGGGCATCCTCGTTAACCGTGCAAAATGTGGAGCAGTCAATCTGCTCTGCCAGCGCTGATCCCCTCTGGTCATTACCTAGGACGGAATGCCACAACTCATGGTGGGCATTAAAATCCCCTAGTACCAGGCGGTTATTGCCTACCAATAATGGGCTAATATCAGGCAAATAACGCGGTTCACAGCTATTAATCGGCGGGATATACACATTAAGCACCTCTACCTCGGCAGTTCCACACTTGACTGCTACCCCCATACATTCCATGTATGGGTCACTAGAGACTAGCTCAAGCGAGATAGGTCTGTACTGAACAGAATGGTGTAACAGGAACGCTAATCCCCCACCTCCACTTCTGGTGCGATCCTTCCTTAGTACGTTGTAACCATAACAACGTTGTAGGCTGCAATTTTCATTCAGCTTGGTTTCCTGCACCGCTGCGATCTTAATATTCCTCCGACTCATAAATTCCACTATCTCATCTATTTTGCCTCGAAGTCCGTTGCAATTGAATTGCAAGAATGATGCACAATCCGGAGTTGGAACAGCAACATGTGGCGTTAGGTGCTGCGGTGTTGGTTGCTGTTCTGGAGACTGCGGTGGAGTGCCATACTCCGACGACGTCTCTGACGAGGACGACGAAGAAGAGGACTCGCTGGGGACTACGTTACTGCAGCAAGTCGCAACATAATCCCTTTCGCTGTAGTCTCGCAAACGCCTTAATCCGGAACAGTTCTTGAAGTGCACCCACTCTCTGCATCCATTACATCGCACCGAGACAGATCTGTGGTGGATGACGTTCTGACAAACCGAGCAGAACCAAGGTCCGGGGTTTTCCTCAATCCCGGCACGGACCAATAAAATCCGGAGCAAGCATTCCGGGATATGCTGCTCCCAATGCAGAAAAATAAACAAACACAAACATGTACATACTGGGTTGGCAGCCGCTGGCCGAAACTGGAATCTTGTTGTTTCGGGTCAATCCGGTATCGTAGAACCCGCTGCCGTGGGATTGGGAAGCTTTAGCGTCGACACAGCTGCTGGGACAATGAACTTTTGGAATTGAAAATGTTGAATGAAAAATTATTTAAATTTGTAAAAATTATTGAAAAACGTGAATTATAATAGCCTCCGACTCATGTAGTATAAGAAAACATATAAAAATCTACTTATATTTTTTTTTAAATTTTTTTTGACATGTCAATGCCAACCAATCGTTGATGCATCTACCTGTATTCTTCTGTCATGGAAAAAAAAAAAAAAAAAAAAACTATTATTTAAGCTGCTATCAGACGCTGAGTGTTTTACATATGTGCTATAACTTTTATTATACATTTATATTTTCTGATGTATGTCAGGACTCAATTCTTGCTATCATACACTTGCACATGTTTTTTTTTTTTTTTTTTTTTTTCATTTTCTTTGGTGACATCATGGCAAAATTAAGAAGATCAAGTCATTTCAAATAAACATTCCCATCTTTGCATTTTCTATAATGTAGCCTGTCAAATTACACTGCATGGAAATCAGGTTCAATGAGATGTTGTCAAATCAATAATTAAAAAAACAATGGTAAACATATGATTGCTTGACTTTACCTTCTTAGTTCTACCATGGTTATATGTCAAAGTTTCGAACTTGAAAACCATATATTTGTCGAAATCAAATTTTATGAAACCAACTTGAGGTGTGGCCTGGTAGCTTAAGCATAGATGTGTCATTTGGTCATTGGTCATTTTCATGGAAAAATCTTTGGTTTAAGCTGCTATCAGACGATGTGCTTTCACTTTTAATATCCATATGTTTTTCCTTTTGATTAAATTATATACTTTTCCGCTGAAAATAGGGCTCGCTGTGATCGAAATAGTACATATGTACTTTACGCATGTAATTGACAACTAAAATGTCGTCCATGTATCACACGATGTGTGCAACTTCTACATATGCGAAATTTGACACCACATATGTAAAACTCTTATCTTCTGATAGCGGTTTTAGTAATTTGACAGCACATATGTAAAACACTTATCGTCTGATAGCGATTTTAGTAAGAAAATCAAACTATTTTCCACTGCTCTTAAAATATTCCAAAATTCTAATAAAGAGGAACATAAGTTGTAATTTTTTATTCAAAGGGGTGGAGTTATATTTGCCCCTCATATTGTATTAATCGAATATGTAAAAAATAATAAATCGAACACCTTATGTTTTTGGTCAATTCAAATTTCGTCTCAGCAATTTGAGGTGTGACCTGGAAGCTTTAAGCATTTATTCATTCATTTCGCTGTCTTTCAAATGTGTTCTTATACCCTCCACCATAGTATGGAGGGTATATTAGGTTTGTCATTCCGTTAGTAACACATTGAAATATACATTTTCAATCCGACCAAAGTATATATTTTCATGATCAGCATAAAATTCTATGTCGATTTAGCGATGTCCGTCCGTCTGTGGAAATCACTCTTGCTTCCGAACGAAATGAAGTAGGTTGATAAAATTTTACTCAAATGTATATTATGTCTGCAGGACTTTTAGTATTGAAAATGGGCCATGTAGCTACCTATTTTGGTATAGCCGCCATATAATGGTACCTCCCGGTATTCGGTACTTTGATGATTTTAGGGAAATTATTCACCGGAATTGTTTTAAATTTGGTATTTGAAGTTCGTAATAGATACTACAGCCTGTGACAGAAAATTGTCTATGCAGGTGAACGTTTTGGTATACCCCCCATATAATGGTACCTCCCGATATTCGGTATTTTGATGATTTTAGCGACATTATTCACCGGAATTGTTTCAAATTTGGTATTTGAAGTTTAAAATAAATAATACAGCCTTTGACAGAAAATTGTTTTTGCAGGTCTACGCCTTCGTATAGCCCCCACATAACGGCACCTCGCGATATTCGGTATTTTGATGATTTTAGCGACATTATTCACCGGAATTGTTTCAAATTTGGTATTTGAAGTTCGTAATAAATACTACAACCTAAGGCAGAAAATTGTCTCTGCAGGTCCACGTTTTGGTATAGCCCCCATATAATGGTACCTCCCGATATTCGGTATTTTTATGATTTTAGCTACATTAATCACAGATTTTTTTCAAGTTTAGCATTTGAATATTGTAATGGCTTATGACAAAAGTTGCCTATGCAGGTCCACGTCGCAGTATCGACCCTAATATAACTGCTACACTCGGCATTTTTAAGATTTTAACAGAATTTTGCACGGTTTTTATTATTATTATTATTATTATTATTATTATTATTATTATTTTTTTTTTTTTGTTGACAATTTGTTCAAAAATCAATTTTTATAAAAGAAAATAAAAATGAAAAACAAAAAATCCACATCTCAATATACTGCGTTTATACCAGACCTAGTATTTCTTGATTTGTAAGGGGATCCGAAAGTCTGCCCTACACCTACATCTATATATGCATTTTACGAACAAACGTCAGTTGTTTGACCTATAATTAATATATTTAATAAATAATATATTGAATAATATATTTAATATAAGCTTTTCGATAAGTTGCTAAATGTCGTGAATGATAGTCAGCTGATCTTTGTTTACATATATATGTTCATACAAGGTTTACCGACTTCAGTACTTATAAAATATTCATTAAAATATCCAGACAATTATATCTATGTCGAAAAAAATAATAAGTATATATCTGCAGTTATAGTCCGATAGAACATTCTAGGAAAATTTTTCTATAAAGAATTTCTTTTCCAAGCCCCTAAACATTTTTCTGTAGAAATTAATTTCAACACCAGTAGCGCTAAATAGTCATCATATTTTTTTATATGATTGTTCTAAATATTCCATAAAAAACCTATTAGATTTTTTTTCATCCAACAAAATATTAAAAATTCTATTCACGTCGAGATTGTAAATAAAGAATTCGACGTGAATTTATTTTGAGCATGCGTTGTTTGGCAGGCTGCTTAGGCTTGTGTTTTATGGTGTTTCATTTCGATGACTGGCTGGTGCTTGTCACATCTACTCCCATGTCTGTTGTGGTTCGTCAAAATACGAACAATCGACAAAAATCCAAACAAGAGAAAAAAAAACAGACAGACAGACTAAACAAACGGTACTTAATGGTCAGTGGGACAAGTACTTTGATGTTGGATACTCTAATGGTGGAAAAAAGAGCGGTCTGGGGGAGAAGAAGAGGAGAAAAATGCGAGGAAATAACCGAGTGTGTATTTAGTTGTTGATTGTCTTTTTTTGTTTTGATTGTTTATTGGGGTGGAAATGGATGTTTTAGAATTTTTTAATCAAGTCTTCAAGCCAAGAAAAAAATATTAGTTTTCAGTCTCTTTTCACATTTTCCCGGTAACGATGTAATAGAAATGTTTTTTATATAAATCAACGTTTTCATAACATAAGTTACTAGATTTTTTAAACGTCAAATAAATGACGTATCTTTGTCAAATGGAAAAATGGTGTAAATTAGTCCATAATAGATTTCCTATCTACATGTGGCTTTTCGATATCTATTAGGCCACAATAGAGAGTTTAATAGGTTTTCTCTATAAGCCCTTTTTATTATGCAGATCTTAAAAAATCATAATTCGCATCCATCCCTAACAGCTGATTACAATTTTTCTGAATGTGTCAAAACAGACCAAGCATACAAAATTAATCCAGGTGTCAGTAGAAATAGAAAATTAGGACAGATCGATCAAATTTTGAAAGCAAATGCATGCGTTCCTATTATTTTTCGTTTTTGTTATTAAAAATTAAGGGCAATATCAACTAAAAGGAAACAATATAGATTTTTCTGATATTTGTTTTGTAATATTAAATAAATGTCTAAAATTAATGTTGTAGTTGCTGAAAATATTTCTGAAAAAGAGAAAAATATATGTATTCCATATAATACTTTTCATAATTAATTTCTTTCTACTGCTATGTAATAAAAAATTTAGTATATTATCCTCTATGTCATTGATTTTTAAGAATTGCCGTCGATTTTAACATTAAAAGCCAGTGCAAACACAGGCGGTAGAAAGTACAATTACTAACATTTTCCCATCTCTGCTGGAAATGAGAGCGCAAACTTGTAATAAATTGTATATAAATTTGAATTATTAATAAAATAAATAAAATGTATTAAATTAAGTAATATTTATTTAATTATGAAATTTATGTTTTCATATCAAAAATTCCAAAAAAGTCTCCAGCAACTCCCACACTTCTTCATTTCAATTTCCAATGACAACACACACCATCTCCATGGCCGATAAGAATAACGCATTACGCCGTTATCATACACCGCACTGCTGTGACGCCGTTAATTCCACTCACAATAGACTTGGTTCTCCAGGGGCATTAACGATGAGAGTCGAGTGCGAGCACACACAACAACCGTCAACCGTGAAATCGAAGTAATACTTTTTTTCCCATTGAAATAAACTAAACGAATTATTGTTTGAAATAAAAACAATCGAAGTGCAAAGTAGCAACAAAGCTAAATTAACTAAAATTCCGAAAACAACAAACATAACAAAGCCTGTTTTACGCCAAAAAAATAAAGCGAACTGTATGTGTGCCGAGTGAGCAAATTAAAAAGGACGGAAAAAGCAAAAAGGAACAAAGGAAGAACAAGAAGAGGAAGAAGAGAGATACGTGAAAAAGGCAACGAATCAACAGCAAAAAGCAAAATTTTAGGTGTGACATGATTTTATTGCATGGAAGAAAATACGAAGCGTAAAGAAGTTCCAAAAAAAAATAACACAGAGTGCGTGCGGTTAAAGAAGTATTGGAAAATCAAAAGCAAATGCACACAAAATTAAAACAAAATATTGTAAATTTCTGTTAACACTACAGCAACAACCAGAAATTGGAACAAAGAAAGAAAAAAATAAAGCCAAGAACGACGCCTTTTTATTGCATTTGAGAAATAAAATTGGAAAATTCTCCCTCATACAAAACTATCCATGTGTGTGTAGTGTGAGTGTTGTCCCCCTCCTATCTCCCATGTTGTGTTGTGTGTATGAGTGTTGTGTGTTTTTTTGTGAAGCAAAGATAAACCCCGTACATTGAGGCAGCGGCTATAGCAAAAACAACAACACCAATCATTTAAGCGGTGACGAATATTGCAGTAAGGATCGTACGACGCAACGACGACGCCATCAAATTTTCAAGTAGCGCGTTAGGCATCGAAAGCAAAGCCAAAGGCCTGTCAAACAAACGAACGAACGGCATCATCATGCAGAATAGTCCTCGTTCCAATGTCAATGGAGCCATCTCCTCGTTACCCAGCACTTTGGCACAATTGGCCCTCAGAGATAAACAACAACCTGCCTCTAATGTAACAGCCACTAGTGTATGCGTGGGCGGCGGTTCTGGTGTCCTCTCTAAGGCGGCCGTGTTACAACAACAAGCCAATGGTTCGCCTGGTGGTGGCGGCGGCAGTGCCGGAGATTCCTCAAATCTAGGCCATAATGATTCCAATAAGTTGACCACAGAATTACAAGAGAGAGAACAAGAAAATCAAAAGCAACAACTGCAACAGCAGCAGTCACAGCCCAAACAGAAGCCACCATTGCCAGTACGCAACAAGCCCATGGAAATTGCAGGTTACGTCGGTTTTGCCAATCTGCCGAATCAGGTGTATCGCAAAGCAGTTAAGCGGGGTTTCGAATTCACGCTTATGGTGGTGGGCGCCAGTGGTTTGGGTAAATCTACCCTGATCAATTCCATGTTCCTGTCGGACATCTACAATGCTGAACAGTATCCTGGTCCTTCCTTGCGTAAGAAGAAAACCGTGGCCGTAGAGGCCACCAAGGTGTTGTTGAAGGAGAATGGTGTTAATTTGACACTGACTGTTGTGGACACCCCCGGTTTTGGTGACAGTGTGGATAACACAAATTGTTGGGTGCCCATACTGGAATATGTTGACTCGAAATATGAAGAATATTTGACAGCTGAATCCCGGGTGTATCGCAAGCAGATACCAGATAATCGTGTCCACTGTTGTTTGTATTTCATTGGACCCACAGGCCATGGCCTGAGGCCGTTGGATATTGCCTGTATGCAAAGTCTGTCGGATAAGGTTAACTTGGTTCCTGTCATTGCAAAGGCCGATACATTGACACCCGATGAAGTGCATTTGTTTAAGAAACAGATATTGAATGAAATTGCCCAGCACAAAATCAAGATCTATGACTTCCCCTCAACACTGGAGGATGCGGCCGAGGAAAGTAAAACCACACAGAATCTAAGGACCCGGGTGCCCTTTGCTGTGGTCGGAGCCAATACCATTGTAGAGTTGGCCGATGGCAAGAAGGTGCGAGGCAGACGTTATCCTTGGGGTCTGGTGGAGGTGGAGAATTTGTCCCACTGCGATTTTATTGCATTGCGTAACATGGTGATAAGAACCCATCTCCAGGATCTCAAAGATGTTACCAACAATGTCCACTATGAAAACTATAGATGTCGCAAACTATCCGAACTGGGTCTGGTCGATGGTAAGGCCCGACTCTCCAACAAGAATCCCTTGACACAAATGGAGGAGGAGAAACGAGAACATGAATTGAAAATGAAGAAAATGGAGGCAGAGATGGAGCAAGTGTTCGACATGAAGGTAAAGGAAAAAATGCAAAAACTTAAAGATTCCGAAATCGAGCTGGCCCGGCGCCATGAAGAGCGTAAAAAGGCCTTGGAGCTGCAAATACGTGAGCTGGAAGAGAAGCGGCGGGAATTTGAGCGGGAACGCAAGGAATGGGAGGAAGTCAACCACATCACATTGGAAGAGTTGAAACGACGCAGCCTGGGGGCGAATAGCAGTACGGATAATGTCGATGGCAAAAAGGAGAAAAAGAAGAAGGGTTTGTTCTAAGGCTTGTTTGTCAAAGAGGAGTAGTAGAGAAGACTTAGTGGTTTTTTCCCAAAACAAAAAAATCGAAACGAAAATCTTTACAAATTACAAACAAAGCACAGCAGTATTTTTTCATTTTTGTTTTAAATGATTTCCCTGAAAATTTCCCCCCCCCCACTCCCTGAGATTTTGTTGAGCACCGGATAATTTGTAATATCCCTCTGGTATGATTATTTTAAACAATTATTATTGGAAGTTAAAAAACAACACGAAATTTAATTAAGAAAAAACCTTGATATTTGACGCTATTAAAATAGTAAAAACTTCTTTAGTCAGCAAAGTAAAGCGAACGAAAGAAAGAAAGAAATGGAATTTCAGCACAATTTTATGGAAACAAAATAAACTGCCAAAATCTCCCAAAATTTTCTCTAAGATACCTATTTTGCTAAGCTATACCCTACTTTTGATTTACTGTAGTTATTATGCCCTTAGCTATTCTCTAGATTTGCCGCCGCTTAACAAAAAATGAAACGAAAAATATGAAAGGAACCCCCCAACATTTTTGTAGTCCTTTTGAAAATTAAACCTAATTTCTATTAACTTTTTTTTATAATACACCATTTATTATATAAGTATATAGTCGTGTTACATATATATAAATATACCTACCTATAACCATTCAATATTTTGCAATATTCTGTTTCTTTTTTAGAATATACGATATGATTTGTATTTTGTTTAAAAGGCTTTACAACAGCAGTCCATTAAATACGAACAAGATTATTATCATTCATTTAGTAATAATAAATTAATTTATTATTATTTTTTGTAGGCCAAAAAAACAAAACATATATCAACCCCCTCGCCACAGACACAAAACTTTTGTAAATATAATCATTAAAAAAAAATAAAAGTTTTTCAATGTTTAAAATATTTGAAACCATCCCCACTTAGCCCTAGCCCGCCTAAAAATGTTTTTTTTTTAATTCGAATAAATGTGTAATCTTAACACGAAAAAAAATCAAAATAAAACACAACACTTTTTTTCTTTTACTCTCTCTTTCTTTTCTCTTTTGCAGAAATGTACTACTAAAACGGCAAGAAATCCCCCACTTTTTTTGAATTTGTGGACTGCCCAATTATTTAAAATTGATTTTTTTTAATTTGCTTTTCCAATTTTATTTGAAAAACAATAATAAAATGTTTTCTCCATTTAAGAATGCAATTTTGGTGTGTGGTTGTTTTAAGGAATATTTTTAAAAATTTTATAACGGATTGAGAAGACGAAGAACAAGGGCTGTACAAGGTCGAAGACAAGAAGGCTACTTTTTACAACAATTTTAGAATAAACAATAAGTTTTTACACCATTCAGATTTGGCTTTCTTTGAATTTCATCAAGTATTTTCATGAAGTATTTTGTTCTCAGATGGACTTACTGGTCGACACATGGCCTAAGGCCGACTTTATATAGGCATTGGTCATGTCAAAAGACACAATTGTGATTTGAAATTCAAAGAGTAAAATCACAAAAGTTCAGAAATTGTTAAGTTTATTTTCAAAATGTTCTCAAAAGAAGTTTTCTTAGGAAGAGATGTCACAGGGAGATGCACATGGCTAGATTCTTCATTCATGAAAATAGGTGTAAAATGAAAAATATTTTCTTTGAATTTTTTTCATTTGAGATCTTTGTGCCCTTCACTATCAGCAACACTTCGTTGGAGATCGCATAATGTATATATCTCTATGATCAACGTCCTTGTCGAATTAGAGATATCCTTTTGTTGAAATCACTCCAGAGATCAGATAATAATCACGGGGATTGCTCTTAATAGTGGTACTTCCTGATTTTTGGGTTTTTAAAGGTTCTTTGTTCAACTAAATTACCTCTGACTTCAGATTTCAGGTTCTCTGTGGGTTGTATCTGTTGATATAGCTCCCATAAAATTGAAAATTCAGATTTTTGGAAATTTCTGCTCCAATTACCTACCGAAATGACTGTAATGTCAAATTTCGACTTCTCAGGGGGTAGATAAAGTCCTCTCAAAAATATTTAATGTAGGCCTCCTATCAGATTGTTCTGGTTTTTGGGTAATTTGGAGGTGCCGGTCCCAATGTCCAACCAAATCGGCTGCATTTTGAAATTTCAGCTTCTCCGAGGTTAATTTCTTTAAAAAAAAATCTTTGAAGGTCTTCTTTTTCCTTAGGCCACATATAATTGTACCTCCTGGCTTTGGGTATTTAAAAGGTTTCTGTTCTAATTTCCAACCAAATTGTAGTTGTTAATTGAACCTCCAAATTTATGGAACTTTGAGGACAGCCGATTTGGTCAAGATTTAACATAGTGGAGGGTATAACAAATCGGTCGGCCGAAATGATTTTATTTCACATTTTCGTAGAACAAGAAAAGAGCTCAAGGTCCTGAGAAATTTTGTAAAATCATTCCATTTTGTTGACCTTAATGCCGAAAAGGAAACTCTTCTCATACTTGCGTAGCATATTATTTCAAAACTTTTCCTGGAATACAGATGTCTAGAGTTCGAAAAATAAAAGAGACCTTCACAATTCTTTTGGCCCCATTGCTTGACGCGATGCCAACAAATTTGGCCAACATTTTATTTTTAAAAATTTAATTTTTCATGGACATTTTGGAAAACCTGTATGATACCTTTAATAAAAACCTACAGAAAATTTTTGAATTTGTATTCTTCAATTCCTGTTTAGCATGTTTCTAAAGGCGTATTTTTTCTTCTTTCTTGGGAATTTTTTCTAATGAAATTTCGATAATGTAGCCAATTGGACAATTTTAAAAATGCCAATAATATCTGGAGACCGGTAACTTTTGCTTTTGAGGATATGATTTTAGATCTTCGCATATAATTTTTTCTAATTTGTATTCTGAATTCCAGGGGAACATTTCGTCTGCGCCGTATTTTTTCCTTGTTGGGACATATTTTCTTAAGACATTTTTGGAATTTTCCTTGGAGCATTTAGAACATTTTTCGACCAAAAATAGGACTCTGAGTAACTTTTGTTTTTTAAGGTTATGTTTTCAGATATTGATCATGGGGCTTCAAAATTTTTCCTAAATGGATTTTTTTATTTTTAAAAAATGTGAAAAAAAATCCCTCAGCCACATCCACCTTGGGTCCCCATAAAACAGCCACAACCTCCCGAACCCAAAAACCATGTTTAAGCAGCCATTGCTATTTTTCCATTTCTTGAGAGGAAAGTTTTTGAATGCGTATTGCTAAAGTAAGATTTTGCTGGTTTTCTCAGAAATATAATTTCAAAACAAATTTATTTATTTTTATACAATTTTTTTAATTATTTTTTTTTATTTTTTGGTTGAATTTATTATTTCTGTAACAAAAAAATAATGGAACTCCTCTGACGAAATAAAACGGAAGAGAATAACTTAAAAGCAAGTAATGCAAAGAAGGATAACAAAACTAAACAAAAGAAAAATACTAAAATAAAAAGAGATAAATAAAAAAATAATAAAATTTAATAAAATAAAAACAAAAGAACCCAAGAAAAAAAATAAATAAAGTATAAAATACAGCAGGAACTTGGTATTTGTAACAAGGTCAAAAGCAATTTTCCTATAAATGTAAAATTTGTCTGAAAAGATTCTGAAAATTCTGAGTTTGAGTGGAAATTAAAAATTTCATATTATTTTTGAGAATTTCGACAATTTTTATTTTAATTTTAGCTGTCATGGAATAAGAGTATCAAAAAAATTTTTTTTTCTATTTTGGGATAACTTTTGGGTACTTATTTCTGAAAATTTTTGATTTTTATCAGAATTCCTAAAAATGTTGTTGTTTTATAAAAACAATGTTTGTTTATTAGTGGAGAAAGATGGTAATGTTTACCAGGGGGTAAGGCATGGAATACCTAGGTTTCGTAGAGCCTCATCAGTTCTTTGTTTTTTTTTTTTTTGTCTGGGATATTTTATCCACAAGTTATTTAAAAAATAATTCCCATGACAAAAAAAAATTTACTAAAAATAAAAAAAATAAATTTTTGAGTTTTGTCATGAATTTAATAGTTTTCAAGAAGAATATTCTAAAAACTCAGGTTTTTGCCATTTTATCTTTTAAAGTTTCTTTAGTCATCAGGAAAATTAGATAAAATCCATAAACAAAAATTTCCTTTTTGGGACATTTTTCCGGAAATTTTTGTTTGCACTGGAAATTTTCCATTTTCATCAAAAACTATTCAAATATGCATAAAATTTTCGATTTTTATCAGAAATAAAAATTTTCCTTAAAGTAAATTTTTTATATTTGTTTTTTTTTCAACAAAAAAAGGAAATTTTTAGAATTTAAATTTGAATATTGAAAAAAATGTATTTTTTTGCCTGGAAATTGTTAGTTTTCATCAAAAATTACATATATAAAAAATAAATTTTAAAAATGCCTTTTGTGATTTCTTGAAGGCAAGAAATCGTGGAAGGAAATTATTGATAGCTTCCTTATGGATAGAATTCGTGTATTTATTAAAACGGAAAGCAAATTCTGATATCTTAAAGACCAGAAATTGTTGACTTTTTAACAAATTTTTGTGAATTAAAAAAGTCGAGATTTTTAAGATTGCATTTTTGAGAAACGGATTTTTTTTTGAGAAATTTTGAAAGCTCTCTAAAGGATTTGAAATTGCGTATTTTTAATGATTTTTTTTGTGTCTTCATGAAGACAAGAAATCGTGTAAATACATCTAATTTTCTTGAAGTTTGTTTTATTTTTTATCCATTTTTTGTAACTTTTTTGTAGACCAAAAATCCTGGATTTCCATCGTTTTTTGGAAATAATAACTACAGGAGTTTTTTAATGTTTGGAAAGCTCCCTAAATTTCAATTTTCTCAGAAATAATATCGAATTTTGTTTTTGAGGTTAGGTGTTTTGGATCTTGAAAATGAAGCACTGAAAAAAAAAACTCCTAAAATAATTTGTTTATTTTGTTATTGAAATTTTAAAAAATTAACCCAAAAACGGCCACCTCCTGCCGAACTCACAACATTATATCTAGCTATTGTTTGCAACCTTTCTAAAGGTTTTGAAATCGAAATAATTTTTAATAAATGTTTGTGTCTTCATGAAGACTAGAAACTGTGTATTTTTTCGTTTAACGTTTGGAAAGCTCCCTAAATTTAAATTTCAAATTTGATTAGAAATAAAAAAATTTCAGTAGAAATAAAAAAAAAAAAATTAAAGGGAATTTTTAAAATTGTTTGGAATAAATTTTAAAACATTCTTCCGCAAAAAATCTGCTTAAAGAGAAATTTAGTGTTTGGGTCGTTTTTAATTTTTTTTTTAAATTTTGGGAAAAAGTTTGTTATCCCTGAAATGGTTGATTTACATCGAATTCTATGGAAATAAAAATAAAATTTCGATTTTCGTTTGGAAAATATTAATTTTTTTATTTCCATAAAATATAAAATTGCTGAAATATGCTCAAAATCCAAAATTTTTCTTAAAGACGTTGAAAAAAGTAAATTTCAGATTACACCAAACTTTGGGGTAATAAAAATACTGCAATTTTTTGGAAATTTTTGGGAAAAATTTTGTAATTATTGGAATTGGTTGCCTTAAATCTAATTTTCAAAAAAAAAAAAAAAATGGATTCTCTTAAAATACAAAATTGAGAAAATTACTGAAATACTCTCAAAACCCAAACTTTTTCTTAAAGATATTGAAAATATAAACTTCAGATTACACCAGACCTTGGGTAATAAAAATATTGTATTTTTTTTTTGGAAATCTTGGGGAAAACTTTCTTTATAACTGGAAATGGCTGATTTACATCAAATTCTATGAACACATAAATATATTTTCAAATTTCGTTTGGAAATTTTGAATTTTTTTTTGGATCTCCTTAAAATATAAATTTGCGAAAATTGCTGAAATATTCTCAAAACCCAACATTTTTCATAAAGATATTGAAAAAAATAAATTTCAGATTACACCGGAAGAAGTTTGTTATAAGTGAAAATGGTTGTTTTACATAAAATTTTCCATTTTTTTTTTGTTTTTTTAGATCCCCTTAAAATATACAATTGCGAAAATTGCTGAAATATTCTCAAAACCCAACATTTTTCTTTAAGATAATGAAAAAATAAATATCAGATTACATCAGACCTTGGGGTAATATTTTTTTTGTAATTTTTTGGGAAAAATTTTGTCATCACAGGAATTGGTTAATTTACATCAAATTCTATGAAAACAAAAATAAATTTCCGATTTCGTTTGAAAATTTCTATTTTTTTTTTCATTTCCTTAAAATATAAAATAGCGAAAATTGCTGAAATATTCTCAAAATCCAAAATTTTTCTTAAAGATATTGAAAAAAAAATCAGAATACACCAGACCTTGGGGTAATAAAAATATTTTTTTTTTTTTTAATTTTTTGGGAAAAATTTTGTTATTCAAATTTTAAATTAATTTAAAATTTTGATTTTCGTTTAAAAATGTCGAATTTTTTTTGGATTTCCTTAAAATATAAAATTGCGAAAATTGCTAAAAATATTCTCAAACCCCAGAATTGTTCTTTAAGATATTGAAAAACCTAAATTTCAGATTGAAAAAAATAATATGAAACTAAAAAAAAAAATAAACTTAAAATATTGAAAATTGCAAATATCAAGTTCTTGTTGGTATAAAATTTATTTTATTCCAAAAATTTAGCATTTTATTGCTAATAGTAATATTAAACATTAAATGAAAAATAATAATAAAAAAAAAAACAACACACATACAAAAAACCACAAATCAAAGTTAAATTTAATTAAACAAAAGAATATTTTAAAATTAAATTAAAAAGAATATATATAACAAAAAAAAAACACACACAGTCTTCAAGCCACCATAATCTAAGTGAAGCCTCTTTGTAGCTCTTGTAGAAATTAATGATAATTTTTTTCGAAAAAAAAAAACAAAAACAAAATAATAACTTAATTGTTTAAGAATCTAGTTAGCTTTGTTAAAACAACCTTTGGAACAAAAAACGAAAAGAAAAACAAAAAAATACCAAACCACGCCCTCTCTATATAATCCACAGCCCCCAACAACCTTTAGACCACGCACGGTGGTAAACAATTTTTTTTATTAAGAATAAAAAAAAAACAAGAACAACAACAACAAAACTAAAAACCAACATTAAACCTGTCATATATACATACCAACTTATATAATTAATATTATTATTATTATTAATACTATACATTTAAAAAAATATATTTATAACAAAAAAAAAATGAATAAAAATTATTGCTCATAATTAAAAAAAAAACAACAAACAAAGAACAAAAACAACAAAAAAAAAAACAAAAAATGAAAATTAAGTAAAAACTCCAACAACATCGGTTTACATTTAATTTGTAAAATAAACCTAACTTATAGTAACGATAACAACAACAACAAAAAAGACGATAAACATTTAATAAATATTAAATATTATAAAACCAAAAACAAAACAAACAACAATAACCACAGTGTATTTATTGGTTGGCCCAGATCGGGCTTGTTTCTTCGTTTCTAATGCAATGCCTGTCTAATTGTTAATTTATTCCAAGAATTTTAATGCGATTCTGGCCAAGCGGATGCGGATCGATTTGGAATTTTAAGCAAAAAAAAAAAAATAAATAAATAAATAAAATAAAAATAGATTGCAAAGAGAGGGGGTGTAAAAGGAGTAGAAATAATTTGTTTTATAATTTTGTTAAAAGACAAGTTGAGGGATTTTTTAACCTATTTATGAAGGCAAGGAACCGTGCTTTTTTTTGCGAATTTTCTAGAAAATCTTGGTCCTTAAAAATTAAAAAAAAAAAAACAAAAATATCGACATATCTCATCTTCACAGCAGATCTTGTGTTAGTAGAAATAATGGAATTTCTGAAATATAAAGAGAATCGGATGCTTATTTGGGATTTTATAATCGTTCTTGGTTATTCAAAACTCTGACCCTTTGTGGGGGAGGTACCAGAAGAATTGGTCCGATCTCAACCATATTCATAACAGATCTTATGCTCATGGAAATATTGAGATGTACCAAGTCTGAATGGAAGCAGCCTTTAATTTTGCGTTTTATGAGCTTCATGGATTTTCAAAATTTTGAGCCTTTGTGGGGGAGGTACCAGAAGAAATGGCCCGATCTCTACCATATTTATAACAGATCTTATGCTCATGGAAATATTGAGATGTACCAAGTCTGAATGGAATCAGACGTCAATTTCGCGTTTTATAAGCTTCGTGGATATTCAAAATTTTGACCCTTTGTGGGGAAGGTACCCGAAGGAATGGTCCGATCTCTACCATCTTTATAACAGATTTTATACCCATGGAAATATAGATATGTGCCAAGTCTGAATGGAATCAACCGCTAATTAAGAGTTTTATAAGCTTCATGGATACTCAAAGATTTTGAACCTTTGTGGGACAGGTACCAGAAGGGGTGGACCGATATGTCCCATCTTCACAACAGATCTTGTCTTAGTACAAATAATGGGATGTGTGAAATATGAAGAGAATTGGATGCTTATTTCGGATTTTATAATCGTTTTGGTTATTCAAAATGTTGGCCCTCTGTGGGTGAGGTACCAGAAGGAATGGTCCGATCTCTACAATCTTTATAGCAGATCTTGTGTTGATGGAAATAATTAGATGTACCAAGTCTAAATGAAATCGACTATTAATTTCGCATTTTATAAGCCCCATGAATATTCAGAATTTTAACCCTTTGTGGGGGAGGTACCGTAAGTGGTGGACCGATATATTCCATATTCACACCAGATCTTGTCTTAGTAGAAATAATGGGATGTGTGGAATATGAAGAGAATCGGATGCTTATTTGGAATTTTATAATCGTTCTTGGTTATTCAAAACTCTGTCCCTTTGTGGGGAAGGTACCCGAAGGAATGGTCCGATCTCTACCATCTTTATAACATATCTTGTGTTGATGGAAATATTGAGATGTACCAAGTCTGAATGAAATCAGCCGATAGTTACACGTTTTATGAGCTTCATGGATATTCAAAAATTTTGAACCTTTGTGGGGCAGGTTCAAGAAGGAGTGGACCGATATATTCCATATTCACAGCAGATTTTGTGTTAGTAAAAATAATGGGATGTGTGAAATATAAAGAGAACCGGATGTTTATTTCGGATTTAATAAGTGTTATAATTATTCTAAATTTTGACCCTCTGTGCGGGAGGTACCAGAAGGAATGGTCCGATCTCTACCATCTTTATAGCAGATCTTGTCTTGATGGAAATATTGAGATGTACCAAGTCTGAATGGAATCGGCTCTTAATTTCGCTTCATTAATGATCTTCATGAATATTTAAAATTTTGAACCTTTGTGGGGGAGGTACCAGAAGAAATGGTCCGATCTCTTCCATCTTCACACGAGATCTTGGGTTAATAAAAATATTTTGATGTGTGTAATTTCAAGACAATGAGACCCTTACATGACATTTGGTAAGAGTTATAATTTTTCAGAATTTTGACCCCTTGTGGGGGAGGCAATACAAGGGGTGAACCGATATGTCCCATCTTCACATGAGATCTCGTGTTAGTAAAAATAATGGGATGTGTGAAATATGAAGAGAACCGGATGCTTATTTCGGATTTTATAATCGTTTTGGTTATTCCAAATATTGACCCTTTGTGGGTGAGGTACCTGAAGGAATGGTCCGATCTCTATGATCTTTATAGCAGATCTTATGCCCATGGAAATATTGAGATGTACCAAGTATGAATGGAATCTGTCGTTAATTTCGCGTTTTATGAGCTCCGTGGGTATTCAAAATTTTGACCCTTTGTGGGGGAGGTACCAGAAAAAATGGTCCGATCTCTTTCATCTTCACACGAGATCTTGGATTAATAAAAATATGTTCATGTATGTAATTTCAAGATAATGAGACTCTTACATGACATTTTGTAAAAATTATAATTTTTCAAAATTTTGACCCTTTGTGGGGAAGGTACTTGATGGAGTGGACCGAAATATACCATCTTCACAGTAGATCTTGCGTTAGTAAAAATAATGGGATGTGTGTAATTTGAAGAGAACCAGAAGCTTATTTGGGATTTTATAATCCTTTTGGTTATTCAAAACTTTGACCCTTTGTGGGGGAGGTACCAGAAGGAGTCGACCAATATATTCCATTTTCACACGAGATCTTGGGTTAATAAAAATATTTTGATGTGTGTAATTTGAAGACAATCGGACACTTACATTACATTTTATATGAGTTATAATTATTCCAAATTATGACCGTTTGTGGGGGAGGTACTTGATGGAGTGCACCGATATTGTCCATTTACGCACCTGACCTAGCACTGATGCAAATATTTGGATATGCAAAGTTGGAGCAAAATCGGACTATCCTTTCTTTCATTTCTAAATTATTATATTTTGAAAATATTGATATTTTGTGTGGAAGGTCCCAGAAGGAGTGGTCCGATATTGCCCATCTCTGAACTCAATGTAAGTTTGACAATAATATTACGATGTACCACATTTGAATCATATCGTATACTACCTTCGAGAGTTATCGTGCGCACCAGCCAGCAAGCTTTGCAATATTTGCTGATCTCTTCTTTCGAACCACCTAGGTACTATTAATATTTTCCCTACAAAAATAACCTCTTTCAGAATGCATATTCTAATTATAAAAACGATTCACCACATTTGCATTTATAATTGCCCGTGGAGGTCCATTTCATTGTGAGTGAGGTGAGGTCTCTTCAATGGGGCCGTTTGAGTTCAGCCAACCAGCCAGGCCAGCCACTTGTTGCCATTGGATTTAATTGAGATAACATACATTGTTCTGCGAATATGAATGAATAATTCCAATTCAAAAGTATTGAATGTTTAGTTGATGAGTAATTTTTGTGTTGTTGTTTTTTTTTCTTCCATTTTTTTTGCTCAAATAATGAACGAAGCATGGCACCGTCCGTTTCAGTTGGACAGCGCCAAGCTCTGGTTTTTGCCGTTTTTTTTTTTGCTTTTGTTTTCGCCGCCGTTCAGTCAGTCCGTCAGTTATTGTTAATCATGTCTAACTTTCTAATTTCCTTATTAGTGGAAAAAATATATTTTCAAGTTATTTGAACAGCTTGATATCAAATGGCACAGCCATCAGCGCATTGTGGCAGTTTGGTTTGATTTTTTTATTAGCTGCGATTTGGATATGATGTTTTGGAATTTTTTTTTTAAATAGAATAATTGCATTAATGATATTTTAATTTTGGAATTTTTGGAGATCTTCAAAAAACCCAAGATACAGGGTGAGATCAAAAAAACTGCATATTTTTTTCATTTTTATACCCTCAGCCATATGGCTACAGAGGGTATATATAATTTAATACGTGTTAATTCAAAACGTGCCTAGTCGAAATAACGGTTTTAGACCCTAGGTCTCTTTGGACCAAATCCGTTTCAGAACATTTGGAGTCGGTAGATCGATGTCCGTCCGTCCGTCTGTCCGTCTGGCTGGCTGGTGCGCACGATAACTCTCGAAGGTAGTATACGATTTAATCCAAACTTGGTACATCGTAATATTATTGTCAAACTTAGATCGAGTTCGGAGATGGGCGATATCGGTCCACTCCCTCTGGTACCTCCCACACAAAATGTCAAAATTTCCGAAGAAAATAATTTACTGCACAGAAAGAGAGAGGATAATCTGATTTTGCTTCAACTTCGCATAACCTAATATTTGCATCAGTGCTAGGTCAGGTGCGATAATGGACAATATCGGCGCACTCCATCAAGTACTTCCCCCACAAAGGGTCATAATTTTGAATAATTACAACTCTTATAAAATGTGATGTATGAGTCCGATTGTCTTCAAATTACACACATCACAATATTTTTATTAATCCAAGGTCTGGTGTGAAGATGGAACATATCGGTCCACTCCTTCTGGTACCTCCCCCACAAAGGGTCGAAATTTTGAATATCCATGAAGCTCATAAAACACCGAAATTAACATCCGATTCCATTCAGACATGGCACATTGCAATATTTCCGTCAGTACAAGATCTCTTATTAAGATGGTAGAGATCGGACCATTCCTTCTGGTACCTCCCTCGCGTAGGGTTCAAGATTTTGAAAAACAAAACGCTTATAAAATCCAAAATAAGCATCCGCTTCTCTTTATTTTACACACATTACAATATTTTTATGAACCTAAGGTCTGATGTGAAAATGGACTATATCGGTCCATACCAGCTGGTACCTCCCCCACAGAGGGTCAAAGTTTTGAATAACCAAAAACGATCATAAAATCCAAAATAAACATCCGGTTCTCTTCATATTTCACACATCCCATTATTTCTACTAACACAACATCTGCTGTGAAGATGGGATGTATCGGTCCATACCTGCTGGTACCTCCCCTACAAAGGGTCGAAAATTTGAATATCCATGAAGCTCATAAATCACGAAATTAACATCCGATTCCATTCAAATCTTGGTGCATCTCAATATTTCCATCAACACAAGATCTGTTATAAAGATGGTAGAGATCGGACCATTCCTTCTTGTACCTCCCCCACAAAGGGTCAAAGTTTTGAAAAACCAAAAACGATCATAAAATCCGAAATTAGCATCCGCTTCTCTTCAAATTACACACATAACAATGTTTTCATTAACCTAAGGTCTGGTGTGAAAATGGAATATATCGGTCTATACCTGCTGGTACCTCCCCTGCAAAGGGTCAAAATTTTGAATATTCATGAAGCTCATAAAACGCGAAATTAATATTCGATTCCATTCAGACTTGGCACATATCAATATTTCCCTCAATACAAGATCTGTTATAAATATAGTAGAGATCGGACCATTCCTTCTTGTACTTCCCCCACAAAGGGTCAACGTTTTGAATATCCAAAATCGATCATAAAATCCAAAATAAGCATCCGCTTCTCTTTATTTTACACACATTACAATATTTTTATGAACCTAAGGTCTGATGTGAAAATGGACTATATCGGTCCATACCAGCTGGTACCTCCCCCACAAAGGGTCAAAGTTTTGAATAACCAAAAACGATCATAAAATCCAAAATAAACATCCGGTTCTCTTCATATTTCACACGTCCCATTATTTCTACTAACACAAGATCTGCTGTGAAGATGGGATGTATCGGTCCATACCTGCTGGTACCTCCCCTACAAAGGGTCGAAAATTTGAATATCCATGAAGCTCATAAATCACGAAATTAACATCCGATTCCATTCAAATCTTGGCGCATCTCAATATTTCTATCAAAGAAAGATCTGTTATAAAGATGGTAGAGATCGGACCATTCCTTCTTGTACCTCCCCCACAAAGGGTCAAAGTTTTGAAAAACCAAAAATGATCATAAAATCCGAAATTAGCATCCGCTTCTCTTCAAATTACACACATAACAATGTTTTCATTAACCTAAGGTCTGGTGTGAAAATGGAATATATCGGTCTATACCTGCTGGTACCTCCCCTGCAAAGGGTCAAAATTTTGAATATTCATGAAGCTCATAAACCACGAAATTAACAGCCGATTTCATTCAGTCTTAGCACATCTCAATATTTCCATCAACACAAGATCTGTTATAAAGTTGAAAGAGATCGGACCATTCGTTCTGCTACCTCCCCCACAAAGGGTAAAAATTTTGAATAATTAAAACGATCATAATTTCCGAAATAAGCATCCGGTTATCTTCATATTTCACACGTCCCATTATTTCTACTAACTCAAAATCTGGTTTGAAGATGGGATATATCGGTCAACTCCTTCTGGTACCTCCCCCACAAAGCGTCGAAATTTTGAATATCCATGAAGCTCATAAACCACGAAATTAACAGCCGATTTCATTCAGTCTTAGCACATCTTAATATTTTCATGAACACAAGATCTCTTATAAATATGGTAGATATCGGACCATTCCTTCTGGTACCTCCCCCACAGAGGGTCAAAATTTTGAATAATTAAAACTCTTATAAAATCCGAAATAAGCATCGGGTTCTCTTCATATTACACACATCCCATTATTTATACTAGCACAAGATCTGCTGTGAAGATGGAATATATCGGTATACTTCTTCTGGTACCTGCCCCACAAAGGGTCGAAATTTTGAATATCCATGAAGCTTATAAAACGCGAAAATAATGTTCGATTCTATTCAGACTTGGCACATCTAATTCTGATATAAATGTTCGATATTTTTGCAATTTTGCCCATACCAATATTTATACCCTACACCACATAGTGGTAAGGGTATTATGTCTTTGTGCATTTGTTTGTAACATGGAGAAGGAAACGAGATAGACCCATAGTTACTTTTGAGAACCTTCATAGAATCACTTTCTGAGTCGATTTATGCATGTCCGTCCGTCTGTCCGTCCGTCCGTCCGTCCGTCCGTCCGTCTGTCCATGTATTCTTGTGAACAAAATGCAGGTCGCATTTATTATCCGATTGAGATGAAATTTTCCAAACAATATTTTTTTGGCCCAAGGACGAACCCTATTGAAATTGGTGAGAATCGGATCAAATTTAGATATAGCTCCCATATATATCTTCATCCGATTTCGGGTTAATTGAACACCAAATGTCCACTATCAGTCCAAATTACCTGAATTTTGGCACACCCAACCGGGTTCGGCCTAGAAGCAAGTATATCAAATTTGGAGAAAATCGGTTCAGATATAGCTACAGCTCCCTTATATATCTTTCATCCGATTTGATCTTTAAGTCCCTCACATTCCTACTATGCACTCCACAACCGTGATATTTGGTACCAGGTATTAGGTGGAGCACAGAAATAGCTGTTTCAAATTTTATCGAAATCGGTTCAGATTTGGATATAGCTCCCATATATATCTTCATCCGATTTCGGGTTAATTGACCACCAAATGGCCAATATCAGCCCAAATGGCCCGAATTTTGGCACATGTGACCGAGATTAGCCTTAAAGTAAATACAACAAATTTGGAGAAAATCGGTTCAGATTTGGATATAGCTCCCATATATATCTTCATCCGATTTCGGGTTAATTGTGCTCCAAATGGCCGATATAAGCCCAAATGGACTGAATTTTAGTACATCGGACCAAATTCAGCCTAGAAGCAAGTATATCAAATTTAGTGAAAATCGGTTCAGATATAGATATAGCAAGCATATATATGTTTCATCCGATTTAGTGTTTTAGTCCCTTACATTCGTAATGTTCACTCCACAACCGTGATATTTGGTACCAGATATAAGGTACAGCCCAGAAATAGCTGTTTGTAATGTTATCGAAATCGGTTCAGATTTGGATATAGCTCCCATATATATCTTCATCCGATTTCGGGTTAATTGTGCATCAAATGGCCGATATAAGTCCAAATGGACTGAATTTTAGTACATCGGACCAAATTCAGCCTAGAAGCAAGTATATCAAATTTAGTGAAAATCGGTTCAAATACAGATATAGCAACCATATATATGTTTCATCCGATTTAGTGTTTTAGTCCCTTACATTCGTAATGTTCACTCCACAACCGTGATATTTGGTACCAGGTATTAGATGGAGCACAGGAATAGCTGTTTTAAATTTTATCGAAATCGGTTCAGATTTGGATATAGCTCCCATATATATCTTCATCCGATTTCGGGTTATTGACCACCAAATGGCCGTAATAGCATCAATTTTGGCAAATCCGACCGAAACCAGCATAGAAGCAAGTACACCAATTTTAGTAAAAATCGGTTCAGATATAGCTATAGCTCCCATATATATGTTTCATCCGATTTCGTCTTTAAATCCCTCACATTCGTAATATGCACTCCACAGAAATGATATTTGGTACCAGTTATCAGATAAAGCCCAAAAATAGTTGATTTTAATTTTATTAAAATCTGTTCCGATTTGGATATGCCTCCCATATATATCTTCATCCGATTTCGTGTTAATTGTGCATCAAATGGCCAATATCAGCCCAAATGGCATTAATTTTGGCAAATCCGACCGAAACCAGAATATAAGCAAGTACACACATTTTAGTAAAAATCGGTTCAGATATAGATCTAGCTCCGTATATATGTTTCATCCGATTTGCTCTTTAAGTCCCTTACATTCGTAATATACTCTTCACAGGAATGATATTTGGTACCAGATATCAGATAAAGCCCAAAAATAGTCGATTTTGATTTTATAAAAATCTGTTCAGATTTGGATATAGTATAGCATAGCATACTCTTCACAGGAATGATATTTGGTACCAGATATCAGATAAAGCCCAAAAGTAGTCGCTTTTAATTTTCTCAAAATCTGTTCAGATTTGGATATAGCACCCATATGTATCTTCATTCGATTTCGAGTTAATTGTGCAACAAATGGCCAATATCAACCTTGCCTAGAAGCAAGGACACCAATTTTAGTAAAAGTCGTTTCAGATATAGCTATAGCTCCCAAATATATCTTCATCCGATTTCGGATTAAATGTGCAGCAAATGGCTAATATTGGTACATCAAATTTAGTGAAAATCGGTCGGATACAGCTATAGCTCCTATATATAACTTTCATCCGATTTGTACTTTAAGTCCCTCAAATTCGAAAAATGTACGATACAAGAATAATATTTGGTATCAGATGCAGCCAAGAAATATCTTCTTTTTCCGTTTTACAAATATCGGTTCAGATTTGGATATACCTCCTATATATATATTCATCCAATTTCGTGTTGATTGCGCACCAAATGTCCAATATCAGCCCAAATGTCCTGGGTTTTGGCAAATCTGACCGAATTCAGCCTAGAATCAAATACATCAAACTTGGTGAAAATCGGTTCAGATATAGCTATAGTTCGTAAAATGCACGATAGAATTAGATAGATTTTGATTTTGTACCAAATATCTCATAGAGCTCTGAAATGCCCTGTATAAACCTTTTTACGAGAGCTCTACTAAATATGCATAGTGGTGTAGGGTATCATATAGTCGGCCCCGCCCGACTTTTGAGCCTTCCTTACTGGTTTTATCTCGATTAGATGAGGTATGAAAATGGAATACTTCGGTCGACTATATTTGGCACCTCGCGCACACTTTTAACATTTTCTAAACATTATCACATAAATGAGGTATGTGAGGGAAGTTAGAAGTCTAGTCCCAACCTGACACGTCACAATATTTATATCACATTTTTTTAGGTCCGATACGAAATGGGCAATATTGGCCCATTCCTTCGGAACGTAATCCATAGAGGGTCAACAATTTGAACAATCACAACAGAAGTCAAATGATATTTAAATAGTCGAACATTGCCAACCAGGGGACACATCTGTTGGCAAAACCGACTGATATTTTCTAAATTATTTTTAATATTTTTTTCATTAAAAGTTCATTAAAACCCTCCCCATCTTCTTCGCTCCCCGATTCAGCCTACAATCTACCTATGTACACCCAAAATGCAAATTAATTTCTATATTTAATAAATTTCTTTTCATTTCAGTTTTTTTAAACTTTTTCTTTCCATATTTGTTCGACATGTTTGTTGCTGGCTTAGCTTTGCTTTGCCCCAGCATTGTAAGTTTTACAAAGCTAATTTAGGTAGTTGTTTTTTTTTCGTTTTGTTTAAAACAAACAGAAGGGGGAATAGAGAAAAATATGAAAAAAAAAAAAATAATAATTTCCATACAATATAACCATAAATGTATTTGTATGAAAGTGGGCTGATAGACATACAGATGGGCGAACGGACGGACGTACGAACACATATGTACATGAGTACCTCCATATATGAATGTCTGCCTGCACTAAATGCTGTGTATTTTTTTATGTGTGCCCCACCACCACTTGAAGTCCAACTAAAAGCTAAATGCATTTCCATATCGGAAAATCGAGTACCCAACGAAGCAGAGGGTTATTATTTTGGAAGTGTAAAAAATACTTTTTTATATTAAAATAAATAAATGAAAATAATCAAGAATTCTGGAAGCCCAAAAAGATTTTTTAAAGACTTGCTGAAGGACAGAAATCGTAAGTTATTTGGGATTAATTTTTTTTTGGCATTTATAAACCATTTTGATTTCTGGACTTCCTGAAATTCCTACAAAATGTTGTAAAAAAAATAATTTTAAAATTTACAATTTCTGACTTTTAAAACTTAACGATTTCTAGACTTCAAAAATTCCTTGAAAACCCCGTAAAAAATTCTCGATTTCTAACCTTCAGAAATTCTGTAAAACATCGCTACTTTTATAAAATATTACGTTTTAAAGTCTAGAAATCGTTGACTATTGCCTAATATCTAAGGTCAGAAATCGTAAATTTTGAAATAATTTTTTACAAAATTTCGTAGGAATTTTGCAATTTTAGAAATCCTACATTTTGAAGGAATTTAATTTGGCAATTTCCTGAAGGGCAGAAGAATGTCCAAGAATAAAAAAATCTTTAAATAATGTTTCAATGCTTCGCGAAGACGTAATATTTTATAAAAGGCTAAAAGTAGTGATTTTTTACAGAACTTCTGAAGGATAGAATTCGAGAATTTTCTACGGGATTTTAAACGAAATCGTTGAGTTTTACCTAATATCTAAGGTCAGATATCGTGAATTTTGAAATAATTATTTGCAGAACTTTGAAGGTGTTTCATAAGTCTGGAAATCCTAAGTTTTTAAGGAATTTCTGAAGACCGGAATTTATAAAAGGCTAAAAGTAACGATTTTTTACAGAATTTCTGAAGGATAGAATTCGAGAATTTTCTACGAGATTTTAAACGAATTTTTTAAGTCCAGAAATCGTTGAGTGCTACCTAATATCTAAGGTCAGATATCGAGAATTTTGAAATAATTTTTTGCAGAATTTTGAAGGAATTTCATAAGTCTGGAAATCCTAAGTTTTTAAGGAATTTCTGAAGACCGGAATTTATAAAAGGCTAAAAGTAGTGATTTTTTACAGAATTTCTGAAGGATAGAATTCGAGAATTTTCTACGGGATTTTAAACGAATTTTTTAAGTCCAGAAATCGTTGAGTTCTACCTAATATCTAAGGTCAGATATCAAGAATTTTGAAATAATTTTTTGCAGAATTTTGAAGGAATTTCCTAAGTCTGAAAATCCTAGATTTTTAAGGAATTTCTGAAGACCGGAATTTATAAAAGGCTAAAAGTAGTGATTTTTTACAGAATTTCTCAAGGATAGAAACCGAGCATTTTTTATGGGATTTTAATCGAATTTTTGAAGTCCAGATATCGTTGTGTTTTACCTAATGTCAAAGGTCAGATATCGAGAATTTTGAAATCATTTTTTTTTTGCAGAATTTTGAAGGAATTTCATAAGTCTGGAAGTCCTAGATTTTTAAGGAATTTCTGAAGGCCGGAAATCGAAAATTTTTTAAAAAGTTCTTATGCTTAACTGAAGTCGAAAAATCGTCGAGTTCTTGAGGATTTCAGAAGGCCAGAAATCGGGGATATTTTATCAATTATGTTTTGATGATCCAGAATTATATTCACTATTTTTGTGATTGAAGTTTTCCTGTTGTCCTACTCTTTTTTTTTCAGCAATTCCTCTGTTTTTCCTAATTTGGAAGATTATTGCGTTTACGTTTTTGAAATTTGCTGGCGGCTTGTCAATGATGGCTCAGTTGTGGCTTCGATCTCTTGCCACCTTTTTTATTTGTTTTCTCGAATAGCAACTTAAAATGTTGCGTCTGTTGTTGAATCTCCTCTCAGAAGGCCTTATATTGTTGCTCAAGCATTAGCCTATGGACTTTGTGTTTAATTCCCTTTATTCCCATTTTTGGTTCTCGCTCGGTTTCCATTTCCAAACTATCAGCTTTTTATCCTCCTTTTTCTAGAGTAGAAACTTCAATTGTCGCATTTCTCTTGGAAGGCCTTAAAATTGTTGCTCGAGCACTTCGGGCTCTACTTTCTTTATTTTTATTTATGGTTGTGGTTCTTGCTCGGTCTCTTTTCTTCAAATTAGCAGCAGCTTTTGCGACTTCTTCAGCAACTTTTCTATGGAAAACAATGTCATTCAGCGACTTTTGCTATTCAACAATATTTTTATAGAAAACAAATCTCTTGCGATTTTCAGAAATTTCCTCTTTTCCATAAAAAATCTGATCTCTACATCGAATATTTTCCACAAACAATGCAATTTCTTGTCATTATTTTCCCCTGCAACAAATTTCTCTAAACAGTGTGTCATTCGAACATTCTGCGCAGGCGTAAAATGCAAGCAATGAGTCAGGCACTCGCGTCATTCAAATAGCTGAACTATCCATTATTGGTATCTATCTTATCTGCAAACGAAAACAAACGACAAAACAACAAAATGTTAACATTACGGCTCATTAAACAATGCACCCATTTTTCGTTGAATGTATGGTAAATTCTCTATCACACCAAATGTAAACACTCTCATTTTGGGTACATTTTTTCTTTTTGATTTGTGTTGTTACTTTTACAAGAAAGTTTATTAACTCTTAAGAAATTGTTTATTATTGATGTAGTTGTTTTCTTCTTTTTTATTTTTTAATGGGGGAACAATAACAAAACAAAAATCACAACAAGAAAAAGAAAATTCCAAACCATTTTGGTTTGGTTTTGTTTAAATTAATGTATGAGGGGTTCCATCATCATATCGTCTGTGTTAAAATCAAGAGTGGCATACCACACACTCACTCACACCCCGCTCTCTTCTTTATCAATGAGAAGAAACCAAGAAAAAATAACAGCAACAACAACAAAGCAATCAATAAACAATAATTAAAATGAAATGCATGCAAGATGTAATCAAGCATAGTCAATAAAGCACACACAAACTCACACACACACACATACCCATGTTAATGCTCTCCTTCTCTGTCTTACAACACCCCAGAAGAGTACCGCTAACGGGTGGTGATGGACACATTTTACTATCCCCATCCATTTATCTCATTGAGAGTAGAAATAAAAGCAGAAGAGTTTGGGTTTTGTTTTGTTTAGATTTACAGTACTCTGCTATCTTCTATTGCTATGTGTGTCATTCATTAGATGCTTTTTATTAAGGCCGGCTTGGTTTTATTGTTGTTTTGAAGTGAGATTTAATGCAAATAAATTACAATTAATTTGGGTGCCTAAACAATGAACGCATTGGACACTGAAGTCTCAAGGGAGAGGCCCAAACAATGAGAAGCGCCGCAATTTCAAGTCAGAGATATGATGTTGACAGTTGAGAGACGCCAACTTAAGTTTGAGTTAAAGGTATCAAGCCACACATCAAATTCGTTGCAAAATTGTGGGTGGGCATAAAATGCCTTATTTAGGTTGTCAATTCCTTTGATTATACGACAAATAAATGCCGAATGTTCTTAAAAAACGTAATTTAGGTGTCGCTGTAAACAGTCTAAAGTCAAAAATAGAAGTTCTTCAACTTTTTACTTGAAAAGTGTTCCTTTACACGATAAGGCAACATAAAGTACGTTTATATATATGAGGGTTAACCCACTAGATTTGGATTTAAATTGTCATATCCATTACTTTTACTTCAAATAAATCCTCTCAAAGTAGGTTAACCCTACAAAAAGTTCTAACGTAAACATGGCAATAGGGAAGCCTTGCTTGTAAGGCTGTTGATAATTGGTAAAGGTATCAAGCCACACATCAAATTTGCTTGTAGATCATCGAAATGGGGAAATGATTTATCCGTGATAATTGACCAAATCACAATAAATTTAAAATATATGTTGCTGAGTCGTATTAATTATTACAGTTCATGGTAGAAAAATACAGGTAGATGCATCAACAGTTGGGAACATTGATATGTCAAAAAAATTTAAATGTTTCTTCAAAAATAAATAGATTTTTATATGTTTTCTTATACGATGTCATTCGAAGGTTATTATAATAAGTGTTTTTCAAAAATTTTTACAAATTTAAATAAATTTTCATTCAACATTTTCAATTCCGAAATTGGTTTGACAGTTCATTGTCCAAGCAGCTGTGTCGATGCGCCTACCTATATTCTTCTACCATGTTACAGTTACTCCAGACAAAAGTGTAGGATATCTATTTATAAAATTCCAAAAGGGAACAAACCGAGTCTTTAGAAGTTCACAAGGTAAAGTATGAAGATATATGAAGTAACGACTAAATTGAACGACCAGTAGTTGTTCTCGGGGTAAGTCTCCCTTTATCATAGGTGTCCAAAAATATAAGAAAGAGATAGAGAGAGTGACATCTCCTTTTTAAACAACGACGGGCATAGGCAAAAGCTGATATAATTGTGTTTTTTATATCCTAAACCTCCTGAAGCGACACACATCGTTACTTTCTATGTCGAAGTATTTTTTGTTCTCTATATAACCTCAAATATCCAAACTTGTTGCTGTTCTTTAATTGAAAAAATATTGCCTTACTTTTTTTGTTTCAAAATTGTTTTTCATTGTTAATTGTTGCAACAATTAAAATGCTGATATGCCGAACCGTCAGCCAGACCAAAACAAATATTTATTAACTTGTTGTTGTTGTTTGTGTTTCCTCATCAGAGCTCAATGAAGCGGAGGGGCTTTGTAACGTGAGTGAGTGAGAGTGCAGCTATTGTGCTCTGATTACCATGACAAAATGCACAGTACCCAGTGGGAAATGGTGAGATGAGTGACTATCGTTCCCCAAATAAAAAGTTACCGGATGATGAGTTGCTGAATAGCTGAATTTGAAAGACAGAAAAGATGTTAAATATCTCGAAATTCAAAGAAAAGTTGCTGAATAGCTGGATTTTCTGCAGAATTGTGGCTGAATAACGCAGTTTCTCTAGAAAGGAGGCGAAATGGCTTGATTTTCGACAAAAAAACTATTTCAAAAATGCAAAGTTTTTCCGAAGTGCATGTCAAAAGAAAGTGAAAATCCACATTTGAATGCCTCTAAAAATTCTAAAAAATCTTTTAAAAATGCTTAAAAATCTTTTGAAAATTCTTAAACAAATTTTCTAATTTTTCCACGTTGAAGGCCTTTAGGAAGCCTCTAAAAATTTTTTACAAAATCTTCTAAAAAATCTCAAAATCCTTAAAAAAAATCTTTGAACATTCTTTAAACAATCCACGTTGAAGGCCTTTAGGTAACCTCTAAAAATTCTTTACAAAATCTTCTAAAAATTCTTTAAAAAATATAAAAATTCTTAAAAAAATCTTCTGAAAATTCTTTACAAAATCTTCTAAAAGTCCTTTAAAAAATCTAAATCTTCCTGAAAAAATCTTCTAAAACCTCTAAAAATTCTTTAAAAAATCCACGTTTGAAGGCCTTTAGGTAACCCCTAAAAATTCTTTAAACAATCCACGTTAACGGCCTTTAGGTTACCTCTAAAAATTCTTTAAAAAATCCACGTTTGAAGGCCTTTAGGTAACCCCTAAAAATTCTTTAAAAAATCCACGTTTGAAGGTCTTAGGAAACCTCTAAAAATTCTTTAAAAAATCCACGTTTGAAGGCCTTTAGGTAACCCCTAAAAATTCAACATTTAAAGGAATTTAGGTAACCTCGAAAAAATTCTTTAAAAAATCCACGTTTGAAGGCCGTTAGGTAACCTCTAAAAATTCCACATTTGAAGGAATTTAGGTAACCTCGAAAAAATTCTTTAAAAAATCCACGTTTGAAGGCCGTTAGGTAACCTCTAAAAATTCCACATTTGAAGGAATTTAGGTAACCTCGAAAAAATTCTTTAAAAAATCCACGTTTGAAGGCCGTTAGGTAACCTCTAAAAATTCCACATTTGAAGGAATTTAGATAACCTCGAAAAAATTCTTTAAAAAATCCACGTTTGAAGGCCGTTAGGTAACCTCTAAAAATTCCACATTTGAAGGAATTTAGGTAACCTCGAAAAAATTCTTTAAAAAATCCACGTTTGAAAGCCTTTAGGTAGCCTCTAAAAATTCTTTAAAAAGAATCCACGTTTGAAGGCCTTTAGGTAGCCTCTAAAAATTCTTTAAAAAAATCCACGTTTGAAGGCCTTTACGTAACCTTTAAAAATCCACGTTTGAAGGCCTTCGCGTAACCTTTAAAAAATCCACGTTTGAAGGCCTTTACGTAACCTTTAAAAATTCTTTAAAAAATCCACGTTTGAAGACCTTTAGGTAACCTCTAAAAATTCTTTAAAAATCCACGTTTGAAGGTTTTTAGGTAACCTCTAAAAATTCTTTAAAAAATCCACGTTTGAAGGTCTTTAGGTAACCTTTAAAAATTCTTTCAATTTTTTAGAAATCCTCTATTTTTTGGTATTATTTAATAAATTTTTTAAAGAACTTCACGTCGAACTTAAAGATGGGCCAAGTAAAAGACACAGCTACAGTTATAAGGTTCATAATTATTAAAGCTATCAAGTCACACATCAAATTCGCTTTTACATTATTGAGGGGCGTCAAATCAAGTCAGTGCAAAAATATTGATAATTGCTAAAGGTACCAAGCCATACATAAAATTCCCTTGTAAAATGAGATTTTCTGCTGAATATGGTGATTTCTTAAAAAAACATTGGTTTCCAAAGAATAATTACCGAATAGTGTGATTCTCATCAATAAATTTGCTGAATATCAAAGTTTTGTCAAAAAAAAGATGATAAGTGAACCCACCAAAAATTTCCCACTGGGTATCTTCTGTCGTCTACCTCATCGTTAAAATATTTCAAAAATTTCCGAGCTTCTCCGAAAAGCATGTCACAACTGAAAGTGCATAGAACTTTCGGGGGTAAACATAACAAATGGCTAATTTATGAGTTGCAGTAACGCATGACAACCCCTCTGTGTGAGACCAACAGTCACAAGCTCGCTCACCGAGACACGCACACACATACATACATATCAAAACGGTCTGCAGCAAAGCACTCACTCACTCACTCACGTACGACGAATCAAACGAAAAAGACCATTTCAAAATTTCAAGTGATTGACTCCAGGCATAAATGGTTGGCACGGCAGACCATAGCTTCTTGCCCAATGCAAAGCAAAGCAGAAAATGTAACGCTTCCACAGAATGAAAGACAAATAAGCAAAGTGAACCTCTGCCATTCCCTGATAAGGAAAGGAGAAAGCCATAGGGGGAAGAGAGCGGGGTCGTCGTGGCTGTCATGGATATTAGGAGGCAAATGTCTGGCTGTTTTCCCTACTCTCTCCGCTCCCCAAACATTGTGGGCTGGGGTTTTTTTTTGATAACCAAACGGATTTGGTTCGTAAGTGATGAACCGAAAACAGAAAATCAAACAAAATGAAGAACAGAAAAAAAAAAACAAAGAGAAAAGAAGAAACAAAAATAAATTACCCAACCGCCGCTCCAATAGCAACATGAAAACGTTAAATCAACACCAGCCAACAAAAAAACCGAAACATTTCAATAAAAAAAACTATGGTTTCTTTGGTGTGGCAGCGACGGCGTTGTTATTACGCCCATTCATTTGATTTGTCTGTACGGCTGTCTGTCCGCCAGTCCACCAGCTTGGTTTACTTAAATATCCAGCGTTTATGTCACCACAACTTCTACCCACCTATTAAGTGAGGTCTTCCGCTTTGTATGAAGATCTCTAGCTAAAGGTTGCCATGTCGTTGTTTAACCATGCAAAAGTGGTCGGATTTTTTTTCTATGGAAAATATTGCTGAAGAACGGGGTTTTCGATAAAAAAATGTTTATTAAAAAATTCGTTGTTTATACACTAACCGGAGATGGGAAATGCAGGGATGGGTATGATTATTTGAAATGACTTAACCTTCTTAATTTTACCATGGATTTACCACTGAAACCAGAAGAGACTTGTAACAGCAACACTCTGCACGGATCCAAAATTTAGGAATCGGAAGTCTGCTTAATAAACAGAGGGTACAAGCATTGTTGAAAGTACAGAGAATATCGGCGTTGAAAGAATATCGACTGCATGCTCACAATCTCAGGGCCAGCAGAACAAATTTGAACGGAACTGGTATCTATTGATTTGGTGTCGGAAGAATGGTTGACAATATTTGAAATAAAACATTCCCAATATTAAGCCTCAGAACTTGAACAAATTTAAAAATAATTTTTGCGAGGTAAATTACAGAAAATGCAGAGATGGGTATACCTATTGGAAAGGACTTTAACTTCCTAATTATTAACATGGATTTCCATAGAAACAAAAAGAGACTGCTAACCGAGACTTCTAACAGCATCATTTTGTACGAATCCAAAAATTTAGGCTGGGAGTCTGCTCAATAAACAGTACAGAGAATATCGGCGTTGAGAGAATATCAGAGAAGATCGGCCTTTAGGTAGTCCCAGAAATTTCTTTAATATATCCACGTTTGAAAGTCTTTAGGTAGTCTCAGAAATTCTTAAAAAAAATCCAAGCCTTTGGGTAACCTTTAAAGATGCTTAAAAATCCACGTTTAAATTCTAAAAAAAATCCACGGTTGAAAGCTTTTACAATTCAAAAAAAAAAATTCTTAAAAAAATTCACGGTTGAAGGCTTTCACAATTCGAAAAAACTCTTAAAAAATCAAACCAAAGCCTTTAGGTAACCCCCTAAAAATTCTTAAAAAAATTTCGTTTGAAGGCCTTTAAGTAACCCCCTAAAAATTCTAAAAAAATCCTCGTTTGAAGGCCTTAAGGTAACCTCTAAAATTCTTTAAAAAAATCCGCGTTTGAAGGCCATTAGGAAACCCATAAAAATTGTTTAAAAAATCCATGTTTGAAAGCCTTTAGGTAACCTCTAAAAATTCTTTAAAAATATTCTAAAAATTCTTTAACAAAATTTTCTGAAAATTCTTTAAAAAAAAATCCGCGTTTGAAGGCCATTAGGAAACCCATAAAAATTGTTTAAAAAATCCACTGACTGTAATATCTAGATTCTGTGAGCAATTGTTAAAAATCAAAAAGAGGGAGTAAGACAAACCTTTTGGACCCCGAAACAGAAAGTGCAGCTTGGAGCTAATTGAAGAAGAATAAGGCCTTAATAGCAAAGCCACATAATAATAATAATAATAATAATAATAATAATAATAATAATAATAATAATAATAATAATAATAATAATAATAATAATAATAATAATAATAATAATAATAATAATAATAATAATAATAATAATAATAATAATAATAATAATAATAATAATAATAATAATAATAATAATAATAATAATAATAATAATAATAATAATAATAATAATAATAATAATAATAATAATAATAATAATAATAATAATAATAATAATAATAAAAATAATTAATATTATAATAATAATAATAATAATATTATTATTATTATTATTATTATTATTATTATTATTATTATTATTATTATTATTATTATTATTACCACAACTATTATTACTAAGAAGTTGCTGCTTAGCTTTGTTACCTCTAGATAAATACCTGAATGACACATAAATGACATTCTACTTTCCGATTCTTGTACCACTCCAATCCTCCAGCAACTTCCCCCCACTTACAACAAACACACACAATTAATTTACAATAAATTTTTCGAAAATAGTTTCCTAAACACTTCCTCAAACCAAAAGAAAAAATATTCCAAAAATGAAGGAGAAGAAAAGAGGAAATCGATTAACATGCATAAATTACCCTGTCCCCTTCCTTTCCCATCCTTTGCCATGTAAACAAGAGCAGAGAATTGATCCTCGATTTCCTTTTTGTTGACCGATCCCCCCCGACAATAACCTTTAATCTCGGTGACATAAAAGTTCATTAAAACTGTCAAAACCCCTAAACAAGCGAAGACCAATTTCTGCTCGAGGGACAAACACAGAGAGGATCCCCACATCATAATCGTCAATGGCAAATGGATGTGTGTAAATGGAGGGAGAGTATTTGACGAGAAGAGAAGCCACAAAAAGATTACTTTAATATGTAAATTATCTGCGTTTACACAAAGGAGATCCCTGTACTAAACACTTGGTTTACGGGACAACAATCACAACAACAACAATGCAAGCAATATTGGGGAGATTCAAAGTGATCGTGCTGCCTACCTTTGTTATTGGGAGCCTTTGTGTGTGTGTGTTTGTGTTTTGAATATTCACGATACCTTTTTATGACATGCATGACACACACAAACCCCGAAAAAAAGTGGGCTCTCAAAAATTCCCACACGAAAACAAAACAAATGTCAAACAGTTGTCGGCTGGCTGACTGGCTGTCCTTTTGGACTGTCTGTCAGTCTGTCCCAATTGCCTGCATATCGCTTACATTCAATAATTGAAGGAGAAGAAGAAGAAAGGGAATTGATTGTATAGAAAGAGGCCAGCCCCCATAACAGAGCAATGAGATGGGAGAAATTTAACGAAGTCTCTGAGAGAAGAAGTACAGCACCAAAGTGTGTGAAAAAAATATTTGGGCAGTAATAAAACTAAGAAGGGAATGTTTTTAATATTTACATCAATAAATCTAAAAATAAAAAATAATTAAATAATAATAAAATTAAATAAGAAATAAATAAAAAAAATTGGGAAACCCAGGAAATTCAGATAATAACTCCTTGCAAAAATGATAGCATCAGAAGAAATCTGGAATTCAATATCTAAATTCTGTGGATAATTTCTAAAAATTAACAAGTAAAAAACAAGTTCAGCCGGGCCGAACTTTGAATACCCTCCACCATTTGGAACGAATTTGGCAATTTTCAAAAAAAAAAAAAAAAAAAAAAAAATTAAAATCCTTTAAAAATCCTGTTGAAATCTTAAAAATACCAAACGTAGCCGTCATAATAGGGTCTAAGCGACGACATGGACCTGCATAGGCAAGTCATTTTGTCATAAGCCATTACAATATTCAAATGGGAAACTTGAAAAAAAAAATCGGTGAATAATGTAGCTAAAATCATCAATATCGGGAGATATTATTATATGGGGGCTATGCGAAGACGTGGGCTTGCTCAGACAATTTTCTGTCTCAGGATGTAGCAACCATTACGAACTTCATATACCAAATTTGAAAGAATTCCGGTGAAAAATGTCGCTAAAATCATCAAAATACCGAATATCGGGAGTTAGCGTTTTATGAGGGCTATACGAAGACGTGGACCTGTACAGACAATTTTCTGCCTGAGGCTGCAGTATCCATTACGAACTTCAAATACCAAATTTGAAACAATTCCGGTGAATAATATCGCTAAAATCATCAAAATACCGAATATCAGGGGGTACCGTTATATGGGGGCTATACGAAGACGTGGACAGGCACAGACAATTTTCTGCCACAGGCTGTAGTATCCATTACGAACTTCAAATACCAAATTTGAAACAATTTCGGTAAATAATGTCTCTAAAATCAACAAAGTACCGAATATCGAGAGGTACCTTTATATGGGGGCTATACGAAGACGTGGACCTGCAGAGACAATCTCCTGTCATAGGCTGCAGCATCTATTGCGAACTTCAAATACCAAATTTAAAAGAATTTCGATGAATAATGTCGCTAAAATCATCCAAATACCGAATATCGGGAGGTACCGTTATATGGGGCCTATACGAACACGTGGACTTGCACAGACAGATTTCTGCCTGAGGCTGCAGTATCTATTAGGAACTTCAAATACCAAATTTAAAACAATTCCGATGAATAATGTCGTTAAAATCATCCAAATACCGAATATCAGGAGGTACCCTTATATGGGGGCTATACGAAGACGTGGACCTGCACAGACAATTTTCTGTCATTGGCTGTAGCATCCATTACGAACTTCAAATACTAAATTTGAAATAATTCCGGTGAATAATGTCGCTAAAATCATCAAAATACCGAATATAGGGAGGTACCGTTATATGGGGGCTATACGAAGACGTAGACCTGCACAGACAAGTTTCTGTCATAGGCTGTAATATTCATTTCAAACTTCATATGCCAAATTTGAAACAATTCCGTTGAATAAAGTCGTTAAAATCATCCAAATACCGAATTTCGGGAGGTACCATTATATGGGGCCTATACGAAGCCCTGGACCTGCACAGACAAGTTTCTGCCTGAGTCTGTAGTATCCATTACGAACTTCATACAACAAATTTCAAAGAATTCCGATGAATATTGTCGCTAAAATCATCAAAATACCGACTATCCGGAGGTACCGTTATATGGGGGTTACACGAAGACAAGGACCTGCACAGACAAGTTTCTGCCTCAGGCTGTAGTATCCATTACGATCTCCAAATACCAAATTTGAAAGAATTCCGGTGAATAATATCGCTAAAATCATCAAAATACCGAATTTCGGGAGGTACCGTTATATGGGGGCTATACGAAGACGTGGACCTACACAGACAAGTTTCTGCCTGAGGCTGTAGTATCCCTTAAGGACTTCAAATACCAAATTTGAAACAATTCCGGTGGATAATGTCGCTAAAATCATCAAAATACCGAATATCGGGAGGTACCGTTATATTTGGGCTATACGAAGACCTGGAATTGCACAGACAATTTTCTGTCATAGGCTGTAGCATCCATTACGAACTTCAAATACCAAATTTCAAACAATTCCGTTGAATAATGTCGCTTAAATCATCAAAATACCGAATATAGTGAGGTACAGTTATATGGGGGCTATATGAAGACGTGAACCTGCACAGACAATTTTCTGCCTGAGGCTGCAGCATCCATTACGAACTTCAAATACCAAATTTGAAACAATTCCGATGAATAATGTGGCTAAAATCATCAAAACACCGAATATCGGGAGGTACCGTTATAGGGGGCCTAAACGAAGACGTGGACCTACATGGCCGTTTTCAATACCAAAAGTCCAGCAGATATAATATACATTTGAGTAAAATTTTATCAATCTACTTTAATTCGTTCGGAAGCTAGAGTGATTCCCACAGACGGACGGACGTCGCTAAATCGAAATAGAATTTTATGCTGATCAAAAAAAAAAAAAAAAAAAAAAAGAGCGCTTATTTGGTTGGCTTAAGTCATCGGGCTGGCTTCTTCGGAAATGAACAAAGGAGCCTAGGGCCAAAATCGAACTAAGTCAACCTAAAACTCCTTTGCTCCTCTCTACGAAGTAGCCAGTCGATGACTTAAGCCAGCCAAATAAGCGCTTTATGTATTCTCACCTTTAGAAGAAAAAGCATGGGAACCAACTCAAAATAATGCGAAAGTGTTGCCAACTTCCAGAGGTTGAAAGGTGGGTTTTTTAGTTGGAAAACTGTGCGAAACAGAATTTTTTTTGTGGAGATATGTGTTTTCATCAACTTTTCCATGAAATCTGTTGAATCCGGAATTGTCCATTGAAAACTATAACATTCAGCCACTCCTCAATTGAAAATTATGGTAATTGTTGAAGGTATCAGGCCACACATCAATTTTGAGTGGCGTCAACTTTATTTAAATTGAAGGTAAGCTTTTTTTGGCTTCAAAGAAGCCAGCCGATGACTTAAGCCAGTCAAAAACAGCGTTTTATGTATTCTCACCTTTAGATCGAGTTCGAAATGCCACGTAAATCTAATTTTTTAATTAATTTTTTTCGTGGAAGAATATTTGATTGGAAAATTATGATAATAGCTATAGGTATCAAACCACACATCAAATTCGCTTGTAAGTTATTGGGAGGTGCCTATTTGGGTCAAAGTTAAGGTGAAAATACATAAAACGCTTTTTTGATTGGCTTAAATCATCGGCTTCGTAGAGGAAGAAAGGAGTGTTAGGTTGCTTTAGTTCGATTTTGGCCCTACGCTCTTTTGTTTTTTTTTCTTTCGGAGCAAAAAGAGAGTTTTGTGTATTCTCACCTTAAGTCATTCAGAACTTTTTCATGGAAAATTGAGACATTCAACAACTCGGCAGTGGCAAATTCTTATAATTGTTAAAGGTATCAAGCCACACATCAAATTCGATTGTAAATCATTTTGGGACACCAACTTTAGTCAAAGAAAATGTCACTTTTTTACGATTTAGTTCCACCTAAAGTGGCTTCGAAAGGCATTTCTGGTCCCAAGGTCGTTCATATTCCGAGATATTACGGATCTCCATCTCCCCTCCCTTTTTTTACTAATTTTGGGTTATTCGTCTTTCACTCTTTTTTGAAACTTCATTCTTTTGATTTTTCCTGGTCTTTTTCTGGTTCCTGGTCATTTGCATTCAAGTACATTTCCGATCTCCATTTCACCTCCCCCTTTGGTTGTTTTTGGTTATTCGTCTTTTAGTCTTTTCCGCTCTTCCTCCAAACTAATTAACGCCTTTTGTGGGCAAAACTATGCCATATGCCAAGGAGAAGATGCCTTTTGATCTCACCTCCCCCTATGGAACCCGCAGAAAACATAAGGTCAAATGCCAATTTCTTATCTAAACTGACCCCCATAAATTTTTCGCCAATACTTCAGAGAGTCGTCTGAAGTTTGCCGAAAGTAGACACATATTTTTGCAGGGATAATTAAAATTAATGATGCAGAGGACCTTGATTGGCAAATAAAGGCACTCACATCGCACACACACACATAGAGGCACAAAAAATAAGCAAAGAGTGTGAGAGGGAGCGAAAGAAAAAGGCCATACTTAGGAAAATCGGCAACAAGTCAGTTGTGGAGGATGATGATGAAGATTTTCCTAACCCTAACGATGTAGATCAAAAAGTCATTTTCATTTCCTCACCCCCTTCCCTTTGTTGAGAGTGAGTAGAGGTATCTAGCTTCCTTCCTTCCTCATCCCTCCTTAGCCCGATAGATGACCACACACATTGGCTGTTGGTGCCAGGGGCCGGTGAATGAAAGCAGATCACAACGTTTGGGTTTGGTGTGAAACACTTCCGTTAAGACCAGCGATCACCGATACTGACCATCACACTGACCGTCGTCATCATCGAATGCCTTAGGTACCTTAGGTTGTAGGTAGTCAGCAAATTCAAAATGATTCATCAATTATTCATTTCTCCCAACGCCTTAAAAATCTGTTCTTATGGCCATTCATTAAACATCTGTTGTGAAGTACTGCCGAGAGCCCCCCTCCTCCTCTACGGAATAAAATTTCAATCAAAGTCTGTTTCATGGGAAAGAAAAGGCTATGGCGTCTAGAAACCACATTTGACAAGCAAAGCAGGAAAATCCGAGCTTTTGTCAAGACAGCCAGCCATCCCAGCTGTGACATTTTAAGCGGTCATCAATGGAATCGGACATCAAGTGTTCGACAATGTTGCAATGCCCTACAATTGCAGTCTTCCACATTTAAGCAATTTATTTATTGTTCCGCAATTTCTAAAGAAGGTCATGTGGGCTAATTGTACGCTAACTGTACAGGACATGGAAAGATTTGTGGTTTTTGGCCATTGCATGGCATACGGGAATGGTGTGGTCATATCTGGTGTTGACTCATTCCCATAATCGTCATCAACAAATGAAAGCTCAGAACCACAAATTGGTTAACGATCATCTAAGGACCTTGACAACAGATTTATTTGAATTCGTAATGGACATGCAATCGGTCCTAAGGCCTGAGGGCAAACAGAATATGGGTCATCATTCAGTTAGCGGTTTTGGAAAAATGTGGTTAGATTCGGAACGGTTTTATTGAATAGCAGCACAGTGGGATAATTTTCCAGATCGGCACTGTTTTTCTGCTGACTTTTAAGGAGAAAGGTGTTGAATTTTATAAATTCTCCTAAAAATGTTAGGGAATAACAAATAAACCGGAGTTTCCCATCGGAAAGTTGGCGCCCTTTAATAATTTACAAGAAAATTTGATGTGTGGCCTGATACCTTTAACATTTATTGCAATTTTCCTTTGCCGAGTTGCTGAATGTCACATTTTCCTATGAAAAAGTTCAGATTGGCTCAAGGTGAGAATACATTAATCGCTTTTCTCCGACTGGCTTCTTCGAAAAAGAACAAAGGAGCGTAGGGCCAAAATCGAACTAAGTCAACCTAAAACTCCTTTCTTCCTCTACGAAGCCGATGATTTGAGTCTGTCAAAAAAGCGTTTTTAAGTATTTTCACCTTAACTTTGAACTAAGATGGCACCTCCCAATAACTTACAAGCGAATCTGATGTGTGGTTTGATACCTATAGCTGTTATCACAAGTTTCCAATGGAATATTTTTTCACGGAAGAAATGAATTGAAAAATTATATTTACGTGGCATTTCGAACTCGATCTATAGGTGAGAATACATAAAATGCTTTTTTGACTGGCTTTTGTCGTCGGCTGGCTTCTTTGAAGCCAAAAAAAAACTTACCTTCAATTTAAATAAAGTTTCCGCCACTCCAAATTGATGTGTGGCTTGATACCATAACTTTCAATTGAAAAGTGGCTGAAAGTTGTAGTTTTCAATGGAAAATTCCGGAATCAACAGATTTCATGGTAAAGTTGATGAAAAACACATTTTTTCGACAGAAAAATCTGTTTCGCACAGTTTTCCAACAAAAAAAAAAACCCACCTCTCATCTTCTGGAAGTTGACAACACTTTCGCCTTATTTTGAGTTGATTCCCATACTACCAAAGCCTTTTCCTTCTAAAGGTGAGAATACATAAAGCGCTTATTTGGCTGGCTTAAGTCATTGGCTGTCTACTTCCTAGAGGAGCAAAGGAGTTTTAGGTTGACTTAGACCGATTTTGGCCCTAGGCTCCTTTGTTTATTTCCAAAGAAGCCAGCCGATGACTTAAGCCAGCCAAATAAGCACTTTATGTGTTCCCACCTTAAGATTGCGACCAAGCTCAGCTATTCGTTTTAAAGGTCTTAAAGAGTTATCTTGGTCTCTCTTTTTATACCCTCCACCATAGTATGGAGGGTGTATTATGTTTGTCATTCCGTTTGTAACACCTCGAAATATACATTTTAGACCCCACAATGTATATATATATATTCTTGATCAGCATAAAATTCTATGTCGATTTAGGAATGCCCGCCCGTCTGTCCTTCTATCCGTCTGTGGAAATCACTCTACCTTCCGAACGAATTAAAGTAGATTGATAAAATTTTACTCAAATGTATACTATGTCTGCAGGACTTTTGGTATTGGGTAATGGGCCAAGTAGGTCCACGTGTTCGTATAGGCCCCATATAACGGTTCCTCCCGATATGCGGTATTTTGATGATTTTAGCGACATTATTCACCGGAATTCTTTCAAATTTGGTATTTGAAGTTCATAATGGATGCTACAGCCTAAGACAGAAAATTGTCTGTGCAGGTCCACGTCTTCGTACAGCCCCCATATTGCAGTACCTTCCGATATTCGGTATTTTCATGATCTTAGCTACATTTTCACCGGAAATGTTTCAAATTTGGTATTTGATGATCGTAATGGATACTACAGCTTGAGACGGAAAATTGTCTGTGCAGGTCCACGTTTTGGTATAGCCCCCATACAACGGTACCTCCTGATTTTCGGAATTTTCATGATCTTAGCTACATTTTTCACCGGAATTATTTCAAATTCGGTATTTGATGTTCGTAATGGATACTACAGCCTAAGGCAGAAAATGAGCCATGTAGGTCCACGTCTTCGTATAGCCCCCATATAACGATAGTTCCTGATATTCGGTATTTTGATGATTTTAGCGACATTATTTACCGGAATTGTTGCAAATTTCGCATTTGATGTTCGTAATGGATACTACAGCCTATGACAGAAAATTTTCTGTGCAGGTCCACGTCTTCGTAAAGCCCACATCTAACGGTACCCCCCGATATGCGGCATTTTAATGATTTTAGCGACATTATTTATCGGAAGTGTTTCTAATTTCGCATTTGAAGTTCGTAATGAATACTACACCCTTTGGCAGAAAATTGTCTGTGCAGGTCCACGTCTTCGTATAGCCCCCATATAACGGTACCTCCGGATATTCGGTTCTTTGTTGATTTTAGCGACATTATTTATCGGAATTGTTTCAAATTTGGTATTTGAATTTCGTAATGGATACTGCAGCCTCAGGCAGAAATATGTCTGTGCAGGTCCACGTCTTCGTATAGCCCCCATATAACGGTACCTCCCGATATTCGGTTCTTTGTTGATTTTACCGACATTATTCACCGGAATTCTTTCAAATTTCGCATTTGAAGTTCGTAATGGATACTGCAGCCTCAGGCAGAAATATGTCTGTGCAGGTCCACGTCTTCGTATAGCCCCCATATAACGGTACCTCCCGATATTCGGTTCTTTGTTGATTTTAGCGACATTATTCACCGGAATTGTTTCAGATTTGGTATTTGAAATTCGTAATGGATACTACAGCCTGAGACAGAAAATTGTCTGAGCAGGTCCACGTGTTCGTACAGCCCCCATATTGCTGTTACTTTCCGATATTCGGTATTTTGATAATTTTAGCGACATTATTTACCGGAATTGTTTCAAATTTGGTATTTGAAGTTCGTAATGGATACTGCAGCCTCAGGCAGAAACTTGTCTGTGCAGGTCCACGTTTTCGTATAGCTCCCATATAATGGTACCTCCCGATATTCGGTATTTTGATGATTTTAGCGACATAATTAATCGGAATTGTTTCAAATTTTGCATTTGAAGTTCGTAATGGATACCACAGCCTAAGACAGAAAATTGTCTGTTCAGGCCCACGTATTATAACCCCCGTGGTACCTCCCTTTATTTGAAGACGTTAGAAGACCTTTAGATAGCCTCCAAAAATCCTTAAAAAAATCCATGTTTGCAGACCTACAAAAATTCTTTAAAAAATCCACGTTTGAAGACCTTTAGTAGCTCCGAAAATTCTTTGAAAAATCCACGCTTGAAGAACTTTAGGTAGCCTCTGAAAATTCTTTGGAAAATCCACGTTTAAGGGCCTTTAGGTAGCCTCCAAAATTTTTTTTGAAAAATCCACGTTTGAAGACCTTTGGGTAGCCTCCAAAGGCCTCCAAAAATTCTTTAAGAAATCCACGTTTGAAGAACTTTAGGTAGACTCCGAAAATTCTTTGAAAAATCCACGTTTGAAGACCTTTAGGTAGCTCCGAAAATTCTTTGAAAAATCCACGTTTAAGGGCCTTTAGGTAGCCTCCAAAATTTTTTTGAAAAATCCACGTTTGAAGACCTTTAGGTAGCCTCCAAAAATCCTTTGAAAAATCCACGCTTACTGGACTTTAGGTAGCCTCAAAAAATTCTTTAAACATCCACGTTTAAGTAGCCTCCAAAAATTCTTTAAAAAATCCACGTTTTCTGGCCTTTAGGTAGCCTCCAAAAATACTTTAAAAAATCCGAGATTAAGGGTCTTTAGGTAGCCTCCAAAAATCCTATGACAAAAAATTGTCTGTTCAGGTCCACGTATTATAACCCCCATGGTACCTCCCTTTATTCCGTATTTTGATGATTTTATAAACAATTTTTTTTTCAAGTTTCGCATTTGAATATTGTTATAGCTTATGACAAAAGTTTCCTATGCAGGTCCAGGTCGTAGTATAGACCCTAATATACGATTCGGAATTCTACTTTTTCTTTTAAGATTTTAACAGAATTTTTAACGGATTTTTTTTTTGAAAATTGCCAATTTTGTACCAAATTGTGGAGGGTATTCAAAGTTCGGCGCGGCTGAACTTACAGCTTTTTTACTTGTTTTTTTATACGAAGAAGTCGGACGATGACTTAAGCCAGTCAGAAAATGGTTTTACCTACTATCACCTTTACTCTGACGTAAGTTGGCGTCTCTCAATAACTTAGAAGCCAATTTGATGTGTGGCTTGATACCTTTACCAATTATCATAGAATTCAAATGAAGAGTTGACGGTCTGCACTGAAAAGTTGTTGAATGTTTTCTATGATAAAGTTACGAAATGATATAATTTTCAATAAAAATGTTAGTGGATGGCCAAGTTTTCCAAGGAAAAGTTGCAGAATAACAAAATTTTCCACCATAAAAAAATCAGTAAAGCTCAGTTTTTTACGGTATAGGTGCTGAATACTAGAAGTCCTTCCTTCACACAGCTGACCGGAAGTTCACGACCCCCTTGGAAACCCGGAACATTTTCTTGAGCGATTTTCGAAAACCTCTATGACTTCTGTTGTCCTCCCATTTGCAATTCCTCATGCCTTAAAGTTAATTTCATAAATTTCCTCATTATTTGTCACATTCAAGCTGATAACAAGACCTGTCTTGGGTGGAATGGTGTCAACTGGCATTGCGGCCGCCGTCGCCGCCGCTACAGCTTCACACTACAATTGTCGGGTGTGGCAAAAATTGTTTGAAAAGCTTAAATCTGAAGCTGATAATAAAAATTCATTTTTTTATTCCAAAGCAAACGACCCAGCGACCGACCCACCATGCAGCCAGTCAGTAGCCGGTCATTATGAAAGCTTCTCATAATTTTGTGATTTGGGTTTTTTTTTGCACAGTTTTCTTTTTGTTTCGATATTCTTCTTCGCCATTCACATACACACTAACCGACTCATTATTTGTTCGCCGCATAGAATCTGTGACAAAGCACTTAAATAATTTGCAGTTCAAGCTACATATGACAAGTGCATGTTTGACATACATTCGGATGGTTGGATGGACTGATGGTTGAATGCATGAGAATATTAACCGAAATAAAAAAACGAATGTTACCCCCTCGCACCCCCTTCCATTAGGCTTTGTTTGCAACTGTCAAGTGGGCTGTCATTGAACTTTGGCAGGCATGGACGTTGACTGGACTGCTGGCTGACGGTTTGAGTGACAAACTTGTGAAACGTTTTGTTCCCCGACAACGACAAATTTTAAGCGGCCACTTAGTTGTTTGAAGATGTGCAAAATGGGGCACGCCAGAAAAAATTCTTTAAAAAATCCACGTTTCTTGGGCTTCAGGTAGCCTCCAAAAATTCTTTAAAAAATCCTCGTTTCTTGGGCTTCAGGTAGCCTCCAAAAATTCTTTAAAAAATCCACGTTTCTTGGGCTTCAGGTAGCCTCCAAAAATTCTTTAAAAAATCCACTTTTCTTGGGCTTCAGGTAGCCTCCAAAAATTCTTTAAAAAATCCACGTTTAAGGGCCTTTAGGTAGCCTCCAAAAATTCTTTAAAAAATACACGTTTCTTGGGCTTTAGGTAGCCTCCAAAAATTCTTTAAAAAATACACGTTTTCTGGACTTTAGGTAGCCTCAAAAAATTCTTTAAAAAAATCCACGTTTTCTGGACTTTAGGTAGCCTCCAAAAATTCTTTAAAAAATCCACGTTTTCTGGACTTTAGGTAGCCTCCAAAAATTCTTTAAAAAATCCACGTTTTCTGGACTTTAGGTAGCCTCCAAAAATTCTTTAAAAATCCACGTTTTCTGGACTTTAGGTAGCCTCCAAAAATTCTTTAAAAAATCCACGTTTTCTGGACTTTAGGTAGCCTCCAAAAATTCTTTAAAAAATCCACGTTTGAAGGAGTTTAGGTAGCCTCCAAAAATTCTTTAAAAAATCCACGTTTTCTGGACTTTAGGTAGCCTCCAAAAATTCTTTAAAAAATCCACGTTTTCTGGACTTTAGGTAGCCTCCAAAAATTCTTTAAAAAATCCACGTTTTCTGGACTTTAGGTAGCCTCCAAAAATTCTTTAAAAAATCCACGTTTTCTGGACTTTAGGTATCCTCCAAAAATTCTTTAAAAAATCCACGTTTTCTGGACTTTAGGTAGCCTCCAAAAATTCTTTAAAAAATCCACGTTTTCTGGACTTTAGGTAGCCTCCAAAAATTCTTTAAAAAATCCACGTTTTCTGGACTTTAGGTAGCCTCCAAAAATTCTTTAAAAAATCCACGTTTTCTGGACTTTAGGTAGCCTCCAAAAATTCTTTAAAAAATCCACGTTTTCTGGACTTTAGGTAGCCTCCAAAAATTCTTTAAAAAATCCACGTTTTCTGGACTTTAGGTAGCCTCCAAAAATTCTTTAAAAAATCCACGTTTTCTGGACTTTAGGTAGCCTCCAAAAATTCTTTAAAAAATCCACGTTTTCTGGCCTTTAAGTAGCCTCCAAAAAATTCTTTAAAAAATCCACGTTTGGAGGCATTTAAGTAGCCTCCAAAAATTGTTTAAAAAATCCACGTTTGGAGGCCTTTAAGTAGCCTCCAAAAATTATTTTAAAAATCCACGTTTGGAGGCATTTAAGTAGCCTCCAAAAATTCTTTAAAAAATCCACGTTTGGAGGCCATTAGGTAGCCTCCAAAAATTCTTTAAAAAATCCAGGTTTTCTGGTAATTAGGTAGCCTCCAAAAAATCTTTAAAAAATCCACGTTTTTTCGGCTTTAAAAAATCCATGTTTTCTGGACTTTAGGTAGCCTCCAAAAATTCTTTAAAAAATCCACGTTTTCTGGACTTTAGGTAGCCTCCAAAAATTCTTTAAAAAATCCACGTTTTCTGGACTTTAGGTAGCCTCCAAAAATTCTTTAAAAAATCCACGTTTTCTGGACTTTAGGTAGCCTCCAAAATTCTTTAAAAAATCCACGTTTTCTGGACTTTAGGTAGCCTCCAAAAATTCTTTAAAAAATCCACGTTTTCTGGACTTTAGGTAGCCTCCAAAAATTCTTTAAAAAATCCACGTTTTCTGGACTTTAGGTAGCCTCCAAAAATTCTTTAAAAAATCCACGTTTTCTGGACTTTAGGTAGCCTCCAAAAATTCTTTAAAAAATCCACGTTTGGAGGCCTTTAAGTAGCCTCCAAAAATTCTTTAAAAAATCCACGTTTGGAGGCCTTTAAGTAGCCTCCAAAAATTCTTTAAAAAATCCACGTTTGGAGGCCTTTAAGTAGCCTCCAAAAATTCTTTAAAAAATCCACGTTTTCTGGACTTTAGGTAGCCTCCAAAAATTCTTTAAAAAATCCACGTTTGGAGGCCTTTAAGTAGCCTCCAAAAATTCTTTAAAGAATCAACGCTTGGAGGCCTTTAAGTAGCCTCCAAAAATTCTTTAAAGAATCAACGCTTGGAGGCCTTTAAGTAGCCTCCAAAAATTCTTTAAAAAATCCACGTTTGGAGGCCATTAGGTAGCCTCCAAAAATCCTTTAAAAAATCCACGTTTGGAGGCCATTAGGTAGCCTCCAAAAATTCTTAAAAAAATCCACGTTTTCTGGACTTTAGGTAGCCTCCAAAAATTCTTTAAAAAATCCACGTTTTCTGGACTTTAGGTAGCCTCCAAAAATTCTTTAAAAAATCCACGTTTTCTGGACTTTAGGTAGCCTCCAAAAATTCTTTAAAAAATCCACGTTTTCTGGACTTTAGGTAGCCTCCAAAAATTCTTTAAAAAATCCACGTTTTCTGGACTTTAGGTAGCCTCCAAAAATTCTTTAAAAAAATCCACGTTTTCTGGACTTTAGGTAGCCTCCAAAAATTCTTTAAAAAATCCACGTTTTCTGGACTTTAGGTAGCCTCCAAAAATTCTTTAAAAAATCCACGTTTTCTGGCCTTTAAGTAGCCTCCAAAAAATTCTTTAAAAAATCCACGTTTGGAGGCATTTAAGTAGCCTCCAAAAATTGTTTAAAAAATCCACGTTTGGAGGCCTTTAAGTAGCCTCCAAAAATTATTTTAAAAATCCACGTTTGGAGGCATTTAAGTAGCCTCCAAAAATTCTTTAAAAAATCCACGTTTGGAGGCCATTAGGTAGCCTCCAAAAATTCTTTAAAAAATCCAGGTTTTCTGGTAATTAGGTAGCCTCCAAAAAATCTTTAAAAAATCCACGTTTTTTCGGCTTTAAAAAATCCATGTTTTCTGGACTTTAGGTAGCCTCCAAAAATTCTTTAAAAAATCCACGTTTTCTGGACTTTAGGTAGCCTCCAAAAATTCTTTAAAAAATCCACGTTTTCTGGACTTTAGGTAGCCTCCAAAAATTCTTTAAAAAATCCACGTTTTCTGGACTTTAGGTAGCCTCCAAAAATTCTTTAAAAAATCCACGTTTTCTGGACTTTAGGTAGCCTCCAAAAATTCTTTAAAAAATCCACGTTTTCTGGACTTTAGGTAGCCTCCCAAAAATTCTTTAAAAAATCCACGTTTTCTGGACTTTAGGTAGCCTCCAAAAATTCTTTAAAAAATCCACGTTTTCTGGACTTTAGGTAGCCTCCAAAAATTCTTTAAAAAATCCACGTTTTCTGGACTTTAGGTAGCCTCCAAAAATTCTTTAAAAAATCCACGTTTTCTGGACTTTAGGTAGCCTCCAAAAATTCTTTAAAAAATCCACGTTTTCTGGACTTTAGGTAGCCTCCAAAAATTCTTTAAAAAATCCACGTTTTCTGGACTTTAGGTAGCCTCCAAAAATTCTTTAAAAAATCCACGTTTTCTGGACTTTAGGTAGCCTCCAAAAATTCTTTAAAAAATCCACGTTTTCTGGACTTTAGGTAGCCTCCAAAAATTCTTTAAAAAATCCACGTTTTCTGGCCTTTAAGTAGCCTCCAAAAAATTCTTTAAAAAATCCACGTTTGGAGGCATTTAAGTAGCCTCCAAAAATTGTTTAAAAAATCCACGTTTGGAGGCCTTTAAGTAGCCTCCAAAAATTATTTTAAAAATCCACGTTTGGAGGCATTTAAGTAGCCTCCAAAAATTCTTTAAAAAATCCACGTTTGGAGGCCTTTAAGTAGCCTTCAAAAATTATTTAAAAAATCCACGTTTGGAGGCATTTAAGTAGCCTCCAAAAATTCTTTAAAAAATCCACGTTTGGAGGCCTTTAAGTAGCCTCCAAAAATTATTTAAAAAATCCACGTTTGGAGGCCTTTAAGTAGCCTCCAAAAATTCTTTAAAACATCCATGTTTGAAGGCCTTAATGTAGCCTCCAAAAATTCTTTAAAAAAAATCCACGTTTAGAGGCCTTTAAGTAGCTTCCAAAAATTATTTAAAAAATCCACGTTTGGAGGCATTTAAGTAGCCTCCAAAAATTGTTTAAAAAATCCACGTTTGGAGGCATTTAAGTAGCCTCCAAAAATTCTTTAAAAAATCCATGTTTCTTGGACTTTAGGTAGCCTCCAAAAATTGTTTAAAAAATCCACGTTTGGAGGCCATTAGGTAGCCTCCAAAAATTCTTTAAAAAATCCACGTTTGGAGGCCATTAGGTAGCCTCCAAAAATTCTTTAAAAAGTCCACGTTTTCTGGACTTTAGGTAGCCTCCAAAAATTCTTTAAAAAATCCACGTTTGGAGGCCATTAGGTAGCCTCCAAAAATTCTTTAAAAAAATCCACGTTTCTTGGGCTTTAGGTAGCCTCCAAAAATTCTTTAAAAAATCCACGTTTGGAGGCCATTAGGTAGCCTCCAAAAATTCTTTAAAAAATCCACGTTTGGAGGCCATTAGGTAGCCTCCAAAAATTCTTTAAAAAAATCCACGTTTCTTGGGCTTTAGGTAGCCTCCAAAAATTCTTTAAAAAATCCACGTTTAATGGCCTTTTGGTAGCCTCCAAAAATTCTTTAAAAAATCCACGTTTCTTGGGCTTTAGGTAGCCTCCAAAAATTCTTTAAAAAATCCACGTTTCTTGGGCTTTAGGTAGCCTCCAAAAATTCTTTAAAAAATCCACGTTTCTTGGGCTTTAGGTAGCCTCCAAAAATTCTTTAAAAAATCCACGTTTCTTGGGCTTTAGGTAGCCTCCAAAAATTCTTTAAAAAATCCACGTTTAATGGCCTTTTGGTAGCCTCCAAAAATTCTTTAAAAAATCCACGTTTGGAGGCCTTTAAGTAGCCTCCAAAAATTCTTTTAAAAATCCACGTTTGGAGGCCTTTAAGTAGCCTCCAAAAATTCTTTAAAAAATCCACGTTTGGAGGCCTTTAAGTAGCCTCCAAAAACTCTTTAAAAAATCCACGTTTAAGGGCCTCTAGGTAGCCTCCAAAAATTCTTTAAAAAAATCCACGTTTTCTGGACTTTAGGTAGCCTCCAAAAATTCTTTAAAAAAATCCATGTTTTCTGGACTTTAGGTAGCCTCCAAAAATTCTTTAAAAAATCCACCTTTTTTGGATTTTAGATAGCCTCCAAAAATTCTTTAAAAAATCCACGTTTAAGGGCCTTTAGGTAGCCTCCAAAAATTCTTTAAAAAATCCACGATTAAGGGCCTCTAGGTAGCCTCCAAAAATTCTTTAAAAAATCCACGTTTCTGGACTTTAGGTAGCCTCCAAAAATTCTTTAAAAAATCCACATTTTCTGCACTTTAGGTAGCCTCCAAAAATTCTTTAAAAAATCCACGTTTCTGGACTTTAGGTAGCCTCCAAAAATTCTTTAAAAAATCCACATTTTCTGCACTTTAGGTAGCCTCCAAAAATTCTTTAAAAAATCCACGTTTCTGGACTTTAGGTAGCCTCCAAAAATTCTTTAAAAAATCCACATTTTCTGCACTTTAGGTAGCCTCCAAAAATTCTTTAAAAAATCCACGTTTCTGGACTTTAGGTAGCCTCCAAAAATTCTTTAAAAAATTCACCTTTTTTTGGATTTTAGGTAGCCTCCAAAAATTCTTTAAAAAAATCCACGTTTAAGGGCCTTTAGGTAGCCTCCAAAAATTCTTTAAAAAATCCACGTTTAAGGGCCTTTAGGTAGCCTCCAAAAATTCTTTAAAAAATCCACGTTTCTTGGGCTTTAGGTAGCCTCCAAAAATTCTTTAAAAAATCCACGTTTCTTGGGCTTTAGGTAGCCTCCAAAAATTCTTTAAAAAATCCACGTTTCTTGGGCTTTAGGTAGCCTCCAAAAATTCTTTAAAAAATCCACGTTTCTTGGGCTTTAGGTAGCCTCCAAAAATTCTTTAAAAAATCCACGTTTCTTGGGCTTTAGGTAGCCTCCAAAAATTCTTTAAAAAATCCACGTTTCTTGGGCTTTAGGTAGCCTCCAAAAATTCTTTAAAAAATCCACGTTTCTTGGGCTTTAGGTAGCCTCCAAAAATTCTTTAAAAAATCCACGTTTCTTGGGCTTTAGGTAGCCTCCAAAAATTCTTTAAAAAATCCACGTTTCTTGGGCTTTAGGTAGCCTCCAAAAATTCTTTAAAAAATCCACGTTTCTTGGGCTTTAGGTAGCCTCCAAAAATTCTTTAAAAAATCCACGTTTCTTGGGCTTTAGGTAGCCTCCAAAAATTCTTTAAAAAATCCACGTTTCTTGGGCTTTAGGTAGCCTCCAAAAATTCTTTAAAAAATCCACGTTTCTTGGGCTTTAGGTAGCCTCCAAAAATTCTTTAAAAAATCCACGTTTCTTGGGCTTTAGGTAGCCTCCAAAAATTCTTTAAAAAATCCACGTTTCTTGGGCTTTAGGTAGCCTCCAAAAATTCTTTAAAAAATCCACGTTTGGAGGCCTTTAAGTAGCCTCCAAAAATTCTTTAAAAAATCCACGTTTGGAGGCATTTAAGTAGCCTCCAAAAATTCTTTTAAAAATCCACGTTTGGAGGCCTTTAAGTAGCCTCCAAAAATTCTTTAAAAAATCCACGTTTGGAGGCCTTTAAGTAGCCTCCAAAAATTCTTTAACAAATCCACGTTTGGAGGCCTTTAAGTAGCCTCCAAAAATTCTTTAACAAATCCACGTTTTCTGGACTTTAGGTAGCATCCAAAATTTTTTTTAAAAATCCACGTTTTCTGGACTTTAGGTAGCCTCCAAAAATTCTTTAAAAAATCCACATTTGAAGACTTTTAGGTAGCCTCCAAAAATTCTTTAAAAAATCCACATTTGAAGACTTTTAAGTAGCCCCCGAACATTCTTTAAAAAATCCACGTTTCTGGAAATTAGGTAGCCTCCAAAAATTCTTTAAAAAATCCACGTTTCTGGAAATTATGTAGCCTCCAAAAATTCTTTAAAAAATCCACGTTTCTGTACTTTAGGTAGCCTCCAAAAATTCTTTAAAAAATCCACGTTTTCTGTACTTTAGGTAGCCTCCAAAATTTTTTTAAAAAATCCACGTTTTCTGGAATTTAGGTAGCCTCCAAAAATTCTTTAAAAAATCCACGTTTGGAGGCCATTAGGTAGCCTCCAAAAATTCTTTAAAAAATCCACGTTTGGAGGCCTTTAAGTAGCCTCCAAAAATTTTTTAAAAAATCCACGTTTGTAGGCCTTTAAGTAGCCTCCAAAAATTTTTTAAAAAATCCACGTTTGTAGGCCTTTAAGTAGCCTCCAAAAATTCTTTAAAAAATCCACGTTTCTTGGACTTTAGGTAGCCTCCAAAAATTCTTTAAAAAATCCACGTTTGAGGGTCTTTAGGTAGCCTCCAAAAATTCTTTAAAAAATCCACGTGTGAAGGCCTTTATGTAGCCTCCTTTTTTCATTTTTTTTTTGATTTTTTCCCAACCCAAATATTTTCTTTGGAAGCACCAGGACTTGCAAGGACATTTTTCTTAAAATTCTAATAATTGAAAACTAATTATATTCGAGAGAAAATAGTCCTTTGAAAATCTCCGAATTCTAGAAAATCGAATCCGTTTAACCATTAACATGGGTGTGATCATCATTCGGACAATTGCTCCCAAAAAAATGCCTTTTTATTTGTCTTAAAAAAACAGGACTACCAAGGACATTTTTCTTAAAAATCAAAATATTTTTTTCCTTTGAATGAGTCTGGTGTGATCGGCATTGCGACAATTGACCCCCGAAAAATTACATTTTTAATTGTCTTACAAAGGCATTGATATTCCATGAAACCAGGACATTAATACAAAAGGATTCAAATTTCTTGAAAAAAAAAAATTGCCAAACAAAACTTCAATTGGTTCCGTTCAAATTTACCGAAAAACCTCGAAAACGAAATGGAATTGGCAAACAGGACATAAAACGGTTAATTGTGTATTCACACTTGTCGTGGGGGACGATAAAAAGGACGAAAAGGAAAAAAACAAAAAACAACAACAAACAAAACGGTCTGACTTCCTCCTGCGATGAGAGATCCTTACAATTCACTCTTTGAGCGGAAATCAATGCTTCCTTTCTTTCGTCCTCTTCTTCTTCTTGAATTTACTTCCGTTTTCCATTTGGACTGCTACTGTTCGGTGGGTTATTGTCCTCAGCATTTTTGATGAAAAAAGAGGAATAAGAGCTCTAATGAGAATTAAAAATTGTTGCTCTTTTTACTCTGCCTTGCCCTTTGCTCCGACAGAAAGGACCTGCTCTAAATTGGTTTTGGCAAAAAATCAGGGCGGAAGACAAGAAAAATCTTTGAAATTCTTTGGAAATTTGAGGACCTTGCTTTCATTTTATTCGCACGTTGGAAGTGTGAGCGACTTCCGTCAATGATCAACTCCTCCATCCTTTCTACCTCATCCTATGATCGATGTCTGTCTGTGGGAATCCTGAGGAATTTTCCTCCCTTTAACAGGTGCCCTGCAGACATTTAGTCCTTTAACGAGTCATTTTGTTTGCTTATCGTCATCGTCGTGGTGGTGTTGTTGTTGTTGTTTGTGCTACACTTCTTTGGGTTTGTTGTCCTTATGGTGATCCCCGGCCGATGGTGGTTGATTTGGTAGGTGTTTATCTTGTTGTCAGCAACTTGTTGTCGAGAGTGTAGGCAGTGTAAAGGATCCTTTTTTTTTAAATCTCCATGCCTCTCAAATGAGATCTGCATGGCTGAGAGTAATTTCCCTAAAGGAGCCGAGCAGCCAACCTGCCACAACAACCTGTGATGCATATTCAATGCAAGATGGGTGCAGTCAGCCAAAAAAAAAAAAATATTCCCACAGCATCTCCATGTAAATGATGATTGGAATCTTGTGAGAATATTTTCCGATTTGAGTTTTAAGGATTCTTTTCTTTTGGATCCTTTTATTATTTTTCGGTTTCGGTTTTGGGTTGGGTTGTGTGTGTGCAATGCCATTGCATCGATATCGCCTATCGCCTTCGAAAGTATTAATGATTTTTGCTTGATTATGCAGCATTATCCTTGTCCTGAAGGATTTCGAATTTTTCCTTTTGCATAACAGAGCCTGAGAAAAAAATCATCGAATGAAGTGTTTACTTTCTTTGGGTTTGGTTTGTTGCCTTTTGTTTTTCAATTTCTTTTTTTTTTTTTGTTTCACAGGTTGATAATTGATTTGTGGGGGGTTTTTTCCATGGCTTCCTTATTCAAATTGGGAAAAAATCGATGATCAGTGATTTGAGAGGATGTTGGTTCCCAGGCCGAGTTATGGCATAATAAGCCATTTTTACTTTCCCAGAGTTAAATAATGTGGGAATTTGTAAATTCGCTTTGTGGAAACAATGTTTGAAGGATAATGCCATGTAAAGGACTTTTGTTGGAGTCCTTGATCTTCGCTATTATTTTCTTCCTGAAAAAAAAAACTACAGGAATTTTAAAACAAAGTTTCCAATAGGAAAGAGGATCACAAAATTTTTTCCGGGTCATAGAGAAGCGCTCTCAAAGATTTCTCTCCGCTCTTTTCATTTCATAAAGTTTTGTCTGTCCTGGCAGCCAGCCGATGAGAATATCGCGCTACAATGACAGAGATTTTTTTTCGATAGTAATTTTGAATGGAACCTAAACAACAAAACGATTCGAACCAATATCCCTTTAAAAGATGATGTCGTCCTCAAAAAACAGACATTAGAGCCTATAGCCCTTTAATGTCACGTTGGGCGCCACTTTGCCTTTAGCATCGAAATATGATTTCGTAATTGAAAACGCGTAAAAATATAGCTGTAGCACTAGCTTTAGATAATTTTAATTTAAATTTTTATTCAGATTTTCCAAAAAAGTTTGATTTCGTGTGGCGTGGCAAAAGTGGCGCCCAAGACGACACCCAATATGAAAACATAATTTCGCAATGAATAGGCAATTATTAACATTTAAGGAACTTACGATACGTAGTCGATAGACCTTTAAAAGATAATGCCGTCTTCAAAAAACAGGCATAAAAGCCGATACTCTTAAATGTCACGTTGGGCGCCACTTTGTTTTTAGCATCGTAAAATTATTTCGTAATTAAAAAAGCGTGAAAATATAACTGTTGCACTAGATTTACATAATTTCAGATAATTTTATTGTGAATTTCAAAAGAATTTTGATTTTTAGGAGGTGGGGTTGGAAAAAGTGGCGCCCAAGGAGAAACCTAATATGAAAACATAATTTCGCAATAAATAGGCAATTATTAACATGTAAGGAACTTACGATACGTAGTCGATAGACCTTTAAAAGATAAGGTTGTCTTCGAAAAACAGGCATAAAAGCCGATACTCTTTAATGTCACGTTGGGCGCCACTTTGCTTTTAGCATCGTAAAATTATTTCGTAATTAAAAAAGCGTAAAAATATAGCTGTTGCACTAACTTTAGATAATTTGAGATATTTTTATTCAGATTTTCGAAAAAAGTTTGATTTCGCGTGGCGTGGCAAAAGTGGCGCCCAAGGCGAAACACAATATGGAAACATAATTTCGCAATAAATAGGCAATTATTAACATGTAAGGAACTTTCGATACGCAGTCAATAGCCCTTTAAAAGATGATGTCGTCCTCAAAAAAACAGACATTAGAGCCTATAGCTCTTTAATGTCACGTTGGGCGCCACTTTGCTTTTAGCATCGAAATATGAGTTCGCATTTAAAAAAGCGTTAAAATATAGCTGTTGCACTAGCTTTAGATAATTTAAGATATTTTTATTCGAAAAAAGTTTGATTTCGGGTGGCGTGGCAAAATTGGCGCCCAAGGCGAAACACAATATGGAAACATAATTTCGCAATAAATAGGCAATTATTAACATGTAAGGAACTTACGATACGTAGTCGATAGACCTTTAAAAGATGATGTCGTCTTCGAAAAACATGCATAAAAGCCGATACTCTTAAATGTCACGTTGGGCGCCACTTTGCTTTTAGCATCGAAATATGAGTTCGCATTTAAAAAAGCGTAAAAATATAACTGTTGCACTAGATTTACATAATTTCAGATAATTTTATTGTGAATTTCAAAAGAATTTTGATTTTTAGGAGGTGGGGTTGGAAAAAGTGGCACCCAAGGCGAAACACAATATGGAAACATAATTTCGCAATAAATAGGCAATTATTAACATGTAAGGAACTTACGATACGTAGTTAATAGCCCTTTAAAAGATGATGTCGTCTTTAAAAAAACAGCCATTAGAGCCTATAGCTCTTTAATCTCACGATGGGCTCCACTTTGATTTTAGCATCGAAATATGATTTCGTAATTAAAACAGCGTAAAAATATAGCTGTTGCACTAGCTTTAGATAATTTGAGATATTTTTATTCAGATTTTACGAAAAAAGTTTGATTTCGTGTGGCGTGGCAAAAGTGGCGCCCAAGGCGAAACACAATATGGAAACATAATTTCGCAATGAATAGGCAATTATTAACATGTACGGAACTTACGATACGTAGTCAATAGCCCTTTAAAAGATGACGTCGTCCTCAAAAAAAAAAAAAAAAAAAAAACGCCATTAGAGCCTACAGCTCTTTAATGTCACGCTGGGCGCCACTTTGCTTTAAGCATCGAAATATGATTTCGTAATTAAAAAAGCGTAAAAATATAACTGTTGCACTAGCTTTAGATAATTTGAAATATTTTTATTAAAAAAAAAAGTTTGATTTCGCGTGGCGTGGCAAAAGTGGCGCCCAAGGCGGAACCCAATACGAAAACATAATTTCGCAATGAATAGGCAATTATTAACATTTAAGGAACTTACGATTCGTAGTTTATACACCTTTAAAATATGATGCCGTCCCTAAAAACATGCATAAAAGTTCACAGCCCTTTAATGTCACGTTGGGCGCCACAATCCATTTTACATCGAAACATGATTTCGTTTATAAAAAGTCGTAAGGAAGGTCCTACTGTTCACTAGCTTTAGATAATTTAAGATAATTTTATACTGGATTTCAAAAGTAGTTGGATTTTGCGTGGGGTGGCAAAAGTGGCGCCCAATAGAGAACTTGTCGCCTGCTTAGAGAATTTTTCTGAAAAAGACTGTGAATTTTTCTAAGGCAAGCCTTCGTGAAGATTTTTTAAAGAGCCATTTCGGAGCCACTATTGATAGGAGATTTTGAAGCAACCTTTTTAAGAGCTTGAATTGATCTATGAGAGTTCTCAAGGAATCCTCCCACCCTAGTGGATTTTCAGAGATCTATGAATTTTCTCATAGAAGATCTAGAATTATATCTTAGAAAGCAGAACAATATTCCCCATGAAGTCTGGGAAAATCTGGTGATTTTCCCTTAGAAGAGCTAGATTATTTTGACGAGCATGTGATCTTCTGGTAGAATATGATTTTCTTAAGGAATGACAAGGGATTCCCCTGCATGAAATATCAGCATATCTTCCCCTAAAAGACAGAATTATATTATCATGGAAGCTAAGAAGAAATTTTTTATACAAGATCAGGTGATCTTGGATTTTCTGAGAGAAAATCAAAAATCGTAGGGGACCAGCTGATCGGCTGTTCTTTTCCCCGAAGATAAGGTAAATTTATTTTAAAAAATATCAAGATTTTTTTTATAGAAAATGAGAAAATCTTCTGGCGATTATATAGTCAGATTTTCTTACAGAAAATCTGGCGATCATCTCACAAAGATCAGATGACTTTCGCATAGAAAATCAGACGATCTTTTCACAGAAGATATTACGATCTTTTCATTGAAGATCAGGTGAACTTTTAATAAAATATGAAGAATCCTTTCCATCCAAGATGAGGGCCTCTTCTAGTGATATTCTAACAGAAGATCACAAAAGATCAGGTGATATTTTTTCAGAAGATCTGGGTATTTTCTCTTTAAAGTTCTAACATTCTCTCACAGAATACCTGGTGATCTTTGAAGAAGAGATCTTGCGATTTTCTCACGGAAGATCTAACGATTTTTTCCCGGAAGATCAGATGATCTTTTCATAAAAGATCCGGTGATTTTCTCTCCGAAAATCAGGTGATCTACTCACTGAAAATCGGGAGATATTTTTATGGAAAATCATGCGGAGTCCTTACAGAAGATTGAGCGTTCTTTTCACAGAAGATTAGGCGATTTTTTACAGAAGATTGGGCGATCTCTCATAGAAAAACGCACAGAAGACCAGGTGCTATTTTCACTGAAGATCGGTGAACTTTTAATAAATTATCAAAAATTCTTCTCATCGAAGACATCGAGGACATCTATTGGAGATTTTTTTCCCAGATGATCAGATAATCTTCTCAAAATCGATCCGGTGATCTTTTTAAAGAAGATCCACTGAAAAGAAGTTCAGACGATTTTCTCACATGTGATCTCCTCATGTGATCTTTCCATTGAATATCTGGTGATATTTTTTTATAAAAAATGAAAAATTCCAAAAGAACAGTAGATACTGGCGATCTTCTCACAGAAGGCCAGGCGATCTTCCTAAAGAAGACCATTGGATCTTCCCATAGAAGTTATAGTTTTCTTTGTGAAGAGAAGATCAGGCGATTTTATTACAGAATAATTAATAATTTTCTTACAGAAGATTGTGTGCTCTTCTCACATAAGCTCAGATAATCCCCCTAACAAAGGATTAGGTGATCTTATCCAATGAAGGTCGGGTGATATTTAAATATTCCTCTCATCGAAAACGTGGAGATATTCTGGTGATCTTCTCATAGCCTATCTGGGGTTTCTCGTGATAGCGTTCTCTTCTTATAAAAAATTGATACACTCTCTCTCTCTCTCTGTAGTTTATATTATCACTCACTGACGATCTGCTGTTTGTGTTCCATAGCAGTTCTCTAAATCTACACCTAAAAGATCGTGATAGCTTTTCAGAGTAGATCCTATCGTATTTTAAAGTAATAATAACGATCCTCTCAGAGAATATTTGGCATTTTTCTCAGTAATCGAGTTCTCTCGCAACTTAAAAATGAACCCCTCGCAGAAGTTTGGGTTATTTGCTCTTCCATACCTATTAGCGATTTTTTTATAGAATATACTTCCAGAAGTTCTGAATGTTTTTCATAGAAACATTGGGGACTTTTTTTAAAACGAGATGTTGAAGTTTCATAAATGTTGAAGGATCTTGTCAAGGATCATCAAAAAGTGGGTAATCCGGTGATCTTCTATAAGGGGGGTTTCTAATATGTTTTTGATAAATCATTAGGTAGCTTCACAATCGACCATCTTCTTGGCGATATAGAATTCTTGTCCTGGAATATGTTGGAATTTTCTCCAGTAAATTCTAGGATTTTTCTTGATATGAACTTTATAGATGCGTCTACAGGGCTTATAAAGCCATTCGTAAAGAAGTGTATATGGACGGCCTTAAAGTGGATTTATAGGCACCCTTAAAGGCTTGTTTTTAGACTACTCCAAGAGACCATTATAGATCCACGTAAAGGAGTGTTTGTATACTCTCATAAAGGTATTTTTATATTCGTCTTTGAATGGGTCTTTACAGGGTCTAAAGCGGTCTTTCTAGACGCCTCAAAAAAGTATTTTTAGATGATTTTAAATGGTATCCATAGATGTCCTTAGAGGGGACTTCATTTAATTTTTTAAGATTTTTTTCATAGATGGGCTATGAGATATTGTCACAAAAATATTGGCAACATTTAAATTCAATTCCAATGTTATTCTGAGATTTACTTTTCCCCATCATTGAAAAAAAAAAAAAAATAAAAATAAAAAAAAAAATGAAAAATTAAGTAAGGATCAAAAAAGGACATTTCCATGACCTACTTGAAATTTCATTAAGGCAAACATCAATCATCAGAGAAGAAAAATAATTACTCCTCACAAACATAACCTTGACATTTTACACATCAAAAAAAAATTACAACAACACTAACATTTAAAAAACAGGACATTCCTATAGGAGAGTGATAAAAAAACCGTTGCTCCCTATATTTTTTGTCGGGTCACCTTTAAAAAAAATAACACCCGAAAGAAAACATCTGCGCTCTCAATCAATGGTGGCGCGTGCCACATGGAAGCCGAATAAAAAACGGATACCGTCGACACAATGGACAGACAGAGAGACAGACAGTCCGATAGACATTCACAGGATATGCAGTGTTGGCATTAAGAGAAATGTGGAGATCCTTAGGAAGCCTGGTAGGGGATTTTCTTTTTTGCTTACAGGGGATGGAGGGTAGTCTGTTTTGCTGTTTTTTTTTTTATTTTTAAAGAAAAAAGGAAGTGGAGATTGTTGGAAAACAATGTCTTGGCAATGGGGCATTTAATACAGTTTGTGTGTTCAAAGAGAGATAGAGAGAGCGCGAGAGGAAGCGATTGAGTGTAAGATAAATAATGAGAGAGAGAAGCAATAAAATATAGTTGTAGAGTATGAAAATATAGGGATCCTTTGGAAATGTATCTTTGACTGTAAAGAAAATGAGAGAGAGAGAGAGAGAGAGAGAGAGAGAGAGGAAAATAATGAGTGTGGATGAAATAAGAAGAATAGATAATGAGTGTATAACCAGTAAAGAAAGTCTCAAAGTCGGGCGGGACCGAAATATATATAGGAGCTATATCCAAATCGGAACCGATCTCGATAAAATTTGGCAAAGATATTTCTGAGCAGTATTTGATATATTTCCCTGAATATCGTTGTTACGGAGTGCATATTACGGCTGTGGGTAACAAATATGACAAATCGGATGAACAATATATATGGGAGCTAGAGCTATATCTGAATCGATCTTCACCAAATTTGACATACTAGCTTCTAGACTCAATTCGGTCGCAAGTGCCAAATTTCATCCAATTTGGGCAAATATTAGACGTTTGGTGCACCATAAAAAGTAAATCGGACGAAGTTATATATGGGAGCTATATCCAAATCTGAACCGATCTCGATAAAATTTAGAAATTGTATTTCTGAGCTGCACTTGATATATTTCCCCAAATATTGTTGTTACAGAGTGCATATTACGGCTGTGGAGGACAAAAATAACAAATCGGATGAACAATATATATATGGTAGCTATAGCTATATCTGAACCGATTTCGATCAAATTTGGCATATTTTTTTTCAGGCATAATTTGGTTGTATGTGCAAAATTCCATAATATTCGGACTGATATTACACGTTTGGTGCACAATAAAAGGCAAATCGGACGAAGATCGATGTGGGAACTATATCTAAATTTTGACCGGTTATCTCCAATTTCAATGGGGTTCGTCCTTGGGCCAAACAAATGATTTGTGCCAAATTTCATCTGAATCGGGTAATAAATGCGATCTGTACTTTGTTTACAAAAATACATGGACAGACGGACGGACGGACGGACATGCATAAATCGACTCAGAATGTGATTCTATGCAGATCATCAAAAGTTACTATGGGTCTATCTCGTTTCCTTTTGCCGGTTACAAACAAATGCACAAAGACATAATACGCTGACCACCTTGTGGTGTAGGGTATAAAAAGATAAAAGTGTTTATAAAAGATAAATATGAAGATATCCTTGAGATTAAAGTTAAATTCTACACTGCCTGTAGAAAGAGAGAGAGAGAGAGGGAGAGACAAATGATGAGTGGATTCTATTGAGTGAGCGGAAATAGAAAGATAAAGATCCTTTAGATTGAGTTAAATAGTATTTCAATGAAAAGAAGATAAACTCTCAGTATCTACCTGGTACTATGCTCACTCTCTCTCTCTCTTTCCAATTACAATTTGCGCTCATGACGTCGCATTATCTTAAATTGTGCTCAATTTAAAAATAGCTGCTCTGCAATGTTTTTCTCAGATCAAAGAGAGTTGATGGATAAATACTCCTTAGATCCAGCTCGTCCTTTTGAAATCCTTTGCTCTTTAGATAACTCTCCAGATAAATTACCTTCTATCATTTCTAAACCTTTAAGGATTCCTATCTTGTTTTCTCCCTAAGTACCGTCCTTTTTGAACAATGTCTCTCCTTGTCCTGGCTTCTCCCCATCCACACTTTGTTCAATTTTGTTGTTGTTGTTCCCTTTCCATTGGAGTTCCTTTGGGGGTTGATGGCATTCTTTCGGCGTTGACATTTGTTCGGGACAAAGTACATTTTCCAAAATTAATAGTTAGGTTAGGTTTTTTTGTAACGTATTTCGGCATTTTTGTTGAGCTGTCTCATAATTGAGCTAGGCATTGTTGAGCCCGGGAGACAGACGCAACATCAAAAAAAAGGACACACTTAAGTTCATTTTATGGAACGTGTCGTGTTTTTTTTTTTTTTTTTTTTGGTGGAAATTTCTATGTGGGGGAAAATAATTATTGAAAGAATGGTTACATTGTTGTAGTTTTTGTTCTGACGGTAGGAAGTTGGGTCATTAAAAAATGTAATAATGGAACGAGCCAAAAAAAAAAATAATTACAGAAAAATATGGGTGTCATAGGTATTGGAAGGAGGAGGTCGATTGTAATTTAGGAGAATATGTAAATTTGAAATTTAATATCCTGGCGACGGATAAGGATCGAAAATAGGAAACAAAAGGATCTTTCTAGAGGCATTTAAAGGATATTTCCAAGGCGTGTGAATGAGTCTCTCTCTGCACGCTTTCCGGTCATCTTTTTAGACAGTCGTTGAAGAGGTGTTTACGGGGATTTTAATAGACTTTTTTAAGGTTTTTCAGAGGAGGTCAACTGTAATTTAAAAAAAATATATAAAAAATTACAAATGAATATCCTGGCGATGGATAAGAATCTTAAATAGGAAACCAAAGGGTCTGTCTAGATGTTTTTAAAGGATATTTCATTGGACTCATATTGGCAGGACTTACATGGGTTGGATCAAACTTTTCTGGCGGGTTGTAGAAGGAGGTCGATTGTAATTTAAAAAAATATATACATTTGAAAATAAATATCCTTGGTATGGATGAGGATCGAAAATAGAAAACAAAGGGTCTTTCAAGAGTCCTTTAAAAGGAAGTCGTATTAATGGGCCTATCTGAACGCTTTTCTTTTCAGACAGACTTTGAAGAGGCGTTTTCGGGGATTTTTGGAGAGTGATTTTTTAGGTATTGAAGAGGAGGAAAGAATCTTAAATAGGATACCACAAGGTCGATTTAGATGTTTTTAGAGGATATTCCAGAGGGGTATAGAAGGGTCTCTCTAGACTCATTTTGGTAGGACTAACAAAAGACGGTTGGATCAGGTCTTTCTGGGGTATTGTAGGAGGAGATCGATTGTAATTTGAAAAAAAAAATATGTAAATTTAGAAAATAATATCCTGGCCATGGATAAGGATCTTAAACAGAAATCCTTAGAGTATTTATAGACGCTTTAAAATGACTTTTCGGAGGCGTATTAAATGATCTCTCCAGAAATCATTTAGTAGGACTTTTTAGACTCTTTATAAGTAATCGTTCTGGTAGTTTTCAAACAGCAATTTCCCGGTGGTCTTTTAGTGGGTTTTAAAGAGGTCTTTCAGGAGGGTTGGATCAGGTCTTTCTCAGGGATTGCAGAGGGAGATCGATTGTAATTTGAAAAAAAAAAAAAAATTTAATTTTGAAACTGAATATCCTGGGAATAGATTAGGATCTTAAATAGAAATCCTTAGAGTATTTATAGATGCTTTCAAAGGATATTTCGGAGACGCATCAAATGGTCTCTCCAGAAGCCTCTTTGTAGGACTTTTTAGACTCTTTAAAAGTGGCCTTTCCAGAGGCTTTCAATGAGGTATTCCGGCAGGGATAAAAGGGGGAGGTCGATGGTAATTTGAAAAAATATGTTAACTTGTAAATTGAAATCCTGGCCATGGATAAGGATCTAAGGATAGAAAACCAAAGAATATTTTCAGATGCTTTTAAAGGACAATTCGGGGACCTATTGAATGGTCTCTCCAGAAGTTAAGTTTTAGGAATTTTTAGACTCTTTAAAAGTGGTTTTTCTGGGGCTTTATCGAAGCTTTTTATAAGGCTTTCAAGGGGCTTTAAAGAGTATATTTCAGGAGGGTTGGATCAGGCCCTGCCCAGGAATTGGATGGGGGGGGGGGTGTGTTAAGTCAACTGTAATTTATACATGTATCAAAGGGGTCTTTGTAGGCGTCCTTATAGAGGTCTTTAAAGCCTTTGAGGGTCCACTAAAGGGAGGGTCCACTAAAGGGTGTTTTAAGACTCCTCTTAAGGAGCCTTTAGAGCCTTTGAAGAGGTCCTTGCAGATACCCTTAAAGGATATATAAAGGGTCTTATAAAGCACCTTTCAAGGTCCTTAAAAATACCCTTTTAGACCAATAATGGCGTTTTTATAGACACCCTTAAAGGCACCTTTACAGGCGCCTTCGTCAAAGTCTTCTCTGACGTTCTTTTAAGACACCTTTTAAGGCATATTTTCAGATTTCTATAAAAGACTTTTCCACGAGTATCGATCGGAATCTTCGAGTATCGATAGGAGTCTTATGGAAGTTATATAAAGAAGACCTCTGAGCCTTCTATGAAGAATATCGCTGAGTTTTCTATAAAAACCTGCCTTCGATTTTTCTATGAAGGAGACCTCTGGATCCTCTATTATGAGGACATTACATTCTTCTATGGAAAAGACCTCCCTGTCTTCAACTAAAAAAATGATTGGTCTTCTTCTAAAAAAAGACCTTTGTTTCTCCTAAAAGAAGACCTTCACAAATTTTGCGAAAAAAGTGCTTATGATCTTTTCTAAAGAAGACCTCCTGGTCTATTAAGACCTCAGGGTCTTCTATGCAGACGATCTCCAGTTATTCTATAAGAAAGGGGTTCGGGAGACGAAGGCCCTGAGGTCTTCTATACAGACGATCTTCAGATAATCTATGAGAGTCTGATTTGATCTGTTTTAAGACTTCAGGATCTTCTTTGCAGACGATCTCCAGTTATTCTATAAGAAAGGGATTCGGGAGAAGAAGACCCTGAGGTCTTCTACACAGACGATCTCTAGATATTCTATGAGAGAAGGTCTTCGGAAATGACCTATGCGTGTCTCATGAGAGAAGAACTTCAGGTATGAAATTATGTTCTTCAAAGAAAGCTCTTCTTTAAAGAAGCTCTTTTGATTTTTTTTTTGGAGCAGACCTTCTTTTCTTCTTTTTCTTGAGAAAGCCTCCGTTTATCAAGTGGGGCCTCTTGTCTTCTGTGAATAGACTTCCCTGAAAATAATAGAAAGTATTCTTGTTTTTTTTATGATTCTCTAAATCAGTCCAAAGGACATTCTTAAGGACTTCTTTCTATAGAGAACTTCTTCCTCTATTTCTCCAGTCTCCCTAGCCTTCCAAATTTCTCAAAAATTCTTCAGCAGCCCAAAACCTGACAAGGTGTTAATTTGCCAAAATCACAGTTCGTCAAATTAGTTGCGCCGTTGATTTGACCGCGCCAAAGCCAATCATTTAGTAGAGGTTCCACGCAAAATATTGGTAAACAACGGACAAAAGGATCTCTTCAAAATCTCATCAGGACATACGAAAGCCAACTTCAACGAAATCAGCAGGTCATCACCAAAAATGTCATGGTTCCGAAAGCCAAAGAGTGTTTAGAAGAACTATATTTTATTCCAAACCAAAGTCAGCAGGATTTGAGTATTCCATCATAAAGCCAGGATTGAAAACCAACCAAATCCAAACCAATCAAGAAACCAGCAAGTGATTTTCCAAAGTAATTCGGCTGTTGTGACATTCAAAAAGTCCCCGGCCATAAAAACCTAATTTGTGCCGTGGAAAAAGGGGAACAACAAATTGCTTGTCGTCCTTTGCTGTGGCCATGATCCTTTTTCCTTTTTTTTTGGCATTTAAGTGTTAATTGAAAAATATTGTGGGTTTTTCTCGCCAGTCCGTCCTGTAACTGTAACGAATGGAGTGGCCTAGACCTTGTGGAAGATTATAAAACCATAAACACATTGATGGAATTCCAGGGAAATGAAGGACTATAGAAGTCCTTAAAAGTCCGGTATTTGTTTGACATTCGTTGTCTCTCGTTATTAGGCCATTTAGAGCCTGATTTAGCGACTTTTTGTTGTCCTGATGGCCTCATAAACGAGAAATAAATAAATTTTGTGTTGAACTCGAAAATTTGGCGATCATAAAACGATTATGAACCAAATGGCCAGGATGATGGCGGTGGTGGTGGTCAATGTCAATGAAGAGAAACTAATGTTTTTGAAAGCAGGTAGATATGAGGTAAAGGTCCTTTTTGAGGCTTGTAATCTGCAGTATGGCCAATAATTATGGCAAAATGTGTTATTTTTTATCAAAAGATTCGAAATTTGCCAAAAGAGCTTCTAAACAAGAGAATTGGATGTTTTTCCGCTTTCTTTGAGCGTTTCTTTCAAAATATTGAACCCTATGCGGAGGAGGTACCAGAAGATATGGTCCGATCTCTACCATCTTTATAACAGATCTTGCATTGATGGAAATATTGAGATGTGTCATGTCTGAATGGTATCGGCTCTTAATTTCGAATTTTATGAGCTTCATGGATATTCAAAATTTTGACCCTTTGTGGGGGAGGTATCGGAAGAAATGGTCCGATCTCTATCATCTCTACAACAGATCTTGTGTTGATGGAAAGAATGAGATGTACCAAGTCTGAATGGAATCGGCTGTTAATTTCGAATTTTATGAGCCTCATGGATATTCAAAATTTTGACCCATTGTGGGTGAGGTACCGGAAGGAGTAGACCGATGTATTCCATCTTCACACCAGACATTGGCTTAATAAAAATAATGGTATGTGTGAAATATGAAGAGAACCGGATGCTTATTTCGGATTTTTGATCGTTTTGGTTATTTAAAATGTTGACCCTTTGTGGGGGAGGTACCGGAAGGAATTGTCCGATCAGTACCATCTTTCTAAGAGATCTTGTGTTGATGGAAATGTTGAGATGTGCCAAATCTGAATGGAATCGGATGGTAATTTCGCATTTTATGGGCTTCATGGTTATTCAAAATTTCGACCCTTTGTGGGTGAGGTACCGGAAGGAGTGGAGCAATACCTTTCAGATATTGTGTTAGCGGAAATAATGGGATGTATAAAATTTGAAGAGAACCGGATGCTTATTTTGGATTTTATAACCGTTTTTGTTTATTCAAAATTTTGACCCTATTTGGGGGAAGTACCAGAAGGAATGGTCCGATCTCTACCATCTTTATAACAGATCCTGTATTAATGGAAATATTGAGATGTGCCGAGTCTGAATGGAATGGGATGTTAATTTCGAGTTTTATGAGCCTCATGGATATTCAAAATGTTGACCCTTTGTGGGGGAGGTACCAGAAGGAGTGGACCGATATATTCCATCTTCATACCAGACAGTGGGTTTGTAAAAATATTGTTATGTGTGAAATTAGAAGAGATCCGAATGCTTATTTCGGATTTTATGATCGTTTTAATTATTCAAAATTTTGAGCCCTTTGTGGGGGAGGTACCAGAAGGAATGATCCGATCTCTACCATCTCTATAACAGATCTTGTGCTCATGGAAATATTGAAATGTGCCAAGTCTGAATGGAATCGGATTTTAATTTCGTGTTTTATGAGCCTCATGGACATTCAGAATTTTGAACCTCTGTAGGGGAGGTACCAGAAGGAGTGGGCCGATATATTCCATCTTCACACAAGATCTTTGGGTTAATAAAAATAATGGGATGTGTGAAATTTGAAGAGAACCGGATGCTTATTTCGGATTTTATAACCTTTTTAGATATTCAAAATTTTGACCCTTTGTGGGGGAGGTACCGGAAGGAATGGTCCGATCTATACCATATTTATAACAGATCTTGTATTGATAAAAATATTAAGATTTGCCAAGGTTGAATGGAATTGGATGTCAATTTCGCGTTTGATGGGCTTCATGGGTATTCAAAATTTTGACCCTTTTGTGGGGGAGGTACCAGACGGAGTGGACCGATATCTTCCATATTCACAGAAAGTCTTGTGTTTGTAGAAATAATGGGATGTGCGAAATATGAAGAGATTCGAATACTTATTTCGAATTTTATACTTGTTTTAATTATTCAAAATTTTGGGCCCTTTGTGGAGGAGGTACCAAGAGGAGTGGTCCGATCTCTACCATTTTTATAACAAATCTTGTGTTGATAGAAACATTGATATGTACCAAGTTTTAATGGAATCGGATGTTAATTTCGAGTTTTATTAGCTTCATGGATATTCAAAATTTTGACCCTTTGTGGGGGAGGTACCAGAAGGAGTGAGCCGATATATTCTATCTTCACACCAGACGTTGAGGTAATTAAAATAATGGGATGTATGAAATATAAAGAGAATCTAACGCTTATTTCGAATTTTATACTCGTTTTTGTTATTCAAAACTTTGACCCTTTGTTGGGGAGGTACCGGAAGAAATGGTTCGATCTCTACCATATTTATAAGATATCCTGTGTTGATGGAAATATTGAGATGTACCAAGTCTGAATGAAATTGGTCAATAATTTCACGTTTTATGAGCTTCATGGATATTCAAAATTTTGACCCTTTGTGGGCCAGGTGGAGTGGACCGATATATCCTATCTTCACACCAAAATTTGTTTTGATGAAAAAATGGAGATATGCGAAATTTGAGGACAATCGAACAATTATTTCACATTTTAAAAGAGTTATAATTATTTTAAAATTTTGAGCCCTTTGTGGGGGAGGTACTTGAAGGAGTGGGTCGATTTTGTCCATTTTTGCACCTGACTAAACTCTGATAAAAATATCGTGATGGCAAGTTTTCACAAAATTGGATGATCCTTTATCATGCTGTAAGAGGTAAATTATTTGCAGTGATATTTTAACCTTTTGTGGGGTAGGTACTGGATGGAGTGGACGGATTTTGTCAATTTTCGCACCTAACCTGGCACCGAAGCAAATCTTAGGATTTGCAAAGTTGGAGCAAAATTGGATTATCCTTTCTCTTTCTGTGCAGGAAAATATTTTTTTCGACCTTTTGTGGTGGAGGTGTCAGAAGGAGTGGTTCGATATTGCCCATCTCCGAAGTCGATTAAAGTTTGATAATAAAATCACGATGTACCAAGTTTGGACCAAATCGGACACTACCTTCCAGAGTTATTGTGTCCACCAGGCAGTTATCCAGACAGGCAGACGGACATCGCTAGATCGATTCCAAATATCCTGACATGGATTTGGTCCAAAAAGACCTAGGGCCTAAAACCATTATTTCGATGAGGCACGTTTTGGCCGTATTAAATGCCATGAGGATGAGGGTATAAAAAGCGTCTTAGAAGCCTCTGGCGGAGACCTCTTTGAATTCCTCTTAAATACCCGTTGAAAAGGCTTCTGAAATATCCTTTTAAGGACGGCTCTAAAGACCCGTTTTAGGGTCAATACAGATATCGATTTTCTTCATTTCCCATGTCTTTGTCTCTCCCAATCCGTCTTAGAAGTCTCTGGTGGAGACTTCCATAAAGACCTCTTTGAAGGCCTCTTAAATACCCATTGAAAAGGCTTCTGGAATATCCTTTTAAGGTCGGCTATAAACCCCCTTTTTGGGGTCAATACAGATATCTTAAAAGGTCTCCAGAAAAGCCCCATTTTAGAGCCGAAATACCCCTTTAGAGGCTTCTTAGAAGTCTCCGGCGGAGACATCTATAGAGACCTCTTTGAAGGACTATTAAAAATAACCGTTAAGAAGGTTTTTTGGAATATGCTTTTAACGACAGGTATAAAAAACCTTTTTGAGGTCAATACAAATATCTTTAAAAGTCCCCAGAAAGGCCCATTAATGGCTGCAGAAATACCTCTTTAAAAGCGCCTTTGCGAGGAAACCATTGAAGAAGTCAACATCGATTTTTCCATCTCCCATGTCTCTCTTTCTCTCTCTCTCCCAATCCGTCTTAGAAGTCTCTGGTGGAAAATAAAAAGGCTTGAAAAGGCTCTAAATACCGGTTAAGAAGGCTTTTGGAATATACTTTTAAAGACGGCTATAAAGACTATTTTTAGGGTCAATACAGATATCTTTAAAAGTCCCCAGAAAGGCCCCATTAATGGCTGCAGAAATACCCCTTTAAAGGCGCCTTGCAAGGAAACCATGGAAGAAGTCAACATCGATTGTCTCCATCTCCCTTGTCTCTCTCTCTCCCAATCCGTTCTAGAAGTCTCTGGTAGAGACTTCCATAGAAACCTCTTAAAAGGCCGTTTTGGGGTCAACACAGATATTTTAAAATGTCTCCAGAAAAGCCCCATTATTAGTGCCGAAATACCCCTTTAGAGGCTTCTTAGAAGTCTCCGGCGGAGACGTCTATAGAGACCCCTTTGAAGGGCTATACAAAAATACCAGTCAAGAATGCTTTTGAAATATGCTTTTAAAAAAGGCTATAATGACGCTTTTTGGGGTCAATACGGATGTCTTTAAAAGTCTCCAGAAAGGCCCCATTAATGGCTGCAGAAATACCTCTTTAAAAACGCCTTGCAAGGAAACCATTGAAGAAGTCAACATCGATTTTCTACATCTCCCATGTCTTTCCCTTTCCCAATTCGTCTTAGAAGTCTCTGGTGGAAACGTCAATACAGACATCTATGAAAGGCTCTAAAATACCCGTTAAGAAGGCTTTAGGAGTGTATTTATAAAGATGGCTATAAAGACCCTTTTTAGGGTCAATACAGATATCCTTAAAGGTCTCCAGAAAAGTCCCATAATTAGCGCAGAAATTCCCCTTTAGAGAAGAGACCTCTTTAAAGGGCCCTAAAATACCCGTTAAAAGGATTTTAGAACAACCTTTTAAAGACGGCTATAATGACCCTTTTTGGGGTAATACAGATATCTATAAAGGTCTCCTGGAAAGAACCATTGATAGCGCTTGAAATATTCCTTTAAAGGCGCCTTGCAAAGAAACCATTGCAAAAGCCGATATCACTCTCTTCTCTTCTCTCTCTAACTCTCCCAATCCCCCTTTAAGATCTTTTACTTTTCCCACTTCTTAAGCGTGGCATTTTCTTCCATGGCCAGTGTCCTTCAGGTCTATGGCTTCCACACGAATGCCACGGTCCTGTAATAAAACTAGCCTTACGATTTTCAAAATAATATCCTTTTCAATTCAAATCGAAAAAAAGGAAAATGCGCATATTCAGCAAAGTTTTAAAACGTAATAATTTTTTTCGCCCTACCCCACCCAGGGCTCTATGTTCGTTTCCATTGTTCCAATTTCCAAAAAAAGAATAGAAAAATATTAAAATGTGAGTTAGACCTTAGCGAACATGCTGAGCAGTAAAGTTACGGAAGAAAAGAACAAGCACGATAAATAAACTTTCACACGCGTTTCAACTTATGTACATACCGACAGACAGACGGACGGACGGCCAGACATACATACCTTCGCAACAATGATCATTTCGAAGCGAGTGAGTGAGTAACTCACACTTGGGCAACACACAGGGAGCGCTCAATAGCTCCTGCAATATCAAAATATTGCCAAAACCAAAAGTGCAGACCCTCCCCTTTTCTTTTTTTTTTTTTGCCTTCTCACCGAAAATTTCCCAAGACGATGACTACAAATTGTCGACGTCATACGAGCTGTAGAGGTTGAGACACATAAGTTGTAATCGCCGACTGTCTTGCATGACTTCGTGCGAGCGCCCAACCAAAGTCTTATCAAGCTACCCCCAGCCAAGGGGTGGATTTCTCCCTACTTTTGCTTCGAAAATCCTTCAAGCGAAATAAAAATTAAAATATCGGAATTTCTTTTAAATCGTAGTTATCCATAATTGTAGACTACCAGCTGGCCTTATTCAAAAAAAAAAAAAGTTTGAGATGAACAAGCCGTGAAATAATAAATTACGAAACAACAACAAAATCACAAAACGAACCCTTACAAACAGGCTTTGCTTTGCAATCAGGGGCTGATGACCGACCGACAGACGAAAAGTCGTCTGGAAAAAGGGAAGAAGAGGTTGTTGCGCCTGAGCTGTGCATAGATTAGAGAGAGAGAGACATTTTCACAGAAAAAGTATTTTGAGGAATTCTGGAAAAAAATAAAAAATTTAGTTGGAATGGTTACCGATTACTTTTACCATTAATTTGAAGATTTTTTGGGTTAAACCACCATTTTACCTGCAATAAACCTTAAACATCTGAATTTGGTGGATTTTTTAAGAAAAAAATTAAATCGTGATAAAGTGGTTACCGATTACTTTTCCCAATATATGAAGAATTTTTTTCAAAAAAATATTTGTGTTGCATGCAGTCAGAAAAGGTTTTAATTTGGAGTAGTTTTTTAAAAAAATAATGAGATTTTTCTCAAATGGTTACCGATTACTTTTGCCAATATACCATTAATTTTAAGAATTTTGAATTAAAACTTTATTTGTATTGCATAAAATCAAAAAACTATTTTAATTTGGAGTATTTTTTTGGCAAAATAATGAACAATTTGTTCAAATGGTTACCGATTACTTTTGACAATATACCATTAATTTTAAGAATTTTGGTTTAAAACATTATTTGTGTTGCATAAAATCAAAAAAATATTTTAATTTGGAATATTTTTTTAAAAAATAATGAAAATTTTGTTCATATGGTTACCGATTACTTTTGCCAATATATCATTAATTTTACGAATTTTAGTTTAAAAAATTATTTGTGTTGCATAAAATCACAAAGCGTTTTAACTTGGAGTAGTTTTTTAAAAAAATAATGAATTTTTTTCAAATGGTTACCGATTACTTTTGCCAATATACCATTAATTTTAAGGATTTTGGTTTAAAACATTATTTTTGTTGCATAAAATCAGCAAATGTTTTAATTTAGAGTATTTTTTGAAAAAATAATCAATTTTTTTCAAATGGTTACCGATTACTTGTGTCACTATATCATTAATTTTAAGAATTTAGGATTAAAACATAATTTTTGTTGCATGAAATCAGAAAATATTTTAATTTGGAATATTTTTTTGGCCAAATAATAAACTTTTTTAAAATGGTTACCGATTACTTTTCCCAATATATCAATAATTTGAAGATTTTTGGCTTAAAACATTATTTTTGTTGCAAAAATAAAAAAAAAATATTTTAATTGGGAATATTATTTGAAAAAATAATGAACATTTTACTTGAATGGTTACCGATTACTTTTGCCAATATATCAATAATTAGAAGATTTTTGGTTTAAAACATTATTTGTGTTGCATGAAATCAGAAAAAAATTTAATTTATAGTATTTTTTTGTAACAATAATGAACAATTTGTTCAAATGGTTACCGATTACTTTTGACAATATACCATTAATTTTTAGGATGTGAATTTAAAACATTATTTTTGTTGCATAAAATCCAAAAAATTTTAATGTGGAGTATTTTTTTTAAAAAATAATGAACATTTTACTTAAATGGTTACCGATTACTTTTCCCAATATATCAATAATTTAAAGAATTTTGGATTAAAACATAATTTTTGTTGCATAAAAACAAAAAATATTTTAATTTGGAATATTTTTTGAAAAATTAACGAACATTTTGTTCATATGGTTACCGATTACTTTTCCCAATATATCAATAATTTGAGGATTTTTGGTTTAAAATTTTATTAGTGTTGCATTAAATCAGAAAATATTTTAATTTAGAGTATTTTTTGTAAAAGTAATGAACATTTCACTTAAATGGTTACCGATTACTTTTTCCAATATATCAATAATTTGAAGAAGATTTTTGTTTGAAAACATTATCCATGCTACATAAAATCAGCATTCAATCATAAAATAAAAACAATATTTTAATTTGGAATATTTTTTGAAAAAATAATGAACATTTTATTTAAATGGTTACCGATTACTTTTTTCAATATATCAATAATTTGAAGATTTTTGGTTTAAAACTTTATTTTTGTTGTAAAAAATCTTAACATATTTAATTTGGAGCATTTTTTTTAAATAATGAACATTTTGTTCACATGGTTACTAATTACTTTTCCCAACATATCAATAATTTGAAGATTTTTGGTTTAAAATTGTATTAGTGTTGCATAAAATCAGAAAATGTTTTAATTTAAAGTATTTTTTGAAGAAATAATGAACATTTTGTTCAAATGGTTACCGATTACTTTTCCCAATATATCAATAATTTGAAGATTTTTGGATTAAAACATAATTTTTGTTGCATAAAATCAGAAAATGTTTTAATTTGGAGTAGTTTTTGAAAAAATAATGAACATTTTGTTCATGTGGTTACCGATTACTTTTTCCAATATATCAATAATTTGAAGATTTTTGGTTCAAAACCTTATTTGTGTTGCATGAAATCAGAAAATATTTTAGTTTGGAATATTTTTTGAAAAATTAATGAACATTTTGTTCATATGGTTACCGATTACTTTTCCCAATATATCAATAATTTGAGGATTTTTGTTATAAAATTTTATTAGTGTTGCATGAAATCAGAAAATATTTTAATTTACAGTATTTTTTGTAAAAGTAATGAACATTTTGTTCAAATGGTTACCGATTACTTTTCCTAATTTAACATTGAATTTACGAATTTTTGTTTAAAAAATTATTTGTGTTGCAGTAATCAAAAAATATTTTAATTTGAAATATTTTTTTTGGAAAAAATAATGAACATTTTGTTCATGTGGTTACCGATTACTTTTTCCTATGCACCATTAATTTTTAGGATGTGGGTTTAAAACTTAATTTTTGTTGCATAAAATCAAAAAATTTTTAATTTGGAGTATATTTTAAAAAAATAATGAACATTTGTTCAAATGGTTACCGATTACTTTTCCCAATGTATCAATAATTTAAAGATTCTTGGTTTAAAACATTATCTATGTTGCATAAAATCAGAAAATATATTATAATTTGGATTCTTTTTTAAAAAATTAATAAACATTTTCTTACATGGTTACCGATTACTTTTTTCAATATAAAATTAAATTTGATATTTTTGAATAAAAAAATGCATAACATAATTTTTTTTATTATATATAACGAGGAAAAATTAAATTTTTAAGGGATGTGATGGTTTTAAACCACTTGGTTACCGATTACTTTTTCACGAGAAGCTCTAGAAATGAAATATAAATAAAATAAATAAAAAATTTCGACATTTTATTTTAATTTGGAGTATTTTTTAAAAAGTAAAGAACATTTTACTTAAATGTTTACCGATTACTTATTTCAATAAACCATTAAATTTGATATTTTTGATTAAAAAAACAAAAACATAAATCATAATTTCTTAATAATCCGATTATTTGAAATCCTTTGGTTACCGATTACTTTTCCGCAGATTATTTTAAAAACACAAATTTTATAATAGACACACTTTATAAATGAAATATAAATAAAATAAATTAAAAATATTGTCTCATTTTGAAAGTTTAACTCCAAACGATTACCGATTACTTTTTTTCAAAATACAATTAATTTTAAGATTTTTAGTTTAGAAAATTACTAGTCATAATTTTCATTGCATAAACCATAAAAACTTTAAACTTTTTGGAAATCTGATGATTTTACAACATATGGTTACCAATTACTTTTGCACAGATTTTACAAAAAAAAAAAAATACCCATTTTGTAATAAAAACCATTCATTAATATGATATTAAAAAAATTGATATCCAGTTTTTATAATTTTGGGCAAATTTTCCCTAACCGATTACCAATTACTTTTTCCATATACCACCAAATTGCAGATTTTTTGTTAACAAAATTTTAAAACCTAAATTTGAGAAATCTGATAGTTTTAAAACGTATGGCTACCGATTACTTTTCCTCAAAGTATCAACCAAATGAACATTTGATGTCACTAGAATTATGTTGTATCCTATCATTATAAGGTAAAAAATAGGTTTAATTTAAAAAAGTAATCGGTAATCGTTCGGAATAACTTGCATGATATCGTTAAATTCATCAAAAATGAATTAAATTTTATTTTAATGTAATAAATTATATTGAATCCTGTCATTATAAAGCAAAAAATTGGCTGCATTTGAAAAAGTAATCGGTAATCGTTTTAGATTAAATTGCATAATATTGATAATTTTATCAAAAATGAATTAAATTTTAATTTAATCTGACGTATAATGTTGATTTCTATAATTTTTAAGAAAAAAAATGTAATTATATGAAAAAGTAATCGGTAACCGTTTTAGAATAAATTATACTAGAAATTTAATCCAAAATGCATTGAACTTATTTTGATGTGAAAGAAATGTTGAATCTTATCATTTTAAAGTGAAAATGTTTTGAATTTAAAAAAAAGTAATCGGTAATCGTTTGCAATAAATTCCATATTGAGGCGAAAAATAACTCTAAATACCTTATAAAATAATTAATATTCTTCGATATAGTCGATAAATGCAAATTATGCCCCAAATATCAAGTTAATTAAAAAAAGTAATCGGTAACCGTTTGACATAAAGTTGTTGTAGCATGAAAATTGAGTATATATTTTTGATTTGAGCTTAATAAAAATGGTTTACCATCCATTAGAGAACGTTTCTTGTAGGTTTTTGTAAATACGAAGAAAAGTAATCGGTAACCGTTTTTGGAAAATTTTGAAAAATCAACCAAAAATCAGTTTTTTTCGTGTTTTTGTATTATTCTTGTATTTTCATTGTTGTTTGTCTGCCATTTTAGCTATTTTCTCAGGATGTCGCAAAATTACAAAGAAAAGTAATCGGTAACCGTTTTTGGAAAATATTGAAAAATTAACAAAAATCAAATGCTTTTACGTGTTTTTCTTTTCTTCTTGCATTTTCCTTGTTTTTACTTGCCTTTCTAGATGTTTTCGTTCTGGATGTCCTCACAAGATATCCTTGTTGTCTTCACAACAATTCACCTTTACTTAATTTTCTCTGATTTCGTAAAAGGATAACGCTACCAATCACCCCTTAGTTTCTAGGCATCTTATTTTTTAATAACACAACAATTCATTAGCATATCAAGTCATTCATTTTCATGTTTACATTTTATCCTTCGAATAAAATCACTCAGATATCTCCCTTTTGATTCGAAAGCAATCCTGCCAGGATTTGAAAAGTGTGGCCAGGTGTGTGTAAGCCGTGTGACGACACACGCAAATTCCTAGCAAGACGTTGAGTCGTTGAGCAAATAGCAACACAGCTAGGGGTTGTCATTTTTCGGTGATATGATATCTCCCCAAGAAGGATTTGATATTGAAAGACAAAAAAAAAACGCAGGCAAAGAAATGAGCGGCAGGACGAAATAAAAAAATGTGTAACAATTTCGTAATTATAATTTAGCATTCGAATGGATTCGTAGCACCACCACGACGACGACGACGAAAGCAGAAAAGGGAGGTTATTAAACCTTGCCCAAAAAGACATGCGCAATAAGTTCAGACAGACACATGTGGAGTTGTGGATTGTGGCAGGCAGACAGGATCACAAGGAGGAGAGGGGAATGTTCTTAAAACAAAATCTGAAAATTTTTAAAACCAACGAAAAAATATGATTGATGTTCATATTTAAATAATAATTCTTGCAAATTATTATGGCTTTCAAAATGGCATTGAATTACCCAACGAATTTCACAAAAGTAACCGGTTTTTCATCATCATTTTTTTGGGAAAAAATTGTTGCATAAATTAATTTCTTGGTTTTTTTTTTCGAAAGAAAAAGTTTCAAATTTCACAATTTTGTTCATTTTAATTGTCATTTAAAGAAAAGTGTGATTATTTTTTCATCGTTTAAAGAAAAGTAATCGGATACCCATTGGAACATTAATTTGAGTATTTTTCTGCTTCAAGGATCATTTATGTGTCGCCATTGGGGGTCTTAATAAAAAAAGGAGCCAAAAATGGGTTTTTTGTGTAAAAAAGTGTACAAAACCGGCAGTTTTTGAAAAATGGTTACCGATTACTTTTCTCCTAATAAAGGTAAATATAGGTTAAAAATATGAAAATTAAGTTAATTAATTGATTTTTAAAGATTTATAAGACTCTATTTAATTTTGATATCAATGTCGATAGTGGTAAACTATTTAAAAACACGATTACCGGTTACTTTTTTACATTTATGCCCCCTTAGCTTTACCAGAGCTGCTTTTAAAAGCAAATTACTATTTTAGGAGCATTTTTATGATCCTTTAGACACTTTGCTTTTAATTAAGTAAAACGATTATCGGTAGTAAAATATTTCAAAATACGGTTACCGATTACTTTTTCATAAATATGCCCACTTAGCTCTAACAGAGCTGCTTTTAAAAGAAAACTACTATTTTAAAAACATTTTTATCATTTCCCAGACATTTTGCTCTTAATTAGGTGAAGCGGTTACCGGTTACTTTTCCACATACCTACTCAATGAACTTCCAAAGCATTGTCTATTACAGCAAATTACTTTGTTAAAAGATTTTTAATAAATTTCACGACTTTTAGTAAAAATTTGCTTTAAAGATTACCGGTTACTTTTCTTTGTTATTGCTCATAACCTTATCTAATTATTGCCACTATGAGTAAATTACTTTAGGGAAATAACTACTACTATTTTAGAAGCATTTTTACGATTCTCTAGACATTTTGGTTTTAATTAGGTGAAACGATTACCTGTAGAAAATTATTTCGATTACCGGTTACTTTTCCACAAATATGCCCATTTAGCTCTACCAGAGCTGCTTTTAAAAGCAAACTACTATTTTAGAAGCATTTATATGATTCTCAAGACATTTGGCTTTAGGTTAAACGATTACCGGTAGTAAATTATTTCAAAATACGATTACAGATTACTTTTCTACAAATATGTCCATTTAGCTCTACCAGAGCTGCTTTTAAAAGCAAACTACTTTTTTAGAAACATTTTTATGATTCTCTGGACACTTTGCTTATGATTAGATGAAACGATTACCGGTTACTTTTTTTTATTCCTACTCATTTAACTCCGAAAGTGGTGTCAATTTCAGCACATCGCTTTGTAAAAAACGTTTTAATAAATTTCAAGACTTTAAAGAAAATTTTGAAAAAAAATTTAACGACTACCGGTTACTTTTCTTTGTTATTGCTCATTATCTTCTCAAATTGCTGCCAATACTAGTAAATTACTTTAGGAAAAATATTAAAATTGATTCCAAGTAATTCTGCACAAATAAAGGGCAACGATTACCGGTTACTTTGCTTAAAAATTGGTCACATAACTTCGTAAATGCTTACTATTATAGGAGATAACTATTTAAAAGTCTTTTAGACAAATTTCAAGACATTTTAATAAAGTAAGGTGAAACGAATACCGGTTACTTTTCTTTTAAACTCTCTATTTCACACCCTTGTTGAAGCCGATATCAGTAAATTGTTTAAAATAACCTATAAAATGCATTTTTTGCCAATTTGTTAAAATTAGTTGAAACGATTACAGGTAAAGTTTAACGATTACCGGTTACTTTTCTTAACAAATGGTCACATAGCTTCCCAAATGCATACTATTGTAGCAAATAACAAATTAAAAGGCATTTTTAATACATTTCAAGATATTTAAATAAAATATGGTAAAACGAATACCGGTTACTTTTCTTAAAAAATACCTATTTTGCACCGTCGTTGAAGCCGATAGCAGTGAATTATTTCAAAATAACCTTTAAAATAAATGTTTTGTCAATTTGGTAAAATTAGGTGAAGTGATTACAGATAAAGCTGAACGATTACCGGTTACTTTTCTTAAAAATTGATCAGATAACTTCGAAAATGCTGCCTATTATAGGAATTAGCTATTTAAAAAGCTTTTTAATAAATTTCAAGACATTCTATTAAAGTAAGGTGAAACGAATACCGGTTACTTTTCTTTATAACTCATTATTTTACGCTGTAATTACTGGCGGTAGTAGTAAATTATTAAAAAAAACTCTTAAAATAATTTTCTCGACATTTTGCTGCAATACAAGGTGAAGCGATTACCGGTTACTTTTCTTCATTTCTGTTTATTTTATCCAATAAGTGTATTGTATTTTAGTAAATCACTTAATTAAAAAATATTTTAATAGATTTCAAAACATTTTATTAAAATAAGGTGTAACGGTTACCGGTTACTTTTTCCACATAGTTGCCCATTTAACTCCCTAAGCGCTGCATATTAAAGAAAATAACTATTAAAACTTTTTTAAAAGTTATTTTTTATCAATTTCAAGATAATTATTTCAAATTAGCTTTGATGATTACCGATTACTTTTTCATGTTTATGGAAAAATCGATATTTAAACTCGACAAATGATGAATTCCATTTAAATTTAAAATAAATAAATAATTTTTGGTAAAATTGTGGGGTATTCGTTAGGATTACATTGAAACGAATACCGATTACTTTTGCGAATAAAAATGTGAAATGTTGAAAATTACAAGCTAGAAATAATTGCTTTGATCAACGTTTTAAATATACATACTAATTTTCACGCAATTTTGGGTGATATCTGCAATTTATTTGCAACGATTACCGGTTACTTTTTTGCATTAACTGAAATTTCTTTGAAAAAAAAATTAAAAATGTTTTAAATCTGTGTAAACTATATCAATTTAGTATTCTATTGTGAAATCAGCGACATTATATGCGATTAATGAGAAACGGTTACCGATTACTTTTTTGAAATATTTAAAAGATTAGTTAGCAAAATTAAAAAAAATAGAGATTTTTTGAAAATATGAATATTTAATCGCTAAAAATGAACAACATTTCAAGTAAATTTTTATTTTTTTTAGAAGATTCTGGTAAATTTTTGGCTTAAAATTTCAAAATTTTGGATACCGAATTGAGCTAATATTGTTTTTATTTGTTTCAAATACATAATCATCACCTTTTTTTCTAAATTCCAACTAAAATCAATATTTTTCTTTATTCTATTTATTGTTCTGTAATTGTTCGATACTCTATTTTCCCCCAATCCTTTCTGCCAATATTTCCCACCCCAGGACATTTTATTTTTTTTATTTCTTCATTTCCCAGGAACTGCCAATTTAATTCTCAATAATTGTTTCCAATTTCTCTTAATTACATTCCAAACGCCAATAAAAATTCCATTTTAATCCCGATCAAATTCTCTTCGCCCCACAACCTTTTTCCGCTATCCGTTTTGAATTGAAACTTCAATTCGTTTTGGAATAACAGGTACAGCTATTTTGAGAAAACAAAAGCCAACAAGTGCTGCGTGTGAAATTTTCGAAAGATAAACAAACACTTTTCCCACACAGAGCCAACACAACTAAACGGTATCCTGTGAGATCCTTGCTCGGTGAAATAAAAACCGCTTATCTTTTGATAATGATCAACAATTTGCCACAGAAAAGGAGGGTGGGGGAGAAGAGCCTACTCAATTAAGGAAGGTGTAGGGGAGAGGGAGAGAGAGTGAGCGAGCGAGAGCGTTTGTGAGAGGGAGAAGAACCTGTTTGTTTGAAGCGGTGCCAGGACAATAACAATTCATTTCTTTTGTTTGTTGTCCTTTTTGCAGTTCAACGCTTCGTGTTTTTTTTTTGATCGGGATGGTTGAGTGTCCTGAAAATTGTGATTATAATGATGGTGATGTTTTTATGAGGGAGGTTCCCTGCTCTTGGCAACAGTGGTTGCTTCTTTATTTTGGCAAACATAGCGAGGACACAGCAAAAGGTTCCCAGGACACTTGTGGTGTTGTTGTTGTACCCTCATATATTTTTTAAAACAGGTACTTATCCAGTTATAAAAGTGACAAATAAGTCAGTCAACTAAAGACTTTGAATATGCGGCAAAAAATCAAACGAAAGGTCAAAGGACATGTCCTTTTTTGAAGTTGGTATCATTTGTTCAGCAACTTCTCATATAAGGCCATTGAAAGCGGCATCGTCTAAAAAATCTTGAGGCAAAGAAATTTAAACATTATGTTGTTCAATTAAACCTCAATATAAACAATATAATGATCCTTGTTCAAGGGAAGAAATTGTCCTTGAGATAATTTTCTCTTTATTTTCGATTGATAAACGAATAATTGTTATCCTTTTTGAAAGAAGTTATGTGGGAAAGAAATTAAAATTTTATTGAGATTTCTGAAAAAGGATCAATTACTTCAAAGGATTTTTCGATATCCTTTGATGTCCTTCAAAGGCACCTTGAATAGATTTTTGACAGCTTGATTTGGAATTCTATTTTTTAATAATTTATCAAGGATTTAAAAAAAAATATTTTTTTAGGACTAAACGTGGATTTTTCAAAAATTATTTTTCAAGGACCAAACGTGGATTTTTTAAAAATTATTTTTCAAGGACCAAACGTGGATTTTTTAAAAATTATTTTTCAAGGACCAAACGTGGATTTTTTAAAAATTATTTTTAAAAAACATTGTTTTTCAAGGACTAAACGTGGATATTTGGAAAACTATTTTTCAAGGATCAAACGTGTTTTTTTTAAATATTTTTTTATGGATTTTTTAAGGACTTCGGTTTTTCAAAAATTATTTTTCAAGGACTAAACGATGGATTCTTTTAAAATTATTTTCCAAGGACCAAACGTGGATTTTTTAAAAATATTTTTTCAAGGATTAAACGTGGATTTTTTAAAAATATTTTTTCAAGGATTTAGCGTGGATTTTTTAAAAATATTTTTCAAGGAATAACCGTGGATTTTTTAAAAATATTTTTTCAAGGATTAAACGTGGATTTTTTAAAAATATTTTTTCAAGGATTTAGCGTGGATTTTTTAAAAATATTTTTCAAGGAATAACCGTGGATTTTTTAAAAATATTTTTTCAAGGATTAAACGTGGATTTTTTAAAAATATTTTTTCAAGGATTTAGCGCGGATTTTGTAAAAATATTTTTTCAAGGATTAAACGTGGATTCTTTAAAAATTACTTTTCAAGAACTTAACGTTGATTTTTTAAAAAATATTTTTAAAGGACCAAACGTGAATTTATTCAAAATAATTTTTCAAGGTCTAAACGTGGATATTTGAAAAATTATTTTTCAAGGACAAAACATGAATATTTGAAAAATTATTTTTCAAGGACTAAACATGAATATTTGAAAAATTATTTTTCAAGGACAAAACATGAATATTTGAAAAATTATTTTTCAAGGACTAAACATGAATATTTGAAAAATTATTTTTCAAGGACCAAATGTGTTTTTTTACAAATTATTTTTCAAGGACTAATCGTGGATTTTTTAAAAAATATTTTTCAATGACCAACAGAGGTATAAACGTGGATTTATTAAAAAAAATATTTTTAAGGACTAAACCTGGATTTTTTAAAAATTATTCTTTAAGAACCAAACGTGGATTTTCAAAAATTGTTTTTCAAGGACCAAACGTGGATTGTTTAAAAATTATTTTTCAAGGACTAGACACGGATTAAAAAAAATCACAAGGGCTAGACACGGATTTTTTAAAAAATATTTTTAAAGGACTATATGTATTTTTTAATGTTTTTAAAAATATTGTTTCTTTTGTTGTTGCAAAATCATCAGGCAAAATCCCATTATTGTTGTTTTTATAAAAACAACGTTTGTTTATGAGTGGAGAACGATGGTAATGTTTACCAGGGGGTAAGGCAGGGAATACCTAGGTTTCGGAAAGAGCCACCAATCATCATCAGTTCCCTTGTTTCTTGTCTGGGATATTCTCCCCAGAAGTTATTTTAAAAATAACTTCTATGACAAAAAACATTTTTTACCCAAGTGACGAGATCGTAAGCTCAATAGAAGAGGAACAAAAGAATTACATAAAACTAAAATTCTTTTGGAAAATCTTCTAAATCTTACAACCGCACTTATAAACATTTACATTTTTCTCCACTCATGGAAAAAATTGTATTTTTAAGAAAATTATTTTCAAGGACAAAACGAGGATTTTCAAGGACTAAACTTGGATCTTTGAAAAATCTTTTTTCGAGGACTAAACGTATTTTTTAAAAATTATTTTTCAAGGACTAACCGTGAATTTTTTTAAAAAAATATTTTTTAAGGAATAAATTGGATTTTTTTAAGAAATAGGCCCAAATGTGGAATTTTTTAAGAAATAGGACCAAACGTGGATTTTTTTTTTAAAAGGACTACACGTGGATTTTTTTAGAAGTAGGACTAAACGCGGATTTTTAAAAAATAGGACAAAACGTGGATTTTTTAAAAAGTAGGACTAAACATGGATTTTTTTTTTAAAATAGGACTAAATGTGGTTTTTTTAAAAAAATAGGACTAAACGTAGATTTTTTAAAAAAATAGGAGTAAACGTGGATTTTTAAAAAAATAGGACTAAACGCGATTTTGTTTTAAAAAGGACTAAACGTGGATTTTTTGAGAAATAGGCCCAAATGTGAAATTTTTTAAGAAATAGGACCAAACGTGGATTTTTTTAAAAAAGGGGCTACACGTGGATTTTTTTTTAAAATAGGACTAAACGCGTATTTTTAAAAAATAGGACCAAACGTGGATTTTTTAAAAAGTAGGACTAAACATGGATTTTTTTAAAAAATAGGACTAAATGTGGGTTTTTTAAAAAATAGGACTAAACGTAGATTTCAAAAATAGGATTAAACGTGGAATTTTTAAGAATAGGACTAAACGTGGATTTTTTTAAAAATAGGACTAAACGTGTAGTTTTTAAAAAATAGTACTAAATGTGGATTTTTTAAAAAATAGGACTAAACGTGGTTTAAAAAAAATTAAGAAGGGAATGAGGACTTAAATCGCATTCCTTCGCCCTTGAATTGTATCAACAGTTATTAAATTAGCCCAATTTCTAACAAACGTATGTTAAAAATATTCTACAACTTTCGTGAAAATTTTAGTTTACAATTAACCTAACTAAGCCATAAAAATAACGCCTCTGCCCATATAGTTTTGTAATAAAAACATAAAGTCCTTGTTTGGTCCTTAACGGCCCACATTAGCGCCTTACGAAAATTCCGCATAATTTTATTTGAAAATTTATAACTTATTTAACATATGATAACCAAGTAGATGAGTTAGGTAATAAACCTATTAAGTCGAATTGACACAACTCATTCAAGGTCCTACTCTGCCTCTACTGGCAGGTTAATGATTTGGCATCTTCTTCCAAGAATTAGTATTTCCTTTAAAGGGGCTAAACTATGATTCCTAAAGGGCTGTGTGTGTTAAAGTTAAAGTGTTTAACTCTCTCTCTCTCTGTGAGTAGGCAAAACATACGCAGAGATTTTGTGGGCAAATGCCTGCAGGAATAGAAAGGATAATAGTTTATGGCCCATCATAAATCCCAGGACATCAACATAAACATTTACATAGACGCTCACTCACGCCAGGGGGTAGAGGAGTAACTAAATCCTTACAGCAAAAACCCCAGAAAGTGATTATTTGTTTTGGTTTTAGCCTGGCATCCTTTCGCCGTTACTACCTTCCGACTAATTGAAGAGTGACAACAAGGATATGTTTGCCAATGTTCCATTGTCTTGGCCTGACAATTAACATAACATTTAGCATTAGCATTTATAGCGTGTTAGTTAGCGAGTTGCTGAGAATGTTCTAAGATAAAGGCAAAAGGATATATCCTTGCATATCCTTTGCTTCTTTAAAACGATAAAAGGTTTATAGTTTCTCAGGAATTAGGAGAGAATGTTTTTGAATTGCATGATTTTTTAGCGATTCTCGGAAGGATAAAAAGTGAGAAAAAGAAATGTCTTTTTAAAAAAGGATAATCCCAGGGCGATACTAAATTGCATAATTTTCATTAGGAATATGAGCAAAATAATTCATAGAAATTACAGCAGGAGGGAAACATGGCTAAAAAAATTAAACTTCGGCATTTTACAACTTAAAAATAGACCTTATAATAATTAGTGAAGAATTCACGGTATTAGCTCTGTTGGTCCTTGAAAGATATTTTTTTTTAGAAAATTAACATTTAGTCCTTAAAAATTATTTTTCAAAAATCAATTCATTTTCAAAAATAACTTAAAAAACCCTTGTGTATTGCTCCAAGGGTCCTTAAAAAATATTTTTATAAAAAATGCACCTTTCCAAGGGTCTTTGAAAAATAATTATTAAAAAATTTACGTTTATGGCGCAAAGGGACCTTGAGTCCCTGAAAACGAGCTTAAAAAACAAGATTTTGCCCTTGAAAAACAATTTTTAAAAGATTCACGTTTGGTCCCTAAAAATGATTTTTAAAAAGCCCACGTTTGGTCCTTGAAAAATAACTTTTAAGAAATTCACGTTTAGTCCTTAAAAAATGATGTTTTAAAATTTCCACGTTTATGGCTCCAGAGGTCCTTGAAAAATAATTTTTAAAAAGCCCACGTTTGGTCCTTGAAAAATAATTTTTAAAAGGCCCACGTTTGGTCCTTGAAAAATAACTTATAAGAAAACCACGTTTAGTCCTTGAAAAATAATTTTTAAAAATTTCCACGTTTATGTCTCCAGAGGTCCTTTAAATATAATTTTTAAAAATTTCCACGTTTATGGCTCCAGAGGTCCTTGAAAAATATTTTTTTAAAAGACCACGTTTGGTCCTTGAAAAATAATTTTTTAAAAGACCACGTTTGGTCCTTGAAAAATAATTTTTTAAAAGACCACGTTTGGTCCTTGAAAAATAATTTTTTAAAAGACCACGTTTGGTCCTTGAAAAATAATTTTTTAAAAGACCACGTTTGGTCCTTGAAAAATAATTTTTTAAAAGACCACGTTTAGTCCTTGAAAAATTACTTATAAGAAATCCACGGTTAGTCCTTGAAAAATAATTTTTCAAAAAATCCGCATTTAGTCCTTGAAAAAAAAAATGTTTAAGAAATCCCCCTTAGTCCTTGAAAACTAATTTTTAAAAATCCAAGTTTAGTCCTTGATAATAAAATGTTTAAGAAATCCGCCGTTTAGTTCTTAAAAACTAATTTTTAAAAAATCCAAGTTCAGTCCTTGAAAAATAATTTTTAAGAAATCTACGTTTGATCTTTGAAAATTAGTTTTTAAAAAGTCCACGTTTATGACTCCAAGGGTCCTTGAAAAATAATTTTTAAAAAAATCCACGTTTATAACTCCAGATGTCCTTAAAAAATAATTTTTAAAAAATCCAGGTTTATGGCTCCAGATATCCTTGAAAAATAATTTTTAAAAAATCCACGTTTATGACTCCAGAGGTCCTTGAATAATATTTTTTAAAAAATCCACGTTTATGACTCCAGAGGTCCTTGAAAAATACCACTTTTATACCTCCAGATGTCCATAGAAAATAATTTTTAAAAATCCACGTTTATAACTCCAAATGTCCTTAAAAAATAATTTTTAAAAAATCCACGTTTACAACTCCAAATGTCCTTGAAAAATAATTTTTAAAAAGTCCAGGTTTATGGCTCCAAATGTCCTTGAAAAATAATTTTTAAAAAGTTCAGGTTTATGGCTCCAAATGTCCTTGAAAAATAATTTTTAAAAAATCCACGTTTATGACTCCAAGGTCCTTGAAAAATAATTTTTAAAAAATCCATGTTTATGGATCTGTAGTTTCTTGAAATTTGCTTTAAAAATCCCATATCCCTTAAACTTATTGTAGTATTCTTAATCTCTGCCATCCTTATGCCTACATAAACTGCTTTAACCCTCTAAAATTGAGCTAATTTTTCCAAAATAACAATTTATTTGAATTCCATTAAATCAATTGACCCTCCCTCACATTCTTCAAATAAGTTGAGGTGGATGTGTACCTGTTCTCATCCTCCATCAAATCATGTTTACAAATAACCACTTATTTACTTGGAAATCGCAGAAATAAAGAATTCGTCACAGTCATCCAACGAAAAACCAAAAAAAGGATATCATCAATAAATCTTGGCAATCTAATGATTTTATCTCGCATTCTCACACGCACACACACTCGCATCCTAGAGCATTGAGGGTGGGCTATTTAAGAAAAAAATTAGATATCCTCCAGCTCAATAAATAAACTCCGATCCGTTAACAATTGAACCCCTCTCCCAATTTTTCAATGGCCACAAAACAACCTGCTACAGTTCATGGCGCGATGAGAATGAGAAGAATCAATTTTCATTCTCATGAATTCCGAAGGATGATTGCCGGTTTTCCCACACACACACTTCTAGCACACACCGTAGAATTTTACTTTTTTTCGAAGGCTATTCGAAAGGGAGCTGGAGCTGGGAGAATGAAGAAATGAAAATGTTTTCATAACTGTTACACTATTGTCAAGGATAACAAGGATCAAGAGGGATGGGAAAAAAAACAACCTGTTTGATGATCCTTAAATAAATTCTCACACAAGAAAAATCTCAGCTTCGATGAGAGTCTGTCCGTCCCACACATTCAGAAATGTTGAGCGGGGGGAGAAATTTATGAATTCCTGGCGGAAGAAGGGCTCAGGTGAAACGTGTGGTTTCTCGAAGGATTTGTGTGAATTTTTTTCGCACACACAAATTTCAACGTTGCAAGGACTCTATTGTTTGTCACCCAGTTACTTCCTTCCTTCCTGGATTGCTTGGTTCAATGACTCACTGACTGACTGTTGAAAAGTGTGTGTCTCTCTCCCTCTCTCTCTATGCATCTCTTTAAGGACTTTTGTGTTTCAGTTTTGCATTTTCGTTTCCATTTTTGCATTTTTCATGTATTCTTAAATTCTCTCATCTGACACCGAACCCCCCAGGTTGTGGTGTGGGAGTTTTTTTTTTTCTCGTTCTGTGATTCTCATTCTTTCCATGATATCCTGTTGTTACACTTACATGGCTGGATGTTCTGGCGAGCAAAGGATTTCTTTTGTGTTGTCTTAACGTTTGTTTTGACAGTTTTAATTACTTTTAGCAGAAACAACAAAAACCAAAACAAAACCAACAACAATTGCAGAACCCACAACCCAGTTACACGGCCCTAAAAGGATTATGGGAATATTTTTGGTTTTGCGAAGGTGCTGCACACATCCTTAATGGGGCGTTATCCTGGGAAATTGCATTTAAATTGTTTACACAGCCATGTTTTGTAAACAAGCCTATGTGTGCCCTGTCGAGGCCTTAATATTTTCGAAACATTAGCTGTTATCCTTTGGCTGATCCTGATAAAAAGAAAGCAAAACCATAATTTTGTATTACGCCAGCTTTAGTTATTGCCTGAGATTAGTAGTTTTAAAATATAATCCTATGAAACAGGATATTTTTCTTGTAATCCTTTTTAAGGAAATCTCCATGAAATTGGAGTTGAGATAATCCTTCGGGACTAGAATAAATCCTGGGACTCAAGGGACATTAGTTTAGAGCTTCAAATTTTTTTTAAAATTATTTTTCAAGGACTAAAATTGGATTTTTTAAAAATTATTTTTCAAGGACCAACAGAGCCCTAAACGTGGATTTTTTAAAAAATATTTTTCATGGACCAACAGAGCCATAAACGTGGATTTTTTAAAAAAAATATTTTTCAAGGACTCTTAGGGTCATAAACGTGAATTTTTTAAAAATTATTTTTCAAGGGCCTCAGGATCCACAAAACGTGGATTTTTTAAAAATTATTTTTCAAGAACCTACAGAGCTATAAACGTGGATTTTTTAAAAATTATTTTTCAAGGACCAACAGAGCTATAAACGTGGATTTTTTAAAAATTATTTTTCAAGGACCAACAGAGCTATAAACGTGGATTTTTTAAAAATTATTTTTCAAGGACCAACAGAGCTATAAACGTGGATTTTTTAAAAATTATTTTTCAAGGACCAACAGAGCTATAAACGTGGATTTTTTAAAAATTATTTTTCATGGACCAACAGAGCCATAAACGTGGATTTTTTAAAAATTATTTTTCATGGACCAACAGAGCCATAAACGTGGATTTTTTAAAAATTATTTTTCAAGGACCTACAGATCTATAAACGTGGATTTTTTAAAAATTATTTTTCAAAGACCTACAGATCTATAAACGTGGATTTTTTAAAAATTATTTTTCAAGGACCAAACGTGGATTTTTTAAAAATTATTTTTCAAGGACCAATAGAGCTATAAACGTGGATTTTTTAAAAATTATTTTTCAAGGACCAACAGAGCTATAAACGTGGATTTTTTAAAAATTATTTTTCAAGGACCAACAGAGCTATAAACGTGGATTTTTTAAAAATTATTTTTCAAGGACCAACAGAGCTATAAACGTGGATTTTTTAAAAATTATTTTTCAAGGACCAACAGAGCTATAAACGTGGATTTTTTAAAAATTATTTTTCAAGGACCAACAGAGCTATAAACGTGGATTTTTTAAAAATTATTTTTCAAGGACCAACAGAGCTATAAACGTGGATTTTTTTAAATAATTTTTCAAGTACTAAACGTGGATTTTTTTAAATAATTTTTCAAGTACTAAACGTGGATTTTTTAAAAATTATTTTTCAAGGACCAACAGAGCTATAAACGTGGATTTTTTTAAATTATTTTTCAAGTACTAAACGTGGATTTTTGAAAAATTATTTTTCAAGGACCAAACGAGGATTTTTTAAAAATTACTTTTCAAGGACCAACAGAGCTATAAACGTGGATTTTTTAAAAATTCTTTTTCAAGGACCAACAGAGCTATAAACGTGGATTTTTTAAAAATTATTTTTCAAGGACCAACAGAGCTATAAACGTGGATTTTTTAAAAATTATTTTTCAAGGACCAACAGAGCTATAAACGTGGATTTTTTAAAAATTATTTTTCAAGGACCTCTGGAGCAATAAAAGTGGATTTTATAACAATTATTTTTCAAGGACCTCTGGAGCTATAAACGTGGATTTTTTAAAAATCATTTTTCAAGGACCAACAGAGGACTAAATGTGGATTTTCAAAAAATTATTTTCAAGGATCTAAAGACCTTTACACGTGGATTTTTTAAAAACTATTTTTCAAGGACCAACAGAGCTATAAACGTGGATTTTTTTTAATATTATTTTTCGAGGACTAAACGTGGATTTCTTAAAAATTATTTTTCAAGGACTAAACGTGGATTTCTTAAAAATTATTTTTTAAGGACTAAAAGTAGATTTCTTAAAAATATTTTTTTAATTTTTTTAAAAATTATTTTTAAAGGATAAACTTGGATTTAAAAAATATAGTTTTTAAGGAACAAAGGGGATTTAAAAAAATTTTTTTTCAAGGACTAACGTGGATTTTAAAAAAATCATATTTCAAGGACTAAAGGTGGATTTTTTAAAAATAATGTTTCAAGAACTAAAGTTGGATTTAATAAAATTGTATTTTTCAAGGACGTAGGCCTCTGAGGCCTTTGAGTTTTTCCGGTATGCTTATCGTAATTTTCTACATCATTTTCTTTAAAATTCTTAATTTTTTTGCAGGACCTCCCACATTGAGAGTCTATCTCATTCACATCCTCTCAGAATCCTTGTTTTGTTCAAAAAAATAAAATATTAAATAATTGCTTGAGTAAAAATACAAACGGAACTGTCCAAAAAAAGTCGCTGGACCATAACAAGGATAACAGGTTATTTCCGTTTTTCAACTTCCTTTTTCTTGCAATTTCTCTCTTTTTCCTAGCTCCCTCTTATGGTCAGTGTGAGGTCTATTGGGCATTCTTACAAATTTCTTTTTTGTGATTATTGGTCTCTAACACTCCAGAACCAATTCGAAAAAAAACAATAAGAAAATAATTATTAACGAACAAAAAACCTTTGCTTCTCCCTTGAGAGTTTTCATTCTTGGGAAGGTGAATTGCCGTTCCCTTCAAGGCGGTGATTTCTTTTAATGTCCCGCAAAAAAAAAGTAATACTCCGGCATGAAAAGAAAAATCCTTGATGGCAATCAATGGCCAACCCCCTTTTGGCCTTGCGTCCCTTTCTCCATCACTCTCAATCCAATTAACACACATTATTGGAAAATATCCACCTACATTTGTTTTGTTTGTCAGTCTGTCTGTCTGATTGTTTGTTGGGTCATTGAGATTCCGACACACATTCACACACAAAAACTCACCTGAGCCGAACTGGTCAGTGATCAATGGTTTCTGGTTCTCAAGAATTTTTGGATTAACTCGATCGAAATACAACTACTACCTGTAAGGTTTCATTTCTAATTGCCACCATGGATGGTTGGATGGATGGCTAGCCTTTGTCCATTTGAACAACAAAAACAGAACTGAGATTTTGGGTTTCCATTTTCCAATTGTCCTTTGGCTGAGATTTGTTTTCTCTTCAAATACAACCTGTATGCCGAACTCATTAAGAAATATCTTCGTTATTTTCTGAGTTTCTCATAGCCGAGCTGTATCGAATTGCATGGAGTTTTTGAATTTTCCGAGATTTCAACTTCCCTTCAATTCGTTCCTCCTTAGGTGATCTCCGTGGCTTTGCTGGCATTGCATCAATATCCTAATGAAGGAGGAATGAATTTATGTAAATATTTTTGTTCAAAAATTTAAATGAAATTTTGAAAATTTCTTCTCGGTGGCCAACCCGTATTGTTGCCATTCTGATTGAATGAAGGTGAGGGACCTTTGAAATTTTTTTCTCCAAAGATTTCTGTGAGAAAATTAATCAATTGTCTCTTAAGTGGATTTGTGTTTGCATCCCTGGTTTGATTTGACAATGGAAAAACATGATTTATTGCCAAGGACATTTTTCACATATGCATGCCTCCGTTTTGTTGGGATACCCGCATTTTTTTCTTACAATAAAAGATAAATATCTTAAAGATCTTTGATGGCTATTTAATGATTATTTGAACTTTAATATGCCCTCACCTAGTGTCTAATTTTTAAAGAATGTGACAATAATTTTTCAAGGAAGAAATATTAATTTTATTTTAAATTATTATTAAATAGAGGAGTCACAATCGGAAATTTAAAAAAAAAAACAGGTTTTGAAGGTCTATGGTGGATTTTTAAAAAATATTTTGCATGAATTTCAGAGCCAGAATCGTGGATTTTTTTTTAAGAAGGACTCTTTTTTGTTTTTTTACAAATTTGTTTGAAAAATAAAAAAAAAATACAGGATGAGATAAAAAAAACTGCAACAAAGTCGAACGCCATAATTTTTAATTTTTTTTTTAATTTTATTTAATGATAGTAAAAAATGTCGGAAATAGCATCCGATTTTAGAAAAACTTTTGATTTGTTCGAATCGACCACTTTTAACACGAATTATGGCCTTAAAACGGCCAATGAAACTGTCACACGCTGCCCGAATGTTGTTCTGCGGTATTTTGGCCAATTCCAGGCGAAGCGCTTGCTTGAGATGATCGACATTTTGTTATTTTTTAGTGCCAACCTTGCTTTCCAAAATACTCCAGACACTCAAACGTGGATTTTTTAATTTAAAAATTATTTTTCAAGGATCAAACGTGGATTTTTTAATTTAAAAATTATTTTTCAAGGACCAACAGAGCCATTAACGTGGATTTTTTAAAAAAATATATCAAGGACTCTTAGAGCCATTTTTTTCAATAACTAAACGTGGATTTTTAAAAAAACTATTTTTCAAGGACTCTTAGAGCCATTTGTTTTAATAACTAAAGGTGGATTTTTAGAAATTATTTTTCAAGGACTCTTAGCGCCATTTTTTTCAATAACTAAACGAGGATTTTTAAAAAAAAATTTTCAATGATTCTTAGAGCCATTTTTTTTCAATAACTAAACGTGGATTTTTAAAAACTATTTTTCAAGGACTCTTAGAGCCATTTGTTTTAATAACTAAAGGTGGATTTTTAGAAATTATTTTTCAAGGACTCTTAGCGCCATTTTTTTCAATAACTAAACGAGGATTTTTAAAAAAAAATTTTCAATGATTCTTAGAGCCATTTTTTTTCAATAACTAAACGTGGATTTTTAAAAACTATTTTTCAAGGACTCTTAGAGCCATTTGTTTTAATAACAAAAGGTGGATTTTTAGAAATTATTTTTCAAGGACTCTTAGCGCCATTTTTTTCAATAACTAAACGAGGATTTTTAAAAAAAATTTTCAATGATTCTTAGAGCCATTTTTTTCAATAACTAAACGTGGATTTTTAAAAACTATTTTTCAAGGACTCTTAGAGCCATTTGTTTTAATAACTAAAGTGGATTTTTAAAAAATATTTTTCAAAGACCAAACACGGATATTTTTGAAAATTTTATTTAATGGAAGCAAAAAATGTCGGAAATAGCATCAAATTTTGGAAGAAGTTTAGATTTGTTCGAATTGGTTACCTTTGGCACGAATTATGGCCTTCAAACGGCCAATGAAACTGTCACACGCTGCCCGAATGTTGTTCTGCGGTATTTTGGGCCATTCCCGGCCAAACGCTTGCTTGAGATGATCGACATTTTGTTATTTTTTAGTGCCAAGCTTGCTTTACTTGCCAAAATACTCCAGACACCATAGTCCAACGGATTGGTATCCGAAGATTTTAGTGGCCATTGTGGCTGGAAATAAAGCGAGGAAACTCATTTTGTAACCATTCATGGGTGGTGTGGCGCGCTGAGTGCTATGGTGCTGAGCCCTGTTGCAATGCCCAAGGTCTGTCCAAGGCTTTAATATACCCTCCAGAATATTTTCGCGAATGGAATAGTTTTTTTTTGTAATGCTCAGAAGTCTTAGTTTCTTCCACAGAAAAAATAAATTAATTTTAATTTTTTGTGGGAAAAATTGTTACGCCTTAGAGAAACGGCTTGGAATCTTAGAGGTCTTTCATTGTTCTATTTGAAAAAAAAAATGTATTCCAATGAAAGAATTATTTCGGTCTTTTTTCTCTTTAAAGACCTTAAAGAATTTGTGAGGTCTCGAAGACGCTAAGTTTAGACCATATATTTTCCAAAGAAAATTATCTGAGGCTTTGAAAACGTTAATTTTCTCGAAACAAACAGCTCCCAGGGCTTAGAGACCTTAGAAAACGGTATTGAGACCTTAGGGTCTTTTTTGTAAAAAAAATTATAGTAATATCTAAAATGCCTTAATATCGTTTTCTTTTTAAACCAAGCGCCATCTACCGAAACATAGCAAAGAAATGCGTTATCATAATTTATTGCTTCGCAGAAATTCCTCTACTTGTCTTTGATTTAGGTTGGCAAGTCGGTTTTGGTTTTTGTCTTCACTAGAGACATAAAGGGCCATCTAGGGTTGTGTAGTAAAACTATCACATTTGACTCGAAGCAATGACCTTAAAACTGTAATTATGATTCTAAAACTATTTTGAAAATAATTTAATATTTATTTCAGAGACTTAATTATTAACTTATTTTTAGAGACTTATTTATTAAAGAAAAGGCTCTTGCTGACGTTTAGAGAAGGGAGGACCTCTGGAAATAAGACAATCAACATATTAAAAAAATATTCTTAAAAAATCTAAAAGAATATTTTTGTAAAAATTTATGTTTGTTGATTGGCAGGTCCTAAAAGTTATATATAGTTTAAATAATCCAGAATTGCTGATTTTAGAATCTTTTAAATAAATTAAAAAAAAAATAAACGTTTGACAAATTTAGGGTCCTTGAAAAATATCTATTGGAACATTCAATTTCGATGATTTTATCGTCCTTGAAAAAAATATATTTTAAAATAAGGAAACAGGTTTGTGGATTTCAGCGTCCTCAAAATTATTTTAAGAAAACTACGCCTGTTCAGAGCCTTTAAATTTTTTTTTAACAAATCAATGTTTCTGAGGGTCCTTAATAATATATTCTAAAATACGTAGTTTTATTGATTTGAGGGTCCTAAAAAAGTTGTAAAAAATTTACTTTTTTACTCAGAGGTCCTTAAAATAATATTTCTTCAAAACCCACTAAATAATACTAATTTGAGGGTCCTTAAAAATATTTTTTAAAATACGCACTCTTGGTCTCAGTTAGAAAAAAAAAAAAAATAAAAAAATCCACGTTGAAAGAATAATTTAAAAAATTCACAATGAAAAAAAAAAAAATTAAAAAAAATAGAAAAATAATTTTCAAAATCATTATTAAAGTTTTAGAAATATTTTTTTAATAATCCATGTTAGGTTTTCAGCTGGAAAAAATTTTCTTAAAAAAAAAACTCACGACTAGTTCTCAGGTCGAAAAAACGTTTTTGATTTAAACTCATGTTTGGGCCTCATTTGGAAATAACATATATTTTAAAAAACCAGCGGTCCTCATTTGGAAATAATATTTTTTTATTTTAAAACCCACTCTTGGTCCAAAGTTGGAAAAATCATTTTTAAAATATCGTCCGGTCCACGAAAATTAATTTTAAAAAATCCACGCCTAGATCCCTTTTGAAAAAATAATTTTTAAAAAACACACGTCTCTTGGAAAAAAATTAAAATGTCATTGCTTGGTTTTTAATTGGAAAAAATAAATTTTGAAAATTTTACGTCTTGTTCTCAGTTGAAAAAAATAATTAAAAAAAATCCAAGTTTAAAAAATAATTTAAAAAAAATCCAGTTAAAAAAATAACAATTAAAAAAATCCAGGTTGATTCTAACTTGGAAAAAAAATCCAAAATCACTATTGGGCTTAAGTTTTAGAAATATTTTTTTTTTAATAATCCACGCTGGGTTCACAGCTGGAAAAGTATTTTATTAAAAAAATACGCCTAGTTCTCCGGTTGAAAAACATTTTTGTTTAAATCCACGTTTGGTCCTCGTTTGGAAATAATATTTTTTTAAAACTCACGCTTGGTCCAGAGTAGAAAAAATAATTTTTAAAAAATCAACGAAATCAACTCGTTTGAAAAAAAAAAATATTTTTAAAAACACACGTCTGGTTCTGAATTGAAAAAAAAAAAATAAAATGAATTTTGGAAAATTTACGTCTTGTTTCAGTTGAAAAAAATAAATTTTGAAAAATTAACGTCTTGTTCTCAGTTGGAAAAAATAATTAAAAAAAAAAAAAAATAAAATAAAAAAAAATTATTTTAAAAAAATTCTCGTTTATTCTAACTTGGAAAAATAATGTTTAAAATCACTATTGGGCTTAAGTTTTAGAAATATTTTTTAACAATCCACGCTGGGTTCTCAGCTGGGAAAGTATTTTCTTAAAAAAATCACGCCTAGTTCTCCGGTTGAAAAACATTTTTGTTTAAATCCGAGTATGGTCCTCCTTTGGAAAAAAATTTTTTTATCGCACGCTTTGGAGAAATAATTTTTAAAATATCCACGTCTGTCACACGCAAAATTAATTATGAAAAATCTACGCCTTGATCTCGTTTGAAAAAAAATTTAAATTTAAAAAAAAAAATTAAATAAAAATTAACGTCAATAACACGTTGAATAAATAATTTAAAAAAATCCTCCTTTATACTAACTTGGAAAAATAATTTTCAAAATCACTATTGGGCTTAATTTTTAGAAATATTTTTTTAACAATCCACGCTGGGTTCACAGCTGGAAAAGTAATTTCTTAACAAAATCACACCTAGTTCTCCGGTTGAAAAACATTTTTGTTTAAATCCGAGTTTGGTCCTCCTTTGGAAATTTTTTTTTTTTAACGCACGCTTGGGAGAAATAATTTTTAAAATATCCACGTCTATCACACGCAAAATTCATTATGAAAAATCTACGCCTTGATCTCGTTTGAAAAAAATTTAAATTTTAATAAAAAAAAATAAAAATTAACGTCAATAACACGTTGAATAAATAATTTAAAAAAATCCTCCTTTATACTAACTTGGAAAAATAATTTTCAAAATCACTATTGAGCTTAAGTTTTAGAAATATTTTTTTAATAAATATTTCTGGTTGGGTTCACAGCTGGAAAAGTATTTTATTAAAAAAATACGCCTAGTTCCGGTTGAAAAACATTTTTGTTTAAATCCACGTTTGGTCCTCGTTTGGAAATAATATTTTTTTAAAACCCACTCTTGGTACAAAGTTGGAAAAATCATTTTTAAAATATCATCGTCCGGTCCACGCAAAATTAATTTTGAAAAAATCTACGCCTTGATTTGAAAAGAAAAAAAAATATTTAAAAATACTATCGCCTGGTTCTCAATTGGAAAACAAATTTAAAATGCCCTCGCCTGGTTCTCAATAGGAAAAATAATTTTTAAGAAATGGACGACCGTTTCTCGTTTGGAAAAGAGAAAAGGAGTTAAAAAACTGCTTCTAATCCTCAGATGCATTTTTTTGTTAATTCACGCTTGGTTCTCAGTTGCTTAAATAATTATTAAAAAATCCGCTTTTATTCGCAGTTTAAAAAAACTAATTATAAAAAACAACATTTTATCTTTAGTTGGAAAGATCCATTTCGAAAAAAAAAATAACCACGCTTGGTTCTCAAGTGGAAAAATTTGTTAAAAAATTTATGTTCGGTTCTCAGTTATAAAAAAAAAAAACAAGTTTCGTTCTAAAAATTATTTTTGAAAATAATTATTTTAAAAAAATCTAAGTTGGAAAAATACTATTTCAAAATTTTCATATTAGGTCTTTATTGGGTCAAAAAAAAATGTTTTAAAACCTAAAATTTTTATAATGTTTAAAAAAATTACGTTGATCCTCATTTGGATTTTTTTTAAATTCATGTCCATTATTTATTAATTTTTAAAATTAAAAAAAATGTTTTTTTTTTAACATTTCACGCCTGGCTAAAAAATAATCTTTCCAAATATCTTCTTTTGGAAAAACTATTTTTAAAAAATCCACCCTTAATTTTCAGTTGAAAAAATAATTAAAAAACACATTTTTTTCAGTTAAAAAAAATATAAAAAAATTCCAAAGATGTCCGAATAGAAAAAAAAACTATTTAAATTGTGTCCCTATTTTTAAATACTAAATCCTCCCTCAATATTTTCATAGACATGGCGGAAAATCCCCCATCTCCCCCACTCATCTGGCCATTCATGTACCTAGCTTAATTGGATATTATTTTTTTAGCTGTTGTTGTTATTACTCTCTCCTAGCTGTTGTTGTTATGTTTTCTATTACCCAGCATCAAGTTAATTTATATTACTAACCAAACATAGTACCTACAACAACAACGGCAGTTATAATAACAATAACAACAACAACAAAAAGCGCTGGTTTAAAAAAAATAAAGCAATTATGGAGCCAAATTCTAAAGTCCCGGCAGTACGACACTCGAAACCAAACTCTTGACTTGGTTTGGGGGAAAATTTTTCTAATGTGGCCTGGACCCAGCTTGAAACGGAGGAAAATGAATGCCACTAAAAATAACAAACATACACGCACACACATACACTTATTCACAGACACATGTGAAAAAGCGGACCACACATAAAACAATCTTATTTGTTAAATTTTCTCCTGGTTGTTCCTGATTTTTATACCCTCCACCATAGTATGGAGGGTATATTAAGTTTGTCCATCCGTTTGTAACACCTCGAAATACACATTTTAGAACCCACGATGTATATATGTTCTTGATCAGCATAAAATTCTATGTCGATTTAGCGATGTCCGACCGTCTGTCCGTTTATCCGCCTGTCCGTCTGTGGAAATCACTCTAGCTTCCGAACGAATTGAAGTAGATTGATACAATTTTGCTCAAATGTCTGTTATGTCTGCAGGACTTTTGATATTGAAAATGGGCCATGTAGGTCCACGTTTTGGTATAGCCCCCATATAACGGTACCTCCCGATATTCGGTATTTTAATGATTTTAGCGAATTTATTCACCGGATTTGTTTCAAATTTGGTATTTAAAGTTCATAATGGATACTACAGCCTACGACAGAAAATTGTCTGTGCAGGTCCACGTCTTCGTAGAGCCCCCATATAACGGTATCTCCCAATATTCGGTATTTTGATGATTTTAGCGAAATTATTCACCGGAAAATTTTAAAATTTGATATTTGAAATACATAATGGATACTACAGCCTAAGACAGAAAATTGTCTGTGCAGGTCCACGTCTTCGTATAGTCCCCATATAACGGTATCTCCCGATATTCGGTATTTTGATGATTTAAGCGACATTATTCTTCGAAATTCTTTCCAAATTGGTATTTGAAGTTCGTAATGGATGCTACAGCCTACGACAGAAAATTGTCTGTGCAGGTCCACGCCTTCGCATAGCCCCCATATAACGGTATCTCCCGATATTCGGTATTTTGATTTTATCGACATTATAACCGCTATTTTTTTAAGTTTCGCATTTGAATATTGTATTGGAATAATGACCTACCTGTTACCTACGCAGGTTCATGTCGTCGTATAGACCCTAATATAATAGCTACTTTCGGTATTTTGAAGATTTTAACAGAATTTTTAAAGGGTTTTATTGTTTTTGAGAATTTGGCAAATTCGTTCCAAATGGTGGAGGGTATTTAAAGTTCGGCCCGGCCGAACTTACAGCTTTCTTTACTTGTTTAAGACTAATTTCATTTGTTTGGAAAACAGTTTTTTCCCTCATTCCCCCTTCCCCTCCCTGGAACTCAAATGAGTTTGTTGGTTTAAGTCTCCTTCTTCTTCTACTCCGGCTCCGGCTGGAGAAGATTTGAAACACATAGGAGTATGTGTGTGTGTGTCTGTGTGTGTGGTAAATACAATTTTTATTCGCCAATGTCGCGTATGTATGTATGTGTGTGTGTGTGAAAGTTTTTTGTTTATTATCCTTTTGCCAAAAATAAAATAGAACAGCAACAACAAACGCCAGACCAGCGACAGCTCTGGCCGAGAACATAAAAAATTAAACTTTATTTCGCCATTTTTAATTTCCTACTCCTTTGTGAGTGTTTGTCGTGGACACACACACACACTCTCGAACTCTCACACACGGCAAAGGACAATAACTAACAACGGGCCTGGTCAGCAGAGGCAAAGGCACCATATCGCAAATAGTGAAAAAACATCTGAAACTACATAAAAAACTCCAGCTTTAGCATTGGACATTTTGAAGTATCATTTCGAGTACCCGAACGTCATCAAGTCACACAAAACTAGAGCTGGGAGGCAAACCACCCCCCCACCAAAAAAAAAAACCTAATAAAAAATTGTGAAATGTAATAAAAATTAAAAAGAAATAAAAACGAATTAAATTCTAACGAGACTTTGTTTCACATCTTTGCGCGTTTGTTTGGCCATTTTCCGTGTGTTCTGTTTTTCCTCCAAATGAAATTTGCCTTGCCATGCGGAGTTTTTTCTCCAAGTTTTTTTTCACGGTTTTCATCAACGTTATGCTAAAGTAGTCATAACTTACACATGTGTGTGTAGGGGGGCTTTCTTTTTTCTTGTTATTATTTAAATACATATTTACATTTGAATGTAAATATGTATTTGAATATTTAAATCAGAGGCGGAAAGGACTCAAGGGTCCTTGAAGCACTTTGGAGGGCCTTGGGGAGACAATTTATGAAAACTGTTTTTCTTTAGAAAAAAATAATAATTTTTGGGCTCTAAATAAACACCCTATGAGATAAATACATTAAAAATTGCAGATCTTTAAAAAATCCTTAAAAGTCCTCGATTGTAGACTGAGAGGTCCTTGACAAATTATCCTGTAAGTGGGAGTTTTTAAGGTTTTTCTCTTCTCCAAAACCAGTGACTGCTCGCGACTTGACAATTTTTTTTTTGTAAGTGGGCCGAGGGTCCTTGAAAATAATCCCTTAAAGTTTTTTTTTTCAATTATTGCCCGCAAGGTCTTCATAAAATCCTTAAAAACTCTCGATTTTAGTCCTTGTAAAAACTTCTTAAAAAATTCTTGAAAATATTTTGAGTGGCCCTTGAAAGAAATATCTCTTCAAAACCATTTAGCCGGGGGTCCTTGAAAAAGATTCCTTAACGTTTTTTTTTTTCAATTATTGCCAGGAAGGACTTCAAAAAATCCTTAAAGACTCTGGATTTTCGTCCTTATAAAAATTTCTTAAAAAATCCTTGAAAATATTTTGGGTGGTCCTTGAAAGAAATATCCCTTCAAAATCATTTAGCCGGGGGTCCTTGAAAAAATTCCTTTAAGTTTTTTGTTTCAATTATTGCCTGGAAGGTCTTCAAAAAAATCCGTAAAAACTCTCGATTTTCGTCCTTGTAAAAATTTCTTAATAAATCCTTAAAAATATTTTGAGTGGCCCTTGAAAGAAATATCCCTTCAAAACCAGCGACTATAGCTGGAGGTCCTTGAAAAAAATTCCTTAAAGTTTTTTCAATTATTGTCTGGAAGGTCTTCAAAAAATCCTTAAAAATGTTCGATTTTAGTCCTTGTAAAAATTTCTTAAGAAATTCTTGGGTTGCCCTTGAAAGAAATATCCCTTCAAAACCAGCGACTATAGCCGGAGGTCCTTGAAAAAAATTCCTTTAATTTTTTATTCAATTATTGCCTGGAAGGTCTTCAAAAAAAATCCTCAAAAACTCTCGATTTTAGTCCTTGTAAAAATTTCTTAATAAATCCTTAAAAATATTTTGGGTGGCCCTTGAAAGAAATATCCCTTCAAAACCAGCGACTATAGCTGGAGGTCCTTGAAAAAAATTCCTTAAAGTTTTTTCAATTATTGTCTGGAAGGTCTTCAAAAAATCCTTAAAAATGTTCGATTTTAGTCCTTGTAAAAATTTCTTAAAAAAATCCTTGAAAATATTTGGGTAACCTTTGAAAGAAATATCCCTTCAAAACCAGCGACTGGTCCTTGACAAATTTTTTGTAAGTGGGCCTTTCCTTCAAAACCAGCGAATATAGCCGGGTTTCTTGAAAAAGATTCCTAAAAGTTTTTTTTTAATTATTGTCTGGAAGGTCTTCAAAAAATCCCCAAAACTCCTTGAAGTACTTTTGAGAGCCTTGGGGAGACAAGGTAAGAAAACCTTCCTTCTTTGCAAAAAAATATTTTTGGGCTCTAAACAAACACCCTATGAGATAAATACATTAAAGATTGCAGATCTTAAAAAAAAATCCTTAAAAGTCCTCGATTGTAGACTAAGTGGTCCTTGATAAATTGTCTTGTAAGAGGGGTGTTTTTAAGGTTTTTCTTTTCTTGAAAACCAGCGACTGGTCCTTGACATTTTTTTTGTAAGTGGGCCGAGGGTCCTTGAAAAAATTCCTTTAAGTTTTTTTTTTAATTATTGCCTGGAAGGTCTTCAAAAAATCCTTAAAAACTCTCGATTTTAGTCCTTGTAAAAATTTCTTAACAAATCCCTGAAAATATTTTGGTGTGGCCCTTGAATGAAATATCCCTTCAAAACCAGAGAAAAAAATTTTTTTAAGTGGTCCTTTCCTTCAAAACCAGCGACTATAGCCGGGGGGTCCTAGAAAAAGATTCTTTAACGTTTTTTTCAATTATTGCCTGGAAGGTCTTCAAAAAATCCTTAAAAACTCTTGATTTTCGTCCTTGTAAAAATTTCTTAAAAAATCCTTGAAAATATTTTGGGTGGCCCTTGAAAGAAATGTCCCCTCAAAACCAGCGACTGGTCCTTGACAAATTGTTTTGTAAGTGGGCCTTTCCTTCAAAATCAGCGACTATAGCCGAGGGTCCTTGAAAAAGATTCTTAAACGTTTTTTCAATTATTGCCTGGAAGATCTTAAAAAAATCCCTAAAAACTCTCGATTTTAGTCCTTGTAAAAATTTCTTAAAACATTCTTGAAAATATTTTGGGTGGCCCTTGAAGAAAATATTCTAAAAAAATCCTTGAATATGGCCTGGGTGGTCTTTGAACAATGTTTACATCAATATCCTTAAATATAGCCTGGGTTGTCCTTAACAATAAAACTTCCTTCAAAATTACCGATTATAGCCTGATTAGTCCTTGGACAAGTTTTACCAGACATCCTTGACCGGATGTTGCTAGAAAAATGTGTGAACCTTGAACAATTTTAATTTAAAAATCCTTGATCATGGTCCTTGAAAATATGTCCTTAAATATCTTCCATTTTAGTCTGAATGGCCATTGAAAAAAATTTACTTAAAAATCCTCTATTATAAACTGGCTTGTAATTGATACATAATTTCTCAAAAATCTTCGAATATCCTTGAAAATAATTTCGTTAAAAATCCACGATTATGAACTGGGTGATCCGTAACAAAAAAATCTGTCAAAATCCTCGATTACAAACTGGTTGGTCCTTAGCGAAAAATTCTCTAAAAATCCTTGATTATAGCCTGAGTGGTATTTGAAAAAAATTCCCCAAAACCCTCGATTATATCCTGGTTTGTCCTTGAATAATTTTTCCTTAAATGTCTTCGATTATAGCCAAGGTTGTCCTCTGTACAAATCTCCTCAAAAATCCTTGATTATAACTTGGAAGGTCTTTGACAAAAAAAAATCATAAATGTCCTCGATTATAGTCTGGTTGGTCCTTGAGCAATTTTTACTTAAGAATCCTCAGTTATAAACTGGTTGGCCCTTGACAAAATGGATCCTTAAAAATCTCCGATTATAGCCTGGTTGGTCTTTAAGAAAATTTAACTAAAAATTCTTACCCGGCTGGTCCTTGAAAAAAATCCCCGATTACATCCACTTAAAAATTCACTCGTATCCTGAATTGACAAAAAAAAATTCGTCGATTTTATCTATGATTTTTTCCCTTAAAAATCCCAAATAATTGTCTAGGCGATCTTTCAAAAAATTCCTCAAAATTTTTTAAAAATCCTCTATTATATCCTGGGTGATCCTGGAACTATTTTCACTTACCCGCGATTACTAAACGGGGTTGTCCTTGACAAAACAATTCCTCGATAAAAGCTTGGTCGGTCCTTTATTTTTTTCCTTAAAATTACTTGACTATAGTCGTTGGCAACAAAATGCTTATAAACACTAGGCTAGGTTTATTCTTTGAAATCCTTAAAAAAATTAAAATCTTTGAGAAATATCTTTAAAAAATCCACTTTTGCTGAACTTCTAATCCTGGAAAAATATCCTTTAAAAATCCACGTTTATTGAACTGCTGATGCTTGGAAAAATATCCTTTAAAATACCACGTTTTCCACGTTCTTTCGATCCTTGAAAAATACCCCTTAAAATACTAAGTTTCCAAGTTCTTCTGATCCTTGAAAAAATATACTTTAACGTTTGCTAAACTATTGGCTCTAGCAAAAATAACCTTGGTTAATCCACGTTTGCTGAACTGCTGATCCTTAAAAATATCATGTAAAACTCCACGTTTGCTGAACATTCGGTCCTTGAAAAATATCCCTTAAAAACCAGGTCGGTTAAACTGTTTATCCTTGAAAAAATATTTTTAGAAAATCCACGTTTGTTGAACTGTTTATCCTTTAAAAAAGTCCTTAGGAAAAACAACGTTCATCGTGTCAAAAATATCCTTTAAAAATACACGTTTGTTGAACTGCTGATCCTTGATAAAATATCCTCAAAAAACAATGTTTATCCTGTCAAAGATATCCTTAAAAAAATCCACGTTTATTTTTAACAAAATATCCTTAAAAAAATCCACGTTTATTTTTAACAAAATATCCTTAAAAAAATCCACGTTTATTTTTGAAAAAATATCCTTAAATAATCCACGTTTATCCTGCCAAAAATATCCTTAGGAAAATCCTTGAAAAATGTCCTTAGAAAAATCCACGTTTATTTTATCAAAAATACCCACGTTTATACCGTCAAAAATATTCTTTAAAAATCCAAGTTTTTGAAAAAAAAATCCTTCGAAAAATCTTCATTTATCCTGTCAAAAATATCTTCTAAAACGACCTCCTGATCTTAGAAAATATCAGAAGTTGTAGTCTTTGAAGCCCTTCTGGTCTTCTGAGGACGTCTTGGTATTCAAAAAGACCTCCTGGCCTTCCAAAAATGTTCTTTGACTCCAAAAAGCGTTCCTGATATTTAAAAGGACATATTAGCATTCCAAAAGGCTTTCGAAAATAACAATTGGCCTTCCAAAAGACCAGAAGTTGTGGTCTTTTAAAGAACCTTCTGTTCTTATAAAGAACCTTCTATAGGGTCTCGTGGCCTTTTAGAAACCCTTCGGCCGTCTAAGCACCGTTTGTTCTTCCGAAGACCCTTTGGTATTCTGAGAACCCTTTGGTATTTTAAGGAATCTTCGGTCTCTTAAGGACACTTTGGTCTTTAAAGGACACTTTGGTCTCGCTAGGACCCTTCTAAGAAACCATTGGTCTTTTAAGGACCCTTTGATTTTTTAAATACCATTTGATCTTCTATGAATCTTCAGGTATCTTATTAGACCACGAGGTCTCTTAAGGACCCTTCGGGTTTCGAATGATTCCCAGGTCTATAAAGCATTGTGGTCTTCTAAGGACCCTTTGACCCCTTGGTGTTTCAAGGACCCAATGGTCTTGTAAGTATACTTTGGTTTTCTGAGGACGCTTTGGTCTTCTAAAACCTTTTGGTCATTTAAAACCCCTTGGGCCTAAAAGACGCTTGGATATCTTAAGGACCCTCTGGCCTTCTAAGGATCTTTTGACCTTCTGATCCGCCCCTGCTTTTCATTTCTTTTAAATTTTCTTTATTTAACTGTACGTGCTAAAGCCAAAGGACTTGTCTCATATTTTTTTTTATAGTCGGCCCTAATGGTTTTAGTGGAATTGTAATTTTCCATTTTTTTTTGTTGATGAGTCGGAGCTAAGCTAGGAGCATATGATTTTTAGCTGGCCAAATAATAATAAGGCGTCTGGGAGATATTCATTCGACGCGCTAAATAATGGATTTTTATGTGCGAAAATAACGACTTTTCGGACGGCAAGGACAATTAAACAAATCTCAGGATTTTGAGGGTAATTTAAGTCAATTCAAATTTTGTGAAGAAAAGGGGAATAAGGAGGAGGAGGAGGAGGAGAGGAATATGAGCTCTGGCTCTACTTCGTTGTATGTTAGCCACCAAAGGCGGCGAAGGTGATATCTAGGTGACCAGGGAAGGAACATTTTTAGTGAGGTAAAGTTGGCCTCTAGGACGGGGTAAGGTTCCTTTCTTTGTGCCATAAGTCTTTAAGATTTTAGGTTACTTAAAAGGTTTTTAATGAGACTCCTGGATCTGATCAATGAAGGTTACTATTTTCTGAAACGACCAGGTCTCCTGGGAAAAGTTGGATATCCTTATTTAAGCATCTCAGCAGCACCATTTTCTCGTCCTTATATACAAATTATGATTCCCCTCTCCCAAATCCCTTATCCCTTTGGTCATGTGATCAATTGGCATTTGGTTGCCATGCCGAAGGAAGCACCATGCCATGCCTTAACATTAAAAAACATAATATAAGACTTACTTTGCTGGTCTGGACATTCAGCATCACTTTCTATGGCTTGGAACAATAATATTTTCACAAAACTCCCTGTCTGCAGTTCAGCTAACTGCTTGCCATGCTGGTCAGCAATAGTAATGTTGGTCCTGCAGATTTTCCCTTATTCCTTTTTCCAAATACTCTCTGTGTTTTGATATCGATTTCTTTTTTTGTTTGCTTTTTCGATTTGTCGAACTCACTCTCTTCTCAATTTTTCTTTGTTTTTGCGATGATGTATGTTTTGGCTTATTTTGTTTGTCTTTGGACAAGTCTGCAGCCCCCCCCCTCCTCTCCGGAGGGGAGTGGAGGATGTTGGGTGCCACAAATGGGAAAAACAGCTAAAAATTGGTGTCTAACTAAATTGAAATGATTATCGTTTTTTGGTCACTTGTTATGAATGCGTTGCCATTATGGGAAGGTGGGTGAGTGGGGAAGGATTGGGTGACATGGTCCGTATATGTGGAGAGGGAGTGGGGAAGTGGTCATAATTCGATATTGATTAGAAGAGAAGGAGTATACCCAATTCATAAAAAATGCATTAGATAATCATGGAAGTTAAAAAACGACATTGCAAACAAATGGAAGACAGAAGGACATGGAATGATGGCAGACATCAGTGGGAAAGGATAAAGGACAATTAAAGGAAGAGTGTAAGGAAGGGTGTTAATTGAAGAGCAACTACTGTTTAAAAATACTCGAAGGGCGTAATGTAGATTGGAAAGTCTTTAGAAGACGAAAATTCGTCAAAAATACCAAAAGGTCCTTTGAAATACAAAAGGACCTTTGAGAAGACAAGAAGGATATTTTATCAATATTTTTTTCATGGATAAACAGTTCATCAACAGTGAATTTCTTAAAAAAATATTTTTCAAAGATTTTAAAACTTTTTTTCGAGGACTTTGAAGGGAAAAATGTGCAAGGGCCCCCTATAGCCTTGTATTTTAAAGGATCCCGCAGGCCGTAATTAAGGATTTTTGAATAAAAATTATACAAGGAACACCCAAGCTATTGTCGAAGATTTTTAAAGGATTTCTTTTTTCAAGGACCGCCCATGCTATAATTTAGGATTTTTAAGAAAAAAAAAATGCAATGCAAAAAGCAATAACTGAGGCTATGATAGAGGATTTTTGAAGAATTTTTGTCGGGTACTACCTATCCATTAATAATCCATTCTTTTTTAAACTGCTGATCCTTGGAAAAAAATTCCTTTAAAATACAACTTTCTCAAGTTCTCCTGATCCTTACAAAAATATCCTTGAAAATCCACGATTGCAGATTTGAGGAGCCCATAAAAATCCTTGAAAAAATTATCCTTGGAATTATTTCCTTTAAAGTACAAGTTTCCTATATTCTTCTGATCCTTGGAAATATTTCCTTTAAAGTACACGTTTCCCATGTACTTCTGATCCTTGAAAAAATATTCTTGAAAAATCGACGTTTGTTGAACTGGGGTTTTTAATGGAATTTTAAAAGGACAACTCAGGTTGTTCTCAAGAATTTTTCAGTAAAAAAAATACAAGGACCATCCAGTAGACGATTGTAAGGTTAAAATGGTTCGAAATAATCCAGAATACATTTGAGGATTTTTAATGATTTTTTAAGAACCAACTAAGCTATAATCAATGATTTTTAAATTTTGTTGAACTATTCGATGCTTGACACATATCATCTAAAAATTCACGATTCTCAAGTTCTTCTAATCCTTCAAAAATATTCTCTAAAAATTCACCTTTATTGAACTGCGTGGTCCTTGTAAAAATATCCTTTCAAAAATTATTTTTTAAAAATCCACGTTTGCTGAATTGCAGGCTATAATCGTGGATTTTTGTTCAAGAAGCGGCCTAGGATTTTTAAATGATTTTTTTATGGACAACTCAGGTCATTCTCGAAGGGTTTTAAATAAAAATTATGCAAGAACCATTCAAGCTATAGTCGAGAACTTTTATAGGATTTTTTTAAAGGTCCAACCACGCTATAATCAAGGATTTTTAGGAAAAGTTTGTAAGGATAACTACGGCTATAATAGAGGATTTTAGAGGAAATTTTGTCAGGTACCACCCAGGACGTGGTTGTTTGTTTGTTGAAGGACCTACTACAGCCTAGGATGTTAAAATAATTTTTTAAGGACCACTCAGGTTATTAGCGATGGTTTTTGAAAAAAAATTATGCAAGGACCACTCAGTCTGTAATCAAGGATTTTTAACGAATTTTTTTTTTGCAAGGACCACCAACTCTATACTCAAGGATTTTTTGCTAGGAACTCTAAGGCTATAATCGAGGATTTTTTGAGGAATTTTTGTCAGCTACTATCCAGGCTATAATCGAAGATTTTGTACGAAGTTTTGAAGGACCATCAGCTAAGTTCGAATACTTTTAGGTTTTTTTTCAAGCACCAACCACTCTTAAATTGGGGATGTTGTTCTAAATCGAGGATTTTTGAGGAGAATTTTTCTAGGGCCTTATGCCAGAACTTTACGACATTTATTTAATCTTAATTTTTATAAGGATTTTTTTTTCAGAATCAACTGGGATATAGTCGAGGATTTTTGAGGAATTTATGTTCTAGGACGTCCCAGGCTTTAACTGACGATTTTAAGGGTAAAATTGTTCGAGAATAAGCCGGACCATAAACAAGGATTTTTTAAGCACCACTCAAGCTACAATCAAGGGTTTTACAGCTTTTTTTCAAGGACCAGTCAAACTATAAAGAGGATTTTTAGAATGGATTTCAAGGATTACCTAGGCTTTTAAAGATCATACATGCTATATTAGTGTTATTTTAAAGACCAGAAGATATTTCTATTTTTTTTTTTTTTTTCGAAAAAAAAAGTATCAAAAGTCCTTCGGGACTTTCCAAATCACCTTCTGGTCTTCCAAAACACTTTCTGGTCTTCTAAAATACCTTCTGGTGATCCAAAAGACCTTCTGGCCTTCCCAAATACCCTCTGGTCTTCCAAAATAACTTCTCGTCTTCCAAAAAACCTGCTGGTCTTCCAAAAGACATTCTGGCCCTCCCAAATACCCTCTAGTCTCCCAAAAGTCCTTCTGGTCTTCCAAAACACCTTTTGGTCTTCCAAAAGAACTCCTGGCCTTCCAAAACACCTTCTGGTGTTCCAAAAGACCTTCAAGTAATCTAAAAAAAATAAACTGCTGGTATTCGGAAGACATTATGTTCCTCAAAATACTTTCTGTCTTCCTGAACATATCTTCTAAGGACTCCCTGGTCTTCTCAAGCCCTAACAGCCTCCTAAAGCTCCTCCGATTTGAAAAAATTGTATTTTCTTTAAGAGATTGTGACCTTCTAAAGTTGGTTTGGTCTTTTAAAGTCTTTTTGGTATTCTAAAGCCAAGAAGCTATTTTTTCATTTGTTTTGTTAAAAAAATAGAAATTGTAAAATTTTTAAATGTCGTCTTTTGGGGTCGTCCAGTAGGATTCCTTCGACATTTTCCAGAACCATTTGGAGTTGGCAAATAAGGGAATATTTTCAATTGGAGCCATACTAGAACCTATAAAACCATTCTTAGGATTTCTCAATGGGTATTTGCGTTTTTAGGCCTCGTTTGATGTCGCAAAGTTTATATATTTTACAGAAATATTTTTGAGTCTCATTTAACGCCCAGGAGGGGGACATTTATACCTTCACAAATCTTAATATAATCTTAGTATCTCAAAGAGAAAATGTTTACAAAAATATTCAAGCCTAGTGGCTTCTTCATGAAAGGAATTTTAAAAGCTTTTTAAAATTTAGGGTTTCAGAGAGGAAGTTGTTTTCAAAAACAAAAAATTAATTTTCTTTTCAATTTGTTTTAAATTTCTTTTTGAAGTCTTTCTTAAAAAACTCTGATGATTTTTGTGTGAAAAATTATTAAACATTTTTTGGACCTAGTTTTGATTTTTTTTATAGAATTTTCAATTTTCTTCTTACAATGGGAAAATTTTCCTTATCCTCCTTCAAAGCCCTTTGAAAGAGGATATATTTCAGAGATTTTTTAACATTATTTATTGCATTTATTTTAGAAGACTCAAAAAAACAACTTTTTTATGCTTTTGATTGGGCGCCATTTAGCTTTTGGTGGTCAGTTCACATTGGGGCATTAGAGACCTATACATTCGAAGTTATAATTGAAATATTTCAATATATACTTTAATTTGAGGACACATAATATTCTTGCGATTTCGTCATTTAGCTTCTGTAAGCCTTCGAACCCCACATAACCATTAATCTCAAGTTATTTTTCTGATAACTCTAAATTTGATTCAATTATTCGGTTTTCTACTGGTCTCCATTTAAGTTTTTGTAATTAATTCACATTTAGGTGCCAGATGTTTTTTGTAGACTTACTTAAGGGTCTTATGGGGCCCACTAATAATTGCTCATGTTTTTGATTGGGCGCCATTTAGCATTTGTTAGTCACATAAAATTTGGGTGCCAAATAACCATATATCCGCTCAAATATTTTTTTATTTTACATAGAATTTTTGGTTTTTTGATTGGGCGCCATTTTGTCTTGGGAAGTTAATTTAAATTTAAAAAAAAAAATAAATAAATAAAATAAAATTGTTAGTTTTTTTTTCGATTGGCCTTGGGAAGTCAATTTACATTTGGATAATTAAAGTCCGGTGTTGGATATTTAAAATTTCAAAATGTGGAGGAAACCATCAAAGGTCCGATGTCTTGAGTCAATGTTATATGAAGAGTTTATAGCCGTAATCCGACAACTCTAACACCTCGCAGTGATGTGCTTCACTGAACTAGTACCACCCACCCACTAATGACATTTAAAAAAAAAAAAAAATAACAAATAAAAAAACTGTGAGTTCGGAACTTTGTATACCCTCCACCACTTGGAGTGAATTTGGCACTTTTCAAGAAAAACAAAAAAAAAAAACTTTAAAAATTCTGTTCAAATCTTAAAAATACCGAATGTAGCCGCTATATTACGGTCTATACGACGACGTGGACCTGGCAAGTTTTGTCGTAAGCCATTACAATATTCAAATGCGAAATTTAAAAAAAAAATCGATGAATAATGTCGCTAAAATCATGAAAATACCGAATATAGGGAGGTACCGTTATATGCGGGCTATAACAAAACGTGGACCTAAATGCCCGATTTTCAATACCAAAAATCCTGCAGACATAATATACATTTTAGTAAAATTTTGTTAACCTACTTCATTTTGTTCAAAAGCTAGAGTGATTTCCACAGACGGACGTACATTGATAATCGACATAGAATTTTAGGCTGATCAAGAATATAAATACTTTGTGGGGTCTAAAATGTATATTTCGAGGTGTTACAAATGGAATGATATACTTAATATACTCTCCATACTATGGTGGAGTGTAAACAAGGGGATCTCAGCTTAGAAGGTCAATAGAAGGTCTACATATCCTGTGAAGGAAACTATATCTTAAGATGTCTAGAAGACCTTCAGAAGACTAGGAGTATTTTTGAAGCCCAGAATGACTTTGGAATACCGAAAGGTCTCAAGGAGATTAAGTAATCCTTTGAGTATTGAATACAGAGCTCTTTTTTATAATTTCAAAGTATATTTGTGGGTATTCTATTTTAGAATTCTTCAAGCGCCATTTTTGGGGTCCCATAAAGAAGGCGTGTGTAGCCTACTTTAAGGTCTCACATGGCGGATTTCAAAATTCTCCTTTAGAGGCTCACAATGAGACTTTTGCCTCGAAATATTCAGGCGCTTTTTAGCATCTCAATAGGGGGATTTGTACATCCATCTACGAGTTTTTTTTTTTTTTTTTGAAGAATTTTTTAAACCCACTTTAGGGTCCCACAGGGGTCCTTTTTTCAAAAGTGGGACACAAATGTATTAATGAAAAATGTATTATATTTTAATTTTAGCATCCCTGTAGGGGGATTTTTGCACATCGCCCTACGAAGTTTTTTTGGGGATTTTTTTAACCCACTTTAGGCTCCTACGGGGCGCCATTTTTTCAAAAGTGGGACACAAGTTGTTGAATGATTTATTTATATTTTAAATTTAGCATCCCTATAGGGAGATTTTTGAACATCCGTCTACGAAGTTTTTTTTTAAGAATTTTTTAAACCCACTTTAGGGTCCCACAGGGGGGCCTTTTTTCAAAAGTGGGACACGAATTGTTGAAAAATGTATTATATTTTAATTTTAGCATCCCCCCTAGATTTTTGAACATCCCCCTTCGAAGTTTTTTTGGGGGATTTTTTAAGCCACCTTAGGGTCCCACAAGGGGACCTTTTTTCAAAAGTGGGACACAAGTTGTTGAATGATTTTTTTATATTTTAAATTTAGCATCTCTATAGGGAGATTTTTGAACATCCGTCTACGAAGTTTTTTTTTAAGATTTATTTAAACCCACTTTAGGGTCCCACAGGGTGGGGGTCCTTTTCCAAAAGTGGTTCACAAATTGTTGAATATTTTTTTTTTATATTTTAATTTTAGCATCCCTATAGGGGGATTTTTAAACACCCCCCTACGAAGTTTTTTTGGGGGATTTTTTAACCCACTTTAGAGCCCCACAGGGGGACCTTTTTTTCAAAAGTGGGACACAAATTGTAGGATAATTTTTTATATTTTAATTTTGGAGTCTTATTATGTAGACCCTTTTTAATGTTTTTGAAGGAAATTTTTTTTTAAGATTTTTTTAAACCCACTTTAGGGTCCCTCAGGGTGCCTTTTTTCAAAAGTGGGACACAAATTGTTGAATAATTTATTATGTTTTAATTTTGGATTCTTATTATTTAGAATTTTTTTTAACGTTTTTGAAGGTCTCAATTAAAAACCATTTTTTGGGTGAATTGTAAATTAATTAGAAAATTAATTTCAGAATTTACCCAGCCTCTTGTAGTGTCTGGTGGAATATTAATATGGATTATTTTTTTAAAAAATCCTAATCTGTAATCTTGTAAATGTCTTTAAAAAAATGCCCCATTCCTCAAAATTGAGACTTTTAATTTTTTTTAATTTTTAAAAATAAATTCTCCCTAAATATTTCCCACCATTCCCCAAAACCAGACTAGTGGGTGGTCATAACGTTTCGGTTATAATGAGGTGTTGACCATAACCATACAAAAATGCCTGTCGGTCACACTTAGCGTTACACCATTAACATCTTAAGCAGGCGGCTCAAAAGATGACCGACAGGTGTAATGGCTCTATGGCTTGGAGTTATAAAAAAAAAAAACACAAAAGCCAATAAAACAAAAACATACCCCTCCCCCATTTCCAAATGTCTGGCTGAGAGACTATCTACCACAAAAAAACATGTTTTCATAGCATTCATCCAACTCCTACAAGCTTAAGCTGGGAGTCCAAGCCAATTCACGTGATAATGAAAACAAAAAGCAAAAAAAAAAAACGAAAAAAAATCCGCGTTGATTTGAAATCAATCATTGTTTTTGGAAGATTGTATGAACCAGACACCTAGCATCGTTGTAGTTTTACGCTTCGAGTTGGAGGAGGTCAAATTCAAAGAAGAATAAAAGATACAAACACACACACACACGCATACACACATAAAGTCAAAAAAAAAATCGAAAACCCCAAGTTGAAGTTCAACATCAATCTTGGCAATAGAAACAGAATTTAGTCGCTGGAGGAAAGTGAAAGAAGAAAGTTGAAATAAAAATTTTAAAGAAAAAAAAAATACTAAATAAAAAGTGAAACCCAGAAATGCTGAAAAATTGGTGAATTTTGAAAAAAATAAAAAAATCAAAAGTTCCAAATTTATTTGAAAAGAAAAGGAAATATTCAAAATTATTTAAAATGTCTTACCTTTTGAAGTGGTGCTCTTTGATTTTGTGTTTCTTCCTCGTTCCAATTTCGGCCCTGTTCGAGCAATGCAATCACCGCATAAATATGAAAGCTGGCGATAAGCTCTACATTAATTCACCCTATTATCCCGGGGAATATCCGATTGGCACCTCGTGCCGTTACACGGTTGTGGCTCCCGAGGATTATGCATTGAAATTTAAGTGTGACATCAAAATGAATACGGTGAGAAAAGGAAGACCAAAAAAAAAAAAAAAAACTAATCGAAGGAATTGAAAGTAACTTATAAGGACTCATTTGAATCTGATGAAGGACAGATAAAATTCCATGGTCACTATTCTATTCAGAAATATTAAAAAAAAATATTAAAAAATAGTTATTTTGATGTTAAATTTTAGGACAACAAAAAGTTCTACGTCTTCTACTGGGCGCCATTTAGCTTCTGGGTAGTCAATTCTGATTTGTGTGCCAGATAATCATCAATACTAAATTTTAGGTCAAATTCGATATTTTCGATTGGGCGCCATTTTGTTTTAAATCTACATTGGGTGCCAGATAACTGCAAATACTTCAAGATTCGAGACAAAAAATTAAGGACTCATCATCTTTTCAGATCTGTATAAATTAAAACAAATAAAGTTTTTGTATTTTTGATTGGGCGCCATTTTGTCTTTGGTTGTCAGGGTGAGCAAAAAAAAAAACTGTAACAAAGTCAAACGTCATAATTTTTACATTTTTTTTGCCTTTTTTTTTAAATTTTAGAATAAATTTAGATTTGTTTGAATTGGTCAGCTTTGGTACGAATTATGGCCTTGAAACGGCCAATGAAACCGTCACACGCTTCCCGAATGTTGCTCTGCGGTATTTTGGCCCATTCCCGGCGAAGCGCTTGCTTTAGGTGATCGAAACTTTGGTAAATTTTATTGAATGAATGCTAAAACTGTCGGAAATAGCATCAAATTTTAGAAAAATGAACCGAGGAACCTCATTGAAAAATGAACCGAGGAACCTCATTTTGAAACCATTTTTGGGTGGCGTGTGCTGAGTGCGATGGTGTTAAGTCCTGTTGGAATGTCCAAGGTCTGCGGCCAAAATGTGTTTTAAGTTTTTGAACAAAAAAAAAAAAAAAAAAAAAAACAAAAGAAAAAAACCTTGGGTTCTTGATTGGGCGCCATTTAAGAATTTGGAAGTCAATTTTAATTTGGGCACCAAACATCCGAAATTTGGGTTTTTATTGGTCAAATTTTGAACAGAACGAAAAAAAAATGCTTGGATTTTTTGATTGGGCGCCATTTAGGATTTGGAATGCAATTTAAATTTGGGCACCAAACATTCGAAGTTACATCTTCAATTCTCCAATATTTATTGTCAGTATATGTCAAATGAATTTTTAATGTTTTCGACGTCATTTAGGTCTTAGTGGCTACTTAGTATTTGGCCGCCAGATTATCATAAATTCAAAGTTCTTACTTAAATATTTCTACATTTATTCCAATTTGAAGGAGTTTAATGTATCAGGAGGTCCTTAGAAAACCTATAAACCTTTCTATGACAACTGGAGGCCTTTTTAAGACTAGAAGTATTTTCAGACCATAAGGTTTTCAAAAGCCCAAAAGGTCCTTACAATAACAGAAAGCCATAAGGGGGCCAGGAAATCTACGGGATATCGAAGGCGCCCAAAATAATATTTCGGAGAGCACATGGTTTATTTAATCGTCACGTCTGTAGAAGACTAGAAAGCCTATAAAAATATATTTTCTCTGGAAGAGCAGAGGGTCACAAAAGGGTCACTTGGATCTACATGTACATGACAAAAAGAGACCCGAATGTCATTAGAAAATCTGAGGGTCCTTGGATGGCCAATAGGTTTCCAGAAAACCAAAAAAATTTTTAGATGTCCTAGAGATCTTTGCAATACCAAAAAGCTTTACATTTACCGGAGGATCTCTAACAAGAGTATCAGGGGCTGTCTAGAAGGTCAGAGTGTCTCTAAAGTCTATAGAGGGTCACCAAACGTTTTAACTGGGATAAGGAAATATTCTCCTTTGCTGGTCAGGGAATCTCTTGAAATCCAGAGGATCTCAGAACACTTTGGGGTTTTAGCTCCAGAAGGTGTTTAGAAAACCAGGAGGTCTATGGAAGACCAGAAGATCTTAAAATGACCAGAAGGTCTTTAGAAGCCCAGAAGGTTCATAGAAAACCAGAAGGTCTTTAGGATACCAGAAGGCCTTTTGAAAGACCAGAAGGTCTTTAGATGAGCACAATGTCTCTAGAAGATGAGAAGGTCGTTAATAGACTAGCTGGTCTTTAGAAGACCAAAAAATCTTTTGGAAGACCGTTAGAAGACTAGCTGGTCTTTAGAAAAGCAAAATACCTTCAAGAGTTCAGAAGGAAGACCCGAAGATATGTAGAAGACAGGTAGATCTGTAGAAGAGCAGAAAGCCTTTAGAAGACCAAAAGGTATTTCGGAAGACCAAAAGGTCTTTCAGAAGAACGAAATGACTTTAGAAGACCAAACCAGAAGGTTTTTTGGAAGACCAGAAGGTCTTTTACAAGACCAGAATTCTTTAGGATGATCAGAGGTATTTAGTAGACCAGAAGGTCTTTCGGAAGACCAGAGGATTTTTAGAAGACCAGAGGGTCTTTAGAAGAAGGTCCTTCGAAAGACTAGAAGGTCTTTTAAAAGACCAAAGGGTCTTCAGAGCACTAGGAGGTCTTTAAGAAGACCAGAAGGTGTTTTTAACGACCAAAAGGTTTTCAGGAGACCAGAAGATCTTCAGGAGACCAAAAATCTTTTGGAAGACAAAAGGGTCTTTTGGAAGACCAGATGGTCTTTAGCAGACTAGGAGGCCTTTGGAAGACTACCTGGTCTTTAGAAGACCAGAAGGTCTTTTGGAAGATCGGAAGGTCTTTTGGAGGACCAGAAATTCTTTTGAAGACCAGAAGTTATTTTTGAAGACCAAAAGGTCTCTTGGAAGAACAGAAGGTCTTTAGAAGACCAGAAGGTATTTAGAAGACCAGAAGGTATTTAGAAGACCAGAAGGTCTTTAGAAGACCAGAAGTTCTTTAGGAGACCAGAAGGTCTTTAGAAGACCAGAAGGTCTTTAGATGACAAGAAGGTCTTTAGAAGACCAGATGGTCTTTAGAAGACAAGAAGGTCTTTAGAAGATCAGAAGGTCTTTTGGAAAACCAAATGTCTTTTGGGAGACCAGAAGGTCATTTGGAAGACCAGAAGATCTTTTGAAAGACCAGAAGGACTTTTGAAAGACCAGAAGGTCGTTTGGAAAACAAAATAGATCTTTTGGAAGAACAGAAGGTTTTTTGAAAGACCAGAAGGTCTTTAGAAGACCAGAAGATCTTTCAGAAGACCAGAAGGTCTTTCAGAAGACCAGAAGGCCTTTCAGAAGAACAAAATGACTTTAGAAGACCAGACCAGAAGGTTTTTTGGAAGACCAGAAGGTTTTTTACAAGACCAGAAGTTCTTTGGAAGACCAGAGGGTATTTAGTAGACCAGAAGGTCTTTCGGAAGACCAGAGGATCTTTAGAAGACCAGAGGGTCTTTAGAAGACCCGATGGTCTTTAGAAGACCCGAAGGTCTTCAGAAGACCCGAAGGTCTTTAGAAAACCCGATGGTCTTTAGAAGACCCGATGGTCTTTAGAAGACCCGATGGTCTTTAGAAGACCAGAAGGTCTTCATAAGGTTCGAAAGGTCTTTTGGAAGAGCAGAAGATTTTTTGGAAGACCAAATAGTGTTTAGAAGACCAGAAGGTGTTTAGAAGACGAAAAGGCCTTTTGGAAGCAGAATGGTTTTTAGAAGACCAGAAAGACTTTAGAGGACCAGATGGTCATCTTTAGAAGACCAAAAGGTCGTCTTTAGAAGACCAGAAAGTCTTCTTTAGGAGACCATCAGTTCTTTGGACGAATAGGTTTTTGAAAACTACCAGGTCCTTGGAAAGACAGTAGTTCGTTAGAAGATCAGTTGAGTCTTTTGAAGGCAAGAAAATCTGACAAAAACCAGAGGGTCTTTTAGAAGAAGAGGGCCTCATTGAAATACCTGAAGGTCTTTGAAAGTCCAAAAGGGATCTAGAAGTCAAGACGGCTAGAACTTGGAGGATGAACAATTATCCACGTTTATGGATCGTTTATGGATTTTTTTTTCGGATAAAAAATTGTCCAAGTTTGTGGATGAAAAATTATCCACTTTTGTGGTTAAAAAATTATCCAAGTTTGTGGATAAAAAGTTATCCAAATTTATCCAAATTGTTTTATTTATTTAATTTTCGATTCTTTAATTTTCAATTCGTTTATTTTAATTTTCTTTCCATCTTCCATTCCAGTTCTCCTCCGCCACCCAGTGCCGCAATGAAGTGTTCTATTTCAATAGCGAGGGAAGTGAACTGCTCAGCGGTTCCGAGTACTTCTGTGGACGGGGTCAAATGGAGAGAACCAGTTTCCTGAATCGTGCAGTGTTTTCCTATATTTCAACACCGCCAAACAAAAGGACTGTTGTCAATGTCCTTAACGAAGCGGAGCAGTCGGAGAAAATAATGGAAACAAAAACTAGGATAAAAACAACTAAAAAAACAAAAACAACAACAACAACGCCGAGAACGACCACTACAAAGAAAACAAAAACAAAAGCCAACACTTCGACGACGACAACAAAAAAGCCACTTCAAGTGACTACCCCAAGAAGAGTGGCATCTAAGCCAACAACGACAAGAAGTCCTTTGTTGTCGAACACGTCTACTGTGACAAGGACGACCGAAGCACCAACAACTTCCTCAACAACTCCTTCACCCACCACCACCACCACCACGAGTGCGGTGGGTAATTCCTTTGCCTATGTGGTTGCCTTGTTGTCAAACAAAGTCGACACACATACCTTCGATGAAGCTTCCTTGGCATCTTCATCATCGATACCAACAACGGCAACAACAACAAGTGTCTTGAATTTCAGCTACGATATCCTGCCGGCCAGCACGTGGCGTAATGGCTCAATCGACATTCCTAAGATTTCCTCAAAACGTGTGGCCAAAGTTATTGTTGGTCAAGATTACCAGTCAAGTGCCTTGGTGGCAACGCCGTCCCCACCTCCTGCCGCTGCTGTGCGTGTCCTCGAGGGAGGTGGGTCCTTTTCATGTTTGGTCGAGGTTATCCAACCACCCTGCGATTGTGGCTGGGGTTCAACGACCAAAGTGGTGGGAGCATCAGGTGTGGCCGGTCTCGATGAGTTTCCTGCCATGGCTGGAATTTTGGTGAAAAAAACTCAGAAGATTTTTTGCGGGGCAGCCATAAGTGAGTTGGAGGTTTTTTCTTTGTGGATTTTCGAATTTCTTTTTATCGCTCGTTCTTGTCCATTTTTTTTTGCAGTTCATCATCGTTATTTACTATCGGCTGCCCATTGTTATGTGACACCGGAGACGGGTCGAGCGGAGCTGTTGCAGGCGGTGGTGGGGGAGCATGATACATCAACAGGTGAGCGAGTTAAGAGATGTTAAAGAGAGGGGGGTAAGGAGAACGATTTTTTACTAATTTTCCTTTTTTTCCCTCTTTTTCCAGTGCTGGAGTCCACCTTCACCCGCTATTATGACATAACCCACATCATTATCCATGAATTTTTCCGCTCCACCTCATCGCGGGTTCACAACGACATTGCCTTGCTGAAGACCAGAACATCGATTGCCTACAATCGTTTTGTGGGCCCTGCCTGCTTGCCATTTCTGCCAGTCATAGGTCCGGCTGGACATCGTAAGGCTCCCGTACCCGGCCATCGTGTGGAGACGGCCGGCTGGGGCACCACCTCTTTTGGCGGGGAACAATCTTCGGTGCTCTTGAAAACCTCACTGGATGTTATATCGCGGGAAAGCTGTCAAAAGCTGATTCATTACTTGCCGGCTGGAGCTTTTTGTACCTATACACCGGGCCGAGATACGTGTCAATATGATTCTGGAGGTGCTCTCTATTTACGCGGTGAACGTCTCTATGCTGTGGGAATTGTAAGCTATGGCTTTGCCTGTGCCTCTAATCAGCCCTCGGTAAATACGAGAGTGGCCTCGCATTTGAAATGGATTAGAACTAAGACATTGGATGCTCAATATTGTGTGAAATGAGAGGGGAGGGGGGATGGAGAGGAGGGAAAGGGAGGAGGAGATAAAATACAATCGATAATGCAATAAAATGAAATTTGTTGTCATTTGTGTGGTGCATACTTTTAGGCAGTTGGTCTGGGTTGGGTTTAAAACAGCTGTTGGATTCTCAAAATGACTTGACTGGACCAGCAGCTCCATGGGCGATATGCTCAATGGATTTTCTTTTAGAAAATGACATAATGGGACCTGAATCTCCATTGGAGAGTTTATCAGAAGATAATCCAGTCGAAGATAATCCAGGGAAGCAAAAATTGATGTCCACACTAAATAACTTTCATCTGAAATGGGATGCCTAATATTCTGTGAAATAAAAGGAGGAGGATTTGGGAGTAGAAATACAAACGATAATGAAAGAAAATTAAATTGTCATACTTTTGAGTGGTGCATACTTTTAGGCAGTTATTTGGGTTGAGAGCAAAACAGCTGTTGGTTTCCCAAAATGGCTTGACTGCACCAGGATCTCCATGGGCGATATGCTCACAGGGTCTTCTTTTTAGAAAATGATATAATGGGACCTGAATCCCCATTGGAGAATTTATCACAAGATAATCTTTTAGAAAACCAGTCGATTTTTGGCGAACGAAGGTAGGGAAGTTAAAATGAATATCCACGGCAAATAACTTTCATCTGAAATGGACATGGAGTGCCTAATATTCTGTGAAATAATAGGAGGGGGATTTGGGAGTAGAAATGCAAACGACAATGAAAGAGAAATTGCGTTACTTTTGTGTGGTGCATACTTTTAGGCAGTTATTTGGGCTGAGAGCAAAACAGCTGTTGGATTCTTAAAATGACTTGACTGGGTTAGGATCTCCATAGATGACATGGTCAAAGGATCTTCTTTTTGAAAATGGCATAATGGGACCTGAATCTCCATTGGAGAATTTATCTGAAGATAATCATTTAGAAACTCAATCGATTTCTGCCGATAGGGTACAGGGAAGTTAAACTGAATATCCACGGTGAATAACTTTCATCTGAAATGGACATGGGATGCCTAATATTCCGTGAAATAAAGGGAGGGGATTTGGGAGTAGAAATGCAAACGATAGTGAAAGAAAATTAAATTGCCTTACTTTTGTGAGGTGCATACTTTTAGGCAGTTATTTGGGTTGAGACAAAACAGCTGTTGGTTTCCCAAAATGATTTGACTGGACCAGCATCCCCATGGGCGATATTATCACAGGATCTTCTTTTAGGAAATGGCATAATATGGCCTGAATCCCCATAGGTAAATTTTTCAGAAGATAATCCAGTCAAAGGTGATCCAGGGAAGCAACAATTAATGTCCACGCTAAATAACTTTCATCGGAAATGGCCATGGGATGCCTAATATTCTGTGAAATAATAGGAGGGGGATTTGGGATTAGAACTGCAAACGATAATGAAAGAAAATGAAATTGTCTCACTTTTGTGTGGGGCATACTTTTAGGCAGTTAGTTGGGTTAAGAGCAAAACAGCTGTTGGTTTCTCAAAATGACTTGACTGGTCCAGGATCTCCATGGGCGATATACTCAAATGATCTTCTTTTAGAAAATGACATAATGGGATCTGAATCCCCATTAGAGAACTTATCAGAAGATAATTTTTTAGAAAACCAGTCGATTTTTGGCGAAAGAAGGCAGGGAAGTTAAAATGAATATCCACGACAAATAACTTGCATCTTGACTGAACCAGCAGCTCCATGGGCGACATACTCAAAGGATCTTCTTTTCAGAAAATGACATAATGGGACCTGAATACCAATTGGAGAACTTATCAGAAGATAATCTTTTAGAAAACCAGTCGTTTCTGCCGAAGAAGACAGGGAAGCAAAAGAGGAAGTCCCCGGCAAATAACTTGCATCGGAAATGAGCATGGGACTTTTAATATTGTGTGCATTAAAAGGAGGAGAAGGTAGGAGTGATAAATACAAACGATGATAAAAGAAAATTAAATTACCTTTATGTGCTGCATACTTTTAGGCAGTTATTTGGGTTGAGAGCAAAACAGCTGTTGGTTTCTCAAAATGACTTGATTGGACCAGGATCCCAAAGGGCGATATGCTCAAATGATCTTCTTTAAGAAAATGGCATAATGGGACCTGAATCCCCATTGGAGAATTTATCGGAAAATAATCTTTTAGAAAACCGGTCGATTTTTGGCGAAAGAAATCAGGGAAACACAAAAGGAAGGTCGTTGTTAGGGTTAGGTTTAAAACAGCTGTTGATTTCTCAAAATTACTGACAGCAATTGAGTCGCTGTAGGCAACATGGTCAGGGCTTTATCTTTTAGAAAAGTGACTTGACGGGACTTGAATACCTACTGTAAAAAAAACCTTAGAAAATATCTCCCAATCGCTTGGAAAATATGACCAAAATACTCCATTTCCCGACTATATTGACTGGATGGTTCACACATTCTCCTAGATTGTTAATTGCGAACTACCGACCAAGAACGAACCTGGAACTCTTACAAAAATCATCTCCTCATCTGGGGTGGATGTGGAGCGATATTTGTTGTTATCTTATGACTGAAGTTGTGGTTGGCAAGAACAACGAAAGAGGTCCATTTCGTCATCGTCAGTTTCAAATTCTTCCTTCACCATAGTATGGAGGGTATATTAAGTTTGTCATTTCGTCTGTAACACCTCGAAATACACATTTTAAACCCCACAAAGGATATATATTCTTGATCGGCATAAAATACTATGTCGATTTAGCGATGTCTGTCCGTCTTTCCGTCTGTGGTAATCACTCTAGCTTCCGAACGAAATGAAGTAGATTGATAAAATTTTATTCAAATGTATATTATGTCTGCAGGACTTCTGGTATTGAAAATGGGTCATGTAGGTCCACGTCTTCGTATAGCCCCCATATTGCGGTACCTCCTTATATTCGGTATTTTGATGATTTTAGGGACATTATTCACCGGAATTGTTTCAAATTTGGTATTTGAAGTTCATAATGGATACTACAGCGTGTGACAGAAAATTATCATTGGAGGTCCACGTCTTCGTATAGGCCCCATATAACGGTACATTCCGATATTCGGTATTTCGAGGATTTTAGAGAAATTATTCACCGGAATACTTTGAAATTAGGTATTTGAAGTTCGTAATGGATATTACAGCCTACGACAGAAAATTGTCTGTTCAGGTCCTCGACTTCGTATAGCCCCCATATAATTGTTCCTCCCAATATTCGGCATTTTGACGATTTTAGAGACATTATTCACCGGAATTGTTTCAAATTTGGTATTTGAAGTTCGTAATGGATACCACAGCCTGTGACAGAAAATTGTCTGTTCAGGTCCACGTCTTCGTATAGGCCCCATAATCAGTACCTCCCTATTTTCGGTTTTTTGATGATTTCGGCGACATTATTCACCGGAATTGTTTCAAATTTGGTATTTCAAGTTCGTAATGGATACTACAACCTATGAAAGAAAATTGTCTATGCAGGTCCACGTCTTCGTGTAGCCTCCATATAATTGTACCTCCCGATATTCGGTATTTTTATAATTTTAGCGACATTATTCACCGGAGTTGTTTCAAATTTCGTATTTGAAGTTCGTAATGGATACTACAGCCTGTGACAGAAAATTGCCTGTGCAGGTCCATGTCTTCGTTTAGACCCCATATAATGGTACCTCCAGATTTTCGGTTTTTTCATAATTTTAGCAGCATTATTCGCCGGAAATGTTTCAAATTTGGTATTTAAAGTTCGTAATGGGTACAACAGCCTGTGACAGAAAATTGTCTGTGCAAGTTATCGTCTTCGTATAGCCTCCATATAATGGTACCTCCCGATATTCGGTATTTTGATGATTTTAGCGACATTATTCACTGGAATTGTTTCAAATTTGGTATTTAAAGTTCCTAATAGGTACTACAGCCTATGACAGAAAATTGTCTGTGCATGTCCTCGCCTTCGTATAGCTCCCATGTAATGGTACCTCCCGATATTTGGTATTTCGATGATTTTAGAGACATTATTTACCGGAATTGTTTCAAATTTGGTATTTGAAGTTCATAATGGATACTACAGCGTGTGACAGAAAATTATCATTGGAGGTCCACGTCTTCGTATAGGCCCCATATAACGGTACCTCCTTATATTCGGTATTTTGATAATTTTAGCGACATTATTCACCGGAATTGTTTAAAATTTGGTATTTGAAGTTCGTAATGGATATCACATCCTGTGACAGATAATTGTCTGTGCAGGTCCTCGACTTCGTATAGCCCCCATATATCAGTACCTCCCTATATTCGGTATTTTGACGATTTTAGCGACATTATTCCCCGGAATTGTTTTAAATTTGGTATTTGAAGTTCGTAGCAGATTCTACAGCCTATGACAGACAATTCTCTGTGCAAGTCCACGCCTTCGCATAGCCCCCATATAACGGCACCTCCCGATATTCGGTATTTCGATGATTTTAGCTACATTATTTATCGGTATTACTTGAAAATTCGTATTTGAAATTTGTAATGGATATTACAGCCTATGACGGAAAATTGTCTGTTCAGGTCTACGTCTTCGTATAGCCCCCATATAACGGTACCTCCCTATATTCGGTATTTCGAGGGTTTTAGAGACATTATTTACCGAAATTGTTTCAAATTTTATCGTTGAAGTTCGTAATGGATATTACAGCCTATGACAGAAAATTGTCTGTGCAGGTCCACGTTTTGGTATAGCCCCCATATATCAGTACCTCCATATATTCGATATTTCGTTGATTTTAGAGACATTATTCGCCGAAATTCTCTCAAATTTGGTATTTGAAGTTCGTAATGGATACTACAGCCTATGACAGAAAATTGTCTGTGCAGGTTCACTTTTTGGTATAGCCCCCATGTAACGGTACCTCCCGATATTCATTTTTTTGGATTTTAGCAACATTATTCACCGGAATTGTTTCAAATTTGGTATTTGAAGTTCGTAACGGATACTACAGCCTATGACAGAAAATTGTTTGTTCAGGTCCACGTCTTCGTATAGCTCCCATATAACTGTACCCCCCCATATTCGGTGTTTTGATAATTTTAGCAACATTATTCACCGGAATTCTCTCAAATTTGGTATTTGAAGTTCGTAATGGATACTTCAGCTTATGACAGAAAATTGTCTGTGCAGGTCCACGTCTTCGTATAGCCCCCATATAAGGGTACCTCCCAATGTTCGGTATTTCGAGGATTTTAGCTACATTATTCACCGGAATTGTTTCAAATTTGGTATTTAAAGTTCGTAACGGATACTACAGCCTGTGACAGAAAATTGTCTGTGTGGGAAAAACCGCCTAAAATCATGCACCATTCATCGACGGTTTAGAATAGATGGTGTAGACGTTATATTATCAAAAAGACTGGAATTCTGGCATTGTAAAAAAATTAGGGAAATATTCTAAATTATAAAAATTCGAATAATATTTCCGAATACTTAAAAATTCATCTCCTCCCAGCTGAGTGCAATACCACACACACACACACCCACCCACTTCAAAGTTTCGCTACACTAACTCTTCAAGGTGTCAATCAATTAACACTTTACACTCCATTGAGTTTGTGAGCCTATGACGGCCTATGAATGGCGAAAAAACACAGATATAGGCAGGCAGGCAAATAGAAATTCAATTAATTTGAATTTGTCATCTAATTAACACCTAAAAGTATGCTTTACTTTTGACATGTATGTTCTACATGCATTGATGTTTCCAATCAAATCAAGTCTCAAATAACCATCAGAGACAACTTGCCAATTAAGAATTGTATGGGGCGAAAAAAAAAATGGAGAAGCTGATGGTATTGTGGCGCCCAAATGGTTACCCCCCCCCCATCGATGCCAGTATTTGCATATGTTTTGTGGGCAAAATAAATACAAAAAACCAGAAGGCAACCGGAAACACTGACATGAAATAGAAAGACAACAAGAAAAAAACATCCATTGAAGAGCTCAAATGTCAATATTCGTCAATGGGTTTCAAGTTGTGTGTGTGTGTGGCGGCGGGGTGGTTGAGTATTTTTCATTTACAGCCTTTTAGCTATGCTTTAGATTTTTTCTCCCAACGATTTTGTTTAGAATCGATATGGAAAAAATGCTAAATAATTAAACGTTAGCTTAACGTGTTCAATTCACATGAGTTGGTTTTTTTGGAGGAGGGGGGAGGGGGGAGGGGGAGTGATGCATGCCTGGCAAACTGCATAAGAGCAGTCAATGCCGTGCATCGTCGTCGTCAAGCATTTGGTGGAGCCAAGGATGGGTTGGGTAGTTTTTGGGCAGCCATTGTAAGGCATACATTTAGGGGATTTCTCTATGATTTGGCTGGTGCAGATGCCGCTGATGCCTAGAGATACCCATCCCCCCAAAAGTATGCATTGCATTTCAATGGTTTCTATGTAATTTCTTTTTAAACAAATTTCTATAGCATACATTTTAGGCTGATTGCATGCAATATGCAATAGAGGCTTATGAATGTTCATCAAAAAAAAAAAAAAAAAAAAAAAAATACAAAAAAAAAAAAAACAGGAAAACGACGAGGAGAACGTATTCCTAACAGGATATTTTTATTTAGAACCATCATCGTTGGGCCTCAGCCTCAGCTGCATGCATTTTTGTTCCTTTTTCGCTGGCTTCCAATTTTCCCCACTGACGACAGCAAACGTTGAAGGGGTATTAGAACTGGTATTTTTATACCCTCCACCATACTATGGAGGGTATATTAACTTTGTCATTCCGTTTGTAACTCTTCGAAATACTCATATCAGACCCAACAAAGTATATATATTCTTGATCAGCGTAAAATTCTAAGTCGATTTAGCGATGTCCGTCTGTCTGTCTGTCTGTCCGTCTGTCTGTCCGTCTGTCTGTCTGTCTGTTGTAATCACGCTATCTTTCGAATGAATTGAGATAGATGGCTAAAATTTTGCACACATGTTTATTTTTCCAGTAGGCAGGTTAAGTTCGTAAATGGGCCATGTAGGTCCACGTTTTCATATAGCCCCCATATAACGGTACCTCCCTATATTCGGTATTTTGACGATTTTAGCGACATTATTCACGGGAATTGTTTCAAATTTGGTATTTGAAGTTCAAAATGGATACTACACCCTAAGACAGAAAATTGTCTGTGCAGGTCCACGTTTTCGTATAGCCCCCATATAGCGGTACCTCCCGATATTTGGTATTTTGATGATTTTAGCGACATTATTCACCGGAATTGTTTCAAATTTGGTATTTGAAGTTCAAAATGGATACTACACCCTAAGACAGAAAATTTTCTGTGCAGGTCCACGTTTTCATATAGCCCCCATATAACGGTACCTCCCTATATTCGGTATTTTGATGATTTTGGCAACATTATTCACCGGAATAGTTTCAAAATTGGTATTTGAAGTTCGTTATGGGAACTACAGTCTGTGACAGAAAATTGTCTGTGCGGGTCCAGGTCTTCGTATAGGCCCCATTTATCAGTTCCTCCCTTTATTCGGTATTTTGACGATTTTAGGTACAATACCCACCGAAATTGTTTGAGATGTGGTATTTGAAGTTCGTAATGGATGCTACAGCCTGTTACAGAAAATTGTCTATGCTGGTCCAGGTCTTCGCACAGCTCCGATATAACGGCACCTCCTTATATACGATATTTTGATGATTTTAGCTACATTATTCACTGTTTATTTCAAGTTTCGAATTTGAATATGGTAATGGCTTATGACAAACAATGCCTATGTATGTCCAGACCCCAATATAACGGCTATATTCGGTATTTTTAAAATTTAACAGAATTTTTTAAGGATTTTATTTTTTAAAAATTTCCATATTCGTTGCAAATGGTGGAGGGTATTAAAAGTTCGGCCCGGCCGAACTTACTGCTTTTTAACTTGTTTGTTCTCCTGATGCTCTTTCATGGCTTTTGCATCTAACCAATAGGCAACGAACATAGAGAAAATTGTCTGCCAGAAAATTGCAATTTTCCTCTGTGTGTGTCTGTGTAAGGATGCACTTTTTCGCCATTTTGAATCTTGCTCACTCTCACATTAACGCTATTGCATAGAAGCAGAAGTTGAGAGCAAAAATTGCCATCAAAAAAAATAAGAAAAAATAGAAGCGCTTCAGCAAAGGACTTTTAATTTACATTTAGCTAAAAATGAAAATAGGAGAGTCCCATCGCACAGCTCCTATTGAATTAATGACCAAAGCATCAATGCAATATGCCAGGGGTCAGATTGGGGGAGAGCTCAATGTAGATTTTTTTCTCCTCTAATGGCCAGTTTATTTCTTAATTTTTTGTTTTCGGAAGCTATGCAAATTGTTTAGCCAGAATTGGTTAATTCTAAGGCTAACTAAAGGAATGCCAAATGAAAAATTTACAATTTTTATTTTTTTTTATTAGCAGGCCAAGAAGGGAGAAGGAGGGAAGTTCCAAATGGGCCATTGACTATCAAATGGAAATTTTTGAGATTTTTTACTAAAGAAGCTGGAGGGAGAAAATAACATCATTAGGACACTCTTCAAAAGCCCATAGCATTGGACAAAATATGCTGGAATATAACTAAGATGATGCATAAGAAACGTTGGGCGCCACTTTTCACCAATAATTATACCCTCAGCCAAATGGCTAGAGGTGGTATATATCATGTGATGCGGACAAAACGTGCCTCATCGAAATAACGATTTTGGACCCTAGGTCTCTTTGGACCAGATCCGTTTCAGGACATTTGGAGTTGATCTAGCGATGTTCGTCCGTACGTCTGCCTGTCTGTCTGGCTGGTGCGCACTATAACTCTCAAAGGGAGTATCCGATTTGATCCAAACTTGATACATCGTAATATTATTGTCAAACTTAGATCGAGTTCGGAGATGGACGATATCGTTCCAGTTCTTCTGGTACCTCCCACACAAAATGTCAAAATTTTTAAAGAAAATAATTTACTGCACAGAGAGAGAAAGGATTATCCGATTTTGCTCCAACTTTGCAAATCCTAATATTTCTATCAGAGCTTGGTCAGGTGCGAAAATGGACAATATCGGTGCATTCCATCAAATACCTCCCCCACAAAGGGTCCAATTTTTGAATAATTATAATTTCTATAAAATGTGATGTAAGTGTCCGATCGTCTTCAAATTACACACATCACAATATTTTTATTAACCCAAGGTCTAGTGTGAAGATGGAATAAATCGGCCCACAGCTTCTAGTACCTCCCCCACAAAGGGTCAAAATTTTTAATATCGATGAAGCTTATCAAACGCGAATTTTTCATCCGATTCTATCAGACTTGGCGCATCTCAATATTCTCATCAACACAAGATCTGTTATAAAGACGGTAAAGATCGGAAGATTTCTTCTGGTACCTCCCCCACAAAGGGTCAAAGTTTCGAATAACCAAAACGATCATAACACACGAATTAAGCATCTAGTTTTCTTCAAATTACACACATCACAATATTTTAATTAACCGAAGGTCTGGTGTGAAGGTGGGATATATCGGTCCAATCCTTCTGGAACCTCCCCCACAAAGGGTCCACATTTTGAATAGCCTTGAAGCTCATAAAACGTGAATTTTGCATCCGATTCCATTCAGACTTGCTACATCTCAAATATTTCCATTAACACAAGATCTGTTATAAAGATGGTACAGATCGGATCATTTCCTCTGGTACCTCCCTCACACACATATCTCATATAAAGAATAGGATGTAGTCGATATAGTCCAAATCTGGTTCGTTGTAATATGTTTTTCAGTCTTAGGTCAGATACGAATTGGGCAATATGGTTCAACTGCTTCGGAACCTCCCCCATAAAGGGTCAAAAGTTTGAATAATCATAACGCAGGGCTGGGGGTATACGTCTGTCGAAAAAACCGCCTGACACTATTTTCCGTGTTTTATTAGATGATATATTATTAACGTTGGGCGCCACTTTCTATCGCTAATTTAATTAGACATACCAAAGAATTCTCCTAAATGCTCTCTGTAAGGAAAAACATCAGAACCTAGTTGTAGATGACCCAAATAATTCTTCTAGAATGTCCCAATGTTGGAAAATTATAGGAAGTTATAGGAAAATACGTTGGGCGCCACAATCTACCCATAATTTCAATAAACATTCCAAATTATTTGGAAATTAAATAAAGATAATACACTATTTACGTTGGACGCCACTTTTTACCCATATTTCATTAGGTATACCTAATAACTCTACTAAAAACTCCCGGTATGGAAAAACATGTGAAGCCAGTTTCAAATGATCCATAGGAACGTTGGGCGACATCTTTACTCTGGAAGTTTCGATGCCGTTATAACTCCTGGAAAAATCAATCAATATCCTGAAATCAAATTAAGATGATGCGTAAAATACGTTGGGCGCCAAAATCTAGCAATAATTTCACTAGACATTCCAAAATTATTCCGAAATGAAATTAAGATGATATATTATTAACGTTGGGCGCCACTTTCTGCCAAAAATCTCTCCTAAATGCTGTCATTATAGAAAAAATCAGAAGCCAGATTTAAATTATCCATAGGAAACGTTGAGCGCCATCATCTGGGAAAATCAATCAATGTCCTGAAATCAAACTATGATTATGAATAAGTTACGTTGGGCGCCACAATCTATCAATAATTGTCTTTCCAAAATAATACCGACATTAAATAATGATAATATATCATTAACGTTGGGCGCCACTTTCCACCAATAATATCATACGATATTCCAAAAAACTCTCCTAAATGATCCCAGGATGGAAAAAAATCAGAAGCCAATTTTAGATGCTCCCAGTAGGAAACGTTGGGCGCCATCTTCACTTTTGAAGTTTCTGAGCCGTCCTAAGTAGATAATTTTACCTCCATGACTTGATATTGAGATATTGGGACATGGAAAATGTTGGGCGCCATCTTCACTCTGGAAGTTCCTCTGCCGTTCTAACTCCTGGAAAAAATCAATCAATGTCCTTAAATCAAATTAATGATGCATCTCTAATCACAATCTCCCATAATTTCACTAGACGTTCCAAAATTATTCGGAAATTAAATTAAGATGATATACTATTTATGTTGTGCGCCACTTTCTACCAATAATGTCATTGGACATACCAAAAAAGTCTTCTAAAAATTGGAAAAACATCAGAAGCCAGTTTCGGATGCTCCCAGTAGGAAGCGTTGGGCGCCATCTTCACTCTGGAAGTTTATATGACGTTCTAGCCCCTGGAAAAATCAATCAATATCCTGAAATCAAACTAAGATAATGCATAAGATACGTTGGGTGCCACAATCTACCAATAATTTCACTAGACATTCCAAAATTATATCGAAATTAAATTAAGTTGATATATTATTAACGTTGGGCGCCACTTTCTTCTAATAATTTTAGAAGACATACCAAAGGACTCTCCTAAATGCTCCTAGTAAGGAAAAAATAATCAGAAGTCAGTTTTAGATGCTCTCATTAGGAAATGTTGGACGCCATCTTTACTCTGGAAGTTCCTTTGCCGTTCTAACCCCTGGAAAAAGCAGTCAATGTCCTGAAATCAAACTAAGATAATGCATAAGATACGTTGGGTGCCACAATCTACCAATAATTTCACTAGACATTCCAAAGAACTCTACTAAAAACTCTCAGAATGGAAAACAAATCAGAAACCAGTTTTACATGACCCAAAGGAAACGTTGGGCGCCATCTTTACTCTGGAAGTTTCTATGCCGTTTTAAGGTGATAATTTTAGCCCCTGGAAACGATGAGCGCCATCTTCACTTTGGAAGTTTCTAAGCTGTCTCAAAGCTATAATTTAACCTCCATGGATATTGGGAAATTGGGACATGGGAAACGTTGGGCGCCATCTTCACTCTGGAAGTTTCTATGACGTTCTAGCCCCTGGAAAAATCAATCAATGTCCTGAAATCAAACTAAGATGATGCATGAGAAACGTTGGGCGTCATAATCTACCAAATAATTTCACTAGACATTCCAAAATTATTCGGAAATTAAATTAAGGTTATATACTATTTACCTTGGGCGCCACTTTTCACCAATATTTCATTAGATATACCAATTGACTCTACTAAAAACTCCCAGTATGGAAAAACATCTGAAGACAGTTTTAAATAATCCATAGGAACGTTGGGCGCCATCTTCACTTTGGAAGCCGTCCTAGGGTGATAATTTTACCTTCATGGACTTGATTTTGGAAAATGTGGACATGAGAAATGTTGGGCGCCATCTTCACTCTGGAAGTTTCTATGCCGTTCTGAGGTGATAATTTTACCTCCTGGGACCTGATATTGGGCGCCAGCAGATCGTTAAGGCAATATAATAATGGCGTATAAAACTGAAAACCCAAACCAACAATTTGGGCGCCATTCTGAACCAAGCTCTCTTTGTCTTCTTCAACAAATTTTGACAACTAAAATTTGCCAGCAAATTAAATAATTCTTTTGCAGCGCTGTAATTAAACTAGCATTAGTTATCTTCTATTGTTTATGAAATTTAAATTGATTTATAAAAGGCTATATTTATATGTGAGAGCGGGTGTCTGTGCGTGTCATTGAAAATATTTCTTAAGTGAATTTGAAACCAAAAATGAATTTCCACCAAAACCACAGCCTCTAAACATTCTCATAGTTTAGACATAGACACACATCCTCAAGAATGCACTGCATCAAGTCAATGCCTAAAAGCATCCCATCATTTGCCTTGGAAGATGGTGGTGTCTTGCGTAAACAGGCCTCTCTCTCTGCCTGCTTTGCAATTTTAATTTAAATGCAAATTAAGTCTTTTGTCATATCTCATATTTTTCTGGTATATTCTACAAAAGAATGTTTGTTGTGATTTTCCAACGCATTCATGCAGCAGCTTGTCTGCGTTTTGGTTTAGATCTCTACAAGTCATCAGTTGTTGGAAAATTACTAATTGTTGTTGGAAAAACGTCTTTTGTTGGTAATAATTTTCTAAAAGGGAAAAATAAAGAAAATATTTTTCCATTTGATAAGATATTACAAAGGAAAAGTCAAATTTTCCAAACGAGTCTTTGGCAATTATTTTCGATGTCTCTTTATTAAATTATTAACAAAAATTAAATAGAAATGTTTAATAAAATATTAAATGAAATAATAACGCCTAAAAGTAGGCAATATAAAGAAAAATGGGCAAAGCAGATCGAAATTGGATACAAATATTATTTAAATTTCAAATTAAACCACGGATAAAATAAAACAAATTTCTGTATCAAATTATTCGCATGTGTGTTCAAAATTATTATCCACTTTTAGAGAAAAATTACACTGTATAACAAAAAAAAAAAAAAAAAAAAAAAAAAAAAAAAAAAAAAAAAGGAAAAATCCAGCTGATTATGAAAACGGAATAGTCCCCTTTTAGGTATAAATCCGTTTTCATAATCAGCTGGATTTTTCCTTATTTTTTTTCTGACATTACCCATTTTCTGTATCAATGATTCTGGATGTAATCCAACCATCTCCATTAAATTTCCAAGCTCTATCCTAAATATTTCGAAATATATCTTAGCCCTTGGGTGCCCTTTTTGTGTATGATCAAAATTATGTAAGGACCTTTACCTAACCTAAGAACCCAAACCTGCTGTGGGTTTTTGATCTAAAAACTGGTAGTAACTTGTAAGTCCACTTGGCATTTTCCATAATCCATACACTATATTGTGCCCTGAAATTATAAGAAAATATGCAGCGAAATCTGCTAAATTTATCAGTAAAAAAATATTTTTTGTTTTTAACAAAAAGTTATGCTATTTTTTCTTGGTACATATTGAATATACATATTTCTTTTGTTCAGAGACTCACAGTGGAATTTGATCTAGAATAATTCTTACTTTGACACTTAGCCCAAAAAATGACCAATAAAGGGAGATTTTCACTCGGATTGGATATGCGTTAAATTAACAGTAACACAAAGCAAAACCATAACTTTCACTTTTAATACATAAATTTTGAATTAAATTTTCGTTATAACTATTGTACCTAGATATAACATTTATTAGGAGATTGTTAGTGAAATTTTGTGTAGAATATTTCTTCTTTTGACACCTTCTGCCTTAAACGCAATTTTTTGTTATTTTCAGGCATCTACTCAAAAAAAGTCCATAGAAAAATTTATCAAAACAATAAGATATATTTTTTAGGGGTTTTTGTGTATATTCATGCCAATATTTCGATACGCAATGGAAATAGAGATTTCTTTTCTTCGGTGACTTATAGTTAAATTTGATAAGGAATATTTTTGTCTTTAACGAAATCCTTCTAAAATAATGCTTTGTGGGAGAGTTTTGCATAAATTCACATAAAGTACGGTTTTAACCCTAAAATGTGTTTTAGAAGAATATATAATTTTCTGAATGGCATGCAATTTTTATAAAACCTATTGAACCTAGATATATAGTTTATTCTGAGATCAATAATAAAATTTTGTGTAGAATATTTCTTCTTTTGACAGCTTTCGTCCAAAACGAACTTTTATGTTACTTTCAGGCGTCAACTCAAAAAAGGTCCAAAGAAAAATTGATCAAAAAATGGGATATATTTTTGGGGCTTTTTGGGATATTTATGCAAATATTTTGATATGCAATGGAAATAGAGATTTCTTTTCTTTGGTGACTTATAGTAAAATTTAATGAGAAATATTTTTGTCTTTAACGAGATTCTTCTCAAACGATGTTTTGCTGGAGATTTTCTCACCAAAAAATTGTTAAAAAAATATTGGGAAATATTTTCGGAGTTCCTTGGACATATTGATCCAAATATTTTTTTGATACGCAATGAAAATGGAGATTACATTTCTTTGGTGAGTCATAGTTAAATTTGATGAGGAATATTTTTGTCTTTAACATTATTTTTCTGAGATCATGTTTTGTTGGAGATTTCGGCATAAACTCACATAAAGCACAGATTTAACACAAAAATGTGTTTTAAAAAAATTTTTACATTTCTGAATGCATTTTTCCCAAAACCTTTAAGACCTAGATATATAATTTGTTCTGAGCCAGGTAGTGAATTTTAGAGTAGAATATTTCTTCTTTTGAGACCTTCCACCTAAAATGAAATCTCATGTTACTTTCAGAGGTCAACTCAAAAAAGTCAAAAAAAAAAAAAAAATGATTAAAAATGGGATATATTTTTGGGGTTTTCTGTGAATATTAATTCAATTTTTTTTGATATGCATTGAAAATGGAGATTTCATTTCTTTAGAGACTTATATTAAAATTTGATGAGGAATATTTTTCTCATTGACGTTATCCTTCTAAAATAATGTTTTGTTGGAGATTTTCGCATAAACTTACAAGACGTACTTTAACCCTTAAATGTTTCTTTGATACATATAAATTCCTGACGTTTAGGTGAGAGTTAGACTCTTGACGTATTCTACAACCTATAGTAGAATTTTATGACAAATAATTTGGTTGAATATTTTGACTTGCTAAAATCCCGCTAAAAGGGAGTTTTTAGTTGTATTTTGCAAAATGGACCAAAAAGACCCCTTTGTTGACTCGTTTGAGGGTTAACATTTCCTACAAAAATATTCCTCGTATTTTTATCTCCAATATTGCCGAAGACAGTATATACCTAAAATTCACGGATTCCGAGGTATCTTAATCGGAACATTTCAAAAAAATTGGATAAAGGGGGGAACTTGCCCCGTGTATTTAGGTCATTTTGCAATGTAAACTTTCAAAACACCGATACACGTGTCTTCTTTTTTTACCTCCACTTTTATAATCTGCTGGATTTTCCCTGTAATTATTGAAAAAATTAAATTTGTCACCTTTCTGGATAAACCTATAATCTAGGTTTTTATGAAACAACCTTTAAAGCTTTTATTTTAATAGCATTGCGTTTTGCCTAAAAGTATGCTCTAGTTTTGTTTGTATTTTCTTTGGATTTATTTTACAACGCTTTCTTTGTTTAATTTGTTTTTAAAATGTATTCTTTATTGTAGTGTGTTGTTTTTTAGCTATTCTTGTCGGAAACCACTTAATTTTAGTGGTGGTCCTTGTTACCAGCATTTCATTCTTAATTCATGCACTAATGATGTTATGCAATTGCTGGGAGTATGAAAAAACAACAACGCCGGCACTAGTACCCTTTTTTTGCTTGCCCTCAGAAAATCTCGGTCTGTTGTTTTGCTGCCACTTTTTTTTGTCCTAAATCAGGACAGCAGCAGCAGCGTCATCGTCATCTCACGACAAGGATGTCTCTAGAGCTCAGTAGCTATTTTAGCAATGCTGGGCTCTACTGCTTGCCCTGGTGCGGGGCAAGGACCCCCCCTCTCAATGAGTTGAGCTTGAAGAAGACCGAGTAGCTGAAAGGAAGCAAGTCGCGTCAAGTATACTTAAATGCTTTTTTCTATTGTTGCCGCTACGGCCTGTGCTTAGGCGGCTGGTGTTGTTGTCGTTGTGGGGCAAGCCAAAGCGGCATGCAACTCAAAGAGCAGCATTACAATAATTTGCCGTTGTTTCCGTTTCGTTTCTCGACCGTGCCTTTTTTGAATAAAAAAAAAACGAACTTAACTCGGTGGCCATAAAATCCCTCCGACTGTAGCTTGGCTATGATGATGTGTGGTTTTTGTTGTTGTTTTCTTTTTTTGCCACAGAATGAACAAATGAACTTATAAATACAAAACTCACACAGAGAACAATGTTGAGGCGATGGGAGAAAAATAAAACAAGCAACGTGCCATGGGAGACAAAAGCCTGCCTGCCTTCCTGACGACATACATTTATCGCCTCACCGCAACTGGCCATTTCCATAAACCATGCCAAAAAGAAATGGAGGGGAGGGGTGGCTTATTTTAAGATTGTCAAGCATCCTTGAAAAGAAATGTAACAAAAATGCCTTTTGTGTGTGCTCATCAAAGGATTCGAATTTCAGTGCATTGTTACAAAGCTGTCATAAATTCAATTTGATTTTTCTTTTATTAAAAAAAACGTTTCTTTATTAACTTCCGTGTTAAGTAGATTAGGTATTATGCAGGAGGATAGGATCCTTATAATTTCAAAATTCGTAAAAAGGATATTTAAAAAAAAAAAAATGGAGAGGAAAGAGTAATTAAGACAATTTCTTTGGAAATAATATCACACTTTACTTCAAAGGTCTTATTTACAAAAATTAAAGCATACTTTCAGGCAAATCAATTTTTTCAAATGTCCTTAGAGCAATTATAAATGGATTTTAATGAAAATCTTTTAAATGACCTTTGAGCCTTAGACGTGGATTTTTTAATGACAGGTTTTTCAAGGACCTTAGACCGACGTGGATTTTTTTATGAAATTTTTTCGAAGGACCTTAGACCGATAAACGTGGATTTTTTTATGAAATTTTTTCAAAGGACCTTATACCGATAACGTGTATTTTTTATGAAATTTTTCGAAAGACCTTATACCGATAACGTCGATTTTTTAATTAATTTTTTCAAAGGAACTTGGAGCTATAAACGTTAATTTTTAAATTAATTTTTTTTCAAAGGACCTTACACCGATAAACGTGGATTTTTTAAGAATTTTTTTTCGAGGACCTTATACCGATAACGTGGGTTTTTTAATTATTTTTTTCAAAGGAACTTGGAGCTATAAACGTTGATTTTTTAATTAATTTTTTTTCAAAGGACCTTAGACCGATAAACGTGGATTTTTTTATGAAATTTTTTCAAAAGACCTTATACCGATAACGTGGACTTTTTAATTAATTTTTGTTCAAAGGACTTTACACCGATAACTGTGGATTTTTTATGCAATTTTTTCAAAGGACCTTACACCGACAACCGTGAATTTTTTTAAGATTTTTTTTCAAAGGACCTTATACCGATAACGTGGATTTATTAATTAATATTTTCAAAGGAACTTGGAGCTATAAACGTTGATTTTTTAATTAATATTTTCAAAGGAACTTGGAGCTATAAACGTTGATTTTTTAATTATTTTTTTTTTTCAAAGGACCTTAGACCAAAGAACGTGGATTTTTTAAGAAATTTTTTCTAGGACCTTAGATCGATAAACGTTGATTTTTTAATTAATTTTTTTTTCAAAGGACCTTAGACCGATAAACGTGGATTTTCTAATGAAATTTTTTCAAAAGACCTTATACCGATAACGTGGACTTTTTAATTAATTTTTGTTCAAAGGACTTTACACCGATAACTGTGGATTGTTTATGCAAGTTTTTCAAAGGACCTTACACCGACAACCGTGGATTTTTTTAAGATTTTTTTTCAAAGGACCTTATACCGATAACGTGGATTTTTTAATTAATATTTTCAAAGGAACTTGGAGCTATAAACGTTGATTTTTTAATTTTTTTTTTTTTTCAAAGGACCTTAGACCAAAGAACGTGGATTTTTTAAGAAATTTTTTCGAGGACCTTAGATCGATAAACGTGGATTTTTTATGATTTTTTTCAGAGGACCTTATTTTGATTTTTTATAAAATTTTTTCAAAGGGCCTTACACCGATAAACGTGGATTTTTTAATGAATTATTTTTCGAAGGGCCTTAGAGCTAAAAATGTGGATTTTTTAATGAATTATTTTTCAAGGACCTTAGACAGATAAATTGGATTTTTTAATGAAAGTTTTTTCAAAGGACCTTGAACGTACTTTAAACGTTCATTTTTAAATGCAATTTTTTCAAGGACCTTTAACCGATAAATGTGGATTTTTGAATTAATTTTTTTTTCAAGGACCTTAGACCCATAAATGTGGATGTTTTAATGGATTTTTTTTTTTTCAAATGACCTTAGAGATTTCCACGTTTGTAGGAAATTCTGAACTTTGATATTGAGTTTGCTGTTTTTTGTTTCTAGGGTGTACATATGGAGATATTGAAATAGGTTTGGATAGAAAAATTGGATCCATCCTCCCCGTATAACTTCAGAGTAAAAGAAACGAAAAAAAAAATGAGCAATATTATGGCTCCATCGGACGGTATGGCTCAAGCTGGAATTTTGAAATGCATAATTGTTGATCCGTAGGTTCGAAATGCGATTGGATTTTTGGAATTAGTACTAAAAAGTATTTAAATGTACTAAAAAGTGAAACTTATTCCTTTCGAGCTACGATCTGGAAATTTCAAATTTAAACCACCATTGCTGCGAGTCATGACGTAGTGTTTGGTTTCTAGAAATTTATGCCAAAAATTTATGCCGTAAGCGATAGTATAAAATATTTTACACTGAAAATCTGATCAAAGTTCGGACAAAACGTCTACAACTGAGAATCCTCATATTTTTTACTTGAGTTGAAATTGGTACATAGGTCCTCAGTATGGCTGGATTTTTGGAAACATGTACTAAAAGGTTCTAAAATCATGTATTAAAAGGATAAAATCTTAAAATTCGGCATTTAGATCACCATTAGTGCATGTTATGAGATAAATTATAGTTTTTAGAAATATGTACTAAAAGGTACTGAAAAGTACTAAAAACTAAAATCCTTTCCTTCAGAGGTAGTATCTGAAAAATTGGAATTCAAATAACCATTGGTGCAAGTATACGAATATATTAAAGTTTTTAGAAATTTGTACTAAAAAGTACCTAAAAAAAGTACTAAATATTTTCCACAAAGCTAAAAAATTGTACCAAAAAATTTTCACTGCTTGGACCTCATCAAAGCCCGAATGAAAGGGCTAATGCTAGAATTTTGACATTTTCCACTTGATTTCCGATATGTGCTTTGTTTCGAAATTACGCTGGATTTTTGGAAACATGTACTAAAAGTTAGCGAAATGTACCAATAACTAAAATTTGTCCTTTTAGAGCAGTAATCTTGAAAATTCACATTCAAATCACCATTGGTGCAAGTATAGGAATAAATTATAGTAATAAAAAATTGTACTAAAAAGTAAACATGTACTAAAATGTACCGAATAGTACTGAAAGTTAAAATCCGTTTAATTAATGCTAGAATCTTGAAAATACGAAGCTAGATCACCATTAAAGCATGAATTGGCAAAAATGACACTTTTTTAAAATTGGTACTAAAACGTACTTGAAGGTACTAAAAATTTCACTATTTGAGACTCTTCACTGATCAAAAAAAAAAAACCGCTAAAGCTAGATTCTTAAAATTTTCGACGTGGATTACTATTGGTGCCTGGATCCGAAGTAAGGCTGGATTTTTGGAAACATGTACTAAAAGTTACCGAAAAGTACTAAAAACGAATATCGTTCGTTTAAAACTAGAAACTTGGAAATTCGCATTTAGATCACCATGGGCGCAAGTTATGGGGTAAATTGTAGTTTTTAAAAATTGGTACTAAAATGTACATAAAGGTACTAAACGTTTAAATGTAAGAGCCACATCAAATGCCCCAAAAAAAGGTGAAAACTACATTCTTAAAATTTTCCACGTCTATTACTATTGCAGCTTTTGTCCGGAGTAAGGCTGTACTTTTTTTTGAAACATGTACTAAAAATAACTAATAACTAACATCCATTTTTTTTTAGATTCAGAATATTGAAATTTCCCACCTAGATCATAAATTATAGTTTCTACAAGTTTGTACTAAACCGTACTTAAAGGTACTAAAATATTACTGTTAGAGCTTCATCAAAAAATCCGAAAAAACGCCCAAAGCTATAATCTACAGGGTGAGATAAAAAATGGAAAAAAGTCAAACGCCATAATTTTTACATTTTTTTTTAAATTTTATTGAATGAATGCAAAAAATTTCGGAAATGGGATCACATTTTAGAATAAGTTTAGATTTTTTGGAATTGGTTACCTTTGCCACGAATTATGGCCTTCAAACGGCCAATGAAACCGACACACGCTGCTTGAATGTTACGGGTATTTTGGCCCATTCCCAGCAAAGCGCTTGCTTGAGGAGATCGACACTTTGGTATTTTTTAGGGCTAACCTTGCGCTCCAAAATACTCCAGACACATTAGTCCAACGGATTGGTATCCGGAGAATTTGTTGGCCATTGTGGGCTGGAAATGAAGCGAGGAGCCTCATTTTGTAACCATTCTTGGGTGGCGCGTGCTAAGTGCGATGGCGTGCTGAGTCCTGTTGGAATGTCCAAGGTCTGCGGCCAAAATGTTTGCGTGCCCAAGGCTTTATTTGTACACCCTTCCGAATATTTTCGCGATAATATTTGGCATTTATTCTGATGCCATGGTTAATTAATACGAGCGAAGAGCGACCATCGGCTGTTATGGCGGCCCACACCATCACCATGGCTGGCGCTTGAGTTCTAGTGGCCAACCGAAGTCGGTGCACATTTTCAGCTGACCTCTTTGACAAGTAAACACGAGCGGATCATTTTGTTTGTTTACAAACTGCTGGACAACGAATGTTTTCTCATCGGAGAAAGCCAAATTCGCCAGTTCACCACTTTCGGCCAAGCGAAGCAACTCTTCTTCAGCTCTTTTCAGTCTATTTTATTTCTGTTGCGGTGTAAGTTCGTGCAATTTTTGGAATTTCAATGTCTTTACCCCGAGCTCCATTCATTTTTCAATATTTTCCGAATGGAATAAAGCGACATGTTCAGCTCACGAGCCATTTTTCGGCCACTGCGACGCGGATTTCGATCAAGTCGCTTCTTTACTTTTCGAACCATTTCTGCTGATGTTGCTGTTTTCTTCCGTCCACTTCCTTGACGTCAGGCTACGCTACCAGCCAGTATCACGCTAACAAGCCATGGTACGAGACACAAAATATTTATTTACATTTAAATGCTGGAGTGGAGCCCTAACGATAGCCACTTGTGGTTTTTCTGGCCAAATATAAAGAGATCACACTATCACTCCCGAATTCTATCACGGATAACTTTTTTTTTGTGAAAATTCTCACCAAAATGCTTTTGTACGCTTGTAAACAATATAATGAGCTGTCACTGGAATAATTTTAACAGCTGTCGAACGAGTGGCTTAGAAATGACAGCAGTCTGCAGTTGTTTTTCATCTCATCCTGTAGCTAGACCTCCGTACTTTTGAATATAAATATAATTTTATCCTCAATTCTGGATAAAAATAATTTTTTCCGCAAACGTGGATAATGACTTCAAAAATTGGGTAGGATCTCTAAACAGGACATGAAGTAAAAAATCCTCGAACTCCTCCCATAATTCATTGCAACTTGTTGCATCCATTGCCAAATAAGGCCGCTAAAAAATTCTCATGGAACCAGGCATAAGGAGAACAATTAAAATTCACACAAATCAAATCAAGTCCTCGACAAGGACGGTGGAAACAAAAAAAAAAACGCAAGCCTTAGTCTTATTGCCGCTTGAAACAAATTGCAAAAGGACTCTTTACGCTAATTTCCGTTTGTTCTTTCATTTCGTTGCTGTTTCTGTTTTTGTGGAGTTCTGCGAAAAAAAACACAGAAATTGTAACAATTATTTCAAAGGGTTGTCGGGGAGGAGAGGAGACCGAGAGAGAGAGAGGGAGCACAACAAAAAACATGGCAATAACATCAAAGGCTAAAACAGGCTCATTATCCTTGAAATGCATATTTTCCCAGCATCAAAAAAAAAATAAAAACGAATGATAAGAGTTATGCATAAATTAAATCATTTTTTTTGTTTTATGGTAAAATGCAGAACGAAAAACAGAAAAAGCAACACAAGTGGTCCTCCTGATGCCTGCAAGGACCCTCTACAAATTTAGTTACTCTCTGTACTTACAACACAACAACGACAATTACATTTCATAATAATCGTCGTAATGATAATAATAATGGCCTTAATTACACGACACACACATCGTTCTGCAGATATGTCCAGAGCCATGGCAGATGTGAGGTTATGCGTGTATTCACCCCCATACCAAAACGTTGGCCACAGCTTTGTCCGAAACTGATGAGACCAAGTAGCTGGAAACGTTGTGAACGCATTACCACTGGACCACCTGAGTCATATTGACAGGTATCCTGACCCCTTCCCATAAAATCGTAAGTACAAATATGGGAGCCCTGTATGGTCGTGGTATTGTAACGCTGCTGGCACACCGAATTTTCCACCGTCACCAGTTGGGCCTTTTGCAGAGTATTCGATTTCATGCCGGCAAAGGAGAGTGTGCCCCAACCGGCCACATCAACCTGGATGTAGGCGAAGGGGTCTTGTCTGGAATTGTAGGTGGATATCAAATGTGGAAATTTGGAAGGGGACTTGATGACTTACAGTTGACGCCATGGTAGACATATGGGACCCACACCGCGGGACCATTCTATGGGCACCACTGTAATGAGAATTGAAATATCATTTTGTGTGGAACTGGGCGTGGCAGCATAGTTGGGATGATTGATAATGCGTTGAATGCGATACTGGGCCTCAAAGCGGGTTTCACCGGCTGGGAAGGAAAAAAAATTAAAAAACAGAGGATAAATTTATCCGAAACAATTTAAAAATATTGGAAAATAAATTAAAATTGGATAAAATTATCCGCAATGGTGGATGAAATTATCCATCTTTGCGGATTGGATAATTTATTCACCAATGCGGATAAATTATCCACATTAGCGGATAAAATTATCCAAATTAGAAGATAAAATTATCCACATTGGTGGATAAAACTATCCACAACGATGGATAAAATTATCCAATGGCGGATAAAATTATCCGCAATGGTGTATAAAATTATCCGTATTGGTGGAGAAAATTATCCACATTAGCGGATAAAATTATCCACATTGGGGGATAAAATTATCCACAATGGTGGATAAAATTATCCACATTCGTGGATAAAATTATCCAAATGAGTGGATAAAATTATCCACAATGGTGGATAAAATTATCCGCATTGGTGGATAAAATTATGCGCATTGGTGGATACAATTATCCACATTGGTGGATAAAATTATCCACAATGGTGGACAAAATTATCCGCAATGGAGGATAAAATTATCCACAATGGTGGATAAAATTATCCACATTCGTGGATAAAATTATCCACATTCGTGGATAAAATTATCCACATTAGTGGATAAAATTATCCACTTTGGTGGATAAAATTATCCACATTAGAGGATAAAATTATCCGCATTGGTGGATAAAATTATTCACTTTTGTGGATAAATTTATCCACATAGGTGGATAACATTATCCACATTAGCGGATAAAATTATCCACAATGGTGGATAAAATTATCCAAAATGGTGGATAAAATTATCCAAAATGGTGGATAAAATTATCCACAATGGTAGATAAAATTATCCACTTTGGTGGATAAAATTATCCGCAATGGTAGATAAAATTATCCGCATTGGTGGATAAAATTATCCACAATGGTGGATAAAATTATCCACTTTGGTGGATAACATTATCCCGTTGGTGGATAAAATTATCCACATTGGTGGATAAAATTATCCACAAAGGTGGATAAAATTATCCGCAATGGTGGATGAAATTATCAGCACATAAGTGGATAATTATCCACATAAGCGGATAAAATTATCCACATTAGCGGATAAAATTATCCACATTGGTAGATAAAATTATCCACATTAGCGGATAAAGTTATCCACATAAGTGGATAAAATTATCCGCATTGGTGGATAAAATTATCCACATAGTTGGATAAAATTATCCACATTAGCGGATAAAATTATCCACATTGGTGGATAAAATTATCCACAATGGTGGATAAAATTATCCACATTCGTGGATAAAATTATCCACATTCGTGGATAAAATTATCCACATTAGTGGATAAAATTATCCACTTTGGTGGATAAAATTATCCACATTAGAGGATAAAATTATCCGCATTGGTGGATAAAATTATTCACTTTTGTGGATAAATTTATCCACATAGGTGGATAACATTATCCACATTAGCGGATAAAATTATCCACAATGGTGGATAAAATTATCCAAAATGGTGGATAAAATTATCCAAAATGGTGGATAAAATTATCCACAATGGTAGATAAAATTATCCACTTTGGTGGATAAAATTATCCGCAATGGTAGATAAAATTATCCGCATTGGTGGATAAAATTATCCACAATGGTGGATAAAATTATCCACTTTGGTGGATAACATTATCCCGTTGGTGGATAAAATTATCCACATTGGTGGATAAAATTATCCACAAAGGTGGATAAAATTATCCGCAATGGTGGATGAAATTATCAGCACATAAGTGGATAATTATCCACATAAGCGGATAAAATTATCCACATTAGCGGATAAAATTATCCACATTGGTAGATAAAATTATCCACATTAGCGGATAAAGTTATCCACATAAGTGGATAAAATTATCCGCAACGTTGGATAAAATTATCCGCATTGGTGGATAAAATTATCCACATAGTTGGATAAAATTATCCACATTAGCGGATAAAATTATCCACATTGGTGGATAAAATTATAGCCAATGGTGGATAAAATTATCCTCATTAGCAGATAAAATTATCCACCTTGGTGGATAAAATTATCCACATAGGCGGATAAAATTTTCCACATTAGAGGATAAAATTATCCACATTGGTGGATAAAATTATCCGCATTGGTGGATAAAATTATCCACATTAGCGGATAAAATTATCCGCAATGGTGGATAATATTATCCGCAGTGGTGGATAAAATCATCCGCATTGGTGGATAAAATTATCGGCATTGGTGGATAAAATTATCCACTTTGGTGGATAAAATTATCCATGTTGGTGGATAAAATTATCCGCATTGGTGGATAAAATTATCCACATTAGCGGATAAAATTATCCGCAATGGTGGATAGTATTATCCGCAATGGTGGATAAAATCATCCGCATTGGTGGATAAAATTATCCGCATTGGTGGATAAAATTCTCCACATAAGTGCATAAAATTATCCACTTTGGTGGATAAAATTATCCACAATGGTGGATAATATTTTTTACATTGGTGGATAAAATTATCCACCTTGGTGGATAAAATTATCCACAATGCTGGATAAAATTATCCACAAAAGTGGATAACATTATCCGCAATAGTGGATAAAATTATCCGCAGTAGTGGATAAATTTTTCCACATTTGTGGATAATATTATCCTTATCTATTATCCTCGTTAATTTTATCCCTATGACCTTATTTGGTACTCACCCACCACCAAATTGTGATCTCCCACATAGGCCATTATCCTGCTGGCATCCGGATGCATGCGCATACAATGGGCCGCCGTCAAGATGTGGCGATGACTTACTATCAAAAATTTCCAAATTTATTATTTTCTTATCTAAATTTTTAACCCCCAACCTACCTATGCTACCCCCACAAAATATCGGCTGTGGTGAGGAGATGTCTCTCAACGCCACCATAGAGGGGAATTCATGTTTCATCGTTTCAACGCCATTTGTTATTCTAGTACTGGCAGTCCAGCCACAGGAGCAGGCTTGACGTCGGGCAAAAGCTTGGCACGCAAAGCGTCCCCGTTGCATAGAATTGGGTCTCACCGAAGCATAGGCCAAAACCATCGAACGAAAGTCGGAAATGCGACTCAGGCGATTTGTCAGGCAGAAGCGCTCTCCATCACCCAGCTGGAAATCGCCATCCAGGGATATTATGAAATAATCATTGTCACACCTATTGGGGGTCTGTGGGAAGGATATAAAAATTGAAATTATTTTTTAAATAACAAAATGATTTATATTGTTCTCACCACTTCAAAACCGCAATTCACCACCACCACATGATCCATGGGTGCCGTAATGCGATAACGACAATTGCTGCCCAATGGATAGGGATAGTTCCTGGAAGTTATATTCAAAACTTGGCGATCATTTTGCAAACGATATTCAATTGAACACTGCTGTTGGGCCAAGGAAATCTGGCAGTAGAATAAAATCACCACACCTAGCTGGATAAAAAATGTAACCGACATACTACTCGTTGTTGTCGAATAATTGGCAAAACTGACATCACTAACCCAGAAGTGAGGAGAATTTAAAGACTTTTGATGTTCATTATTTATTTTTTCTGGTTAAATCGCAAGAGATAAGCATGTTGACAGTTGAATAAATTGCTGAATATTTAAAGAAGGTGCTCCATTTAGTAGATCCATGGGAATGCGTGACCTTGTTAAGATAATTAAAAAAATGAAGTAGCTGTGGCGAAGTGGTTTGGTTTATTAATTAAATTAATTTAATTTGTCCTCCAGAACGCAAGGATGGCTTCAAAAAATATTCAAAATGGATATTTTCAGTTTATATTTAATTGTAGTTTCCAAATCATTAAATTTTGGGGTGTGGTGAATTTCATCATGTAGTGGTGAATTTCATAATATTGCTTAAAACCCATAACTATGTCATTTTTATGTTAAATGTTACGTGTATTAGCTATTTTTAAACTGTGGTGAGTTTAAAAATTGGAGGTGAGTTTCGAAAATGACATTTAAATTTAATTTTTGCCGAATTTGGTTTTCTCCGATGAGAAAACATTCGTTGTCGAGCAGTTTGTAAACAAAAAAAAAAAGATCGTGTTTACTTGCCAAAGAGGTCAGCTGAAAATGTGAACCTTCGGTTGGCCACCAGAATTTCAATTCGCTTTAAAAAAAATAGAAAAAATTAATGAAAAATTTAGAAATAACAGAGCAAGAGTTACATGAATCGTTCAACTCTTTGTTTTTGACATTTTTTTCGTTGCTACAGCATTTTTTATTGCCAAAAATTTGAGGAGGGAAAGAAAGCTAAGTTGAGGGTGAAACTGTCCGTAAAGCTGTTGTTTGGAATTAGTATGGGCTAGACAGTTGGGGATGTAAGAGCAAGTGATATGAAAATGTTTGGAAAATTCAGCATTTTAGGCCTTTAGAAAGACTCAAAATATTCTTTAAAAAATCTACATTTGAAGACCTCGTAGAAGGCTCCAAAAAATTAAAAAAACCCACGTTTGAAGGCGTTTAGAAAACCATTAAAAATTGATTAAAAATAACTTTAGGTACTTGGAAAGTCTCCAAGAATAATTTTAACATCCACGTCTGAAGTTTTTTGGAATGACTTTAACAATTCTTCAAAAAATCCACGTTTGGGATTTCGTCTTTATGTAGCCTCCAAAAATTCTATAAAAAATGCACGTTCGGAGGCTTTTAGGTAGCCTCCAAAAATTCTTTAAAAAATCCACGTTTGAAAGATTTCAAAAATTCTATGAAAAAATCCACGTTTGAAGGATTTCAAAAATTCTTTAAAAATCCACGCCTGAAGGCCTTCCGATAGCCTCCAATATTTTTTTTTAAATTCACCCCTGAAAGCCTTAAGGTAACCTGTTTTGTTTTTAAATCCAACACTGAAGGCCTCCAAACATTTTTAAAAAATCTTCGTTTGAAGGCCTTAATGTTGCCTCCAAATATTCCAAGCCTTTAGGTTGCCTCCGAAAGATTTTCAAAAAAAAAAAAAAATCCAAGAATTCTCTGAAAAATCCACGTTTGAAGGACTCTAGGTTGCCTCCAAAAATTCTTTAAAAATCCACGTTTGCCAAAAGATCTTAAAGAGGCCGCCAAAAACTATTTATTACATAACAGCCGATGGTCGCTCTCCGCTCGTATTAATCGACCGTGACATCAGAATAAATGCCGAATATTTTCGCGAAAATATTCTGAAGGGTGTATTAAAGCCTTGGCCGGAGACCTTGGACATTCCAACAGGACTCAGCACGCGCCAACCAAGAGTGGTTACAAAATGAGGTTCTCGCTTCATTTCCAGCGCACAATGGCCACCAAAATCTCCGGATACCAATCCGTTGCACTATAGTGTTTGCAGTATTTTGGAAAGCAAGGTTGGCACTGTGAAATACCAAAGTGTCGATCACCTCAAGCAGGCGCTTCGCCGGGAATGGGCCAAAATACCGCAGAACAACATTCGGGCAGCGTGTGATGGTTCCATTGGCCGTTTGAAGGCCAAAGACCATTCGAACAACTCGAAACTTATTCCAAAATTTGATGCTATTTCCGACATTTTTTGTTTTCATTCAATAAAATTTAAAAAAAATATGTAAAAATTATGGCGTTTGACTTTGTTGCAATTTTTTTTATTTCACCCTGTATGTTTCTGAGTGTTTAACAACCATGGAAATTGGCCCAGACCTCTTCGTGTGCCATTTTCAAGGAGTTAGGGTCTCAAAGACATTTAATTTCCAAAAGTTTTGGGTTCTAAAGCAAATTTAATGTCTCTGGGATGTATTTTTAAGGTGTGGTGAATTTCTATAAAGTGTGGTGAATTTCTCAAAAATGCTGAAAATGAAACCCACAGCTTTTAAAATCATCAAGAATCATGTCAAAAATGGGGTTTTGCTTTTTTTGTCCGCATTCCCAGCTTCTTTAAACCCCCTTCCTTGGAAAATCTCACATTTTTTAAGCATCTAAATATATTATTATTTTATTTAACAATTGTATACTGTTTTGTTTTTAATTTTTTTTCATAAAATATATAAGTTAAGTCTTTACTTATGTTTCGGAATGTTGTAATAACCATGAAAATTGGCCCAGACCTTTCCTTGGGCCATTTTCAAGGAGTTAGGGCCTTGGAAACATTTTATTTCGACCAGTTTTGAGTTGTAAAGCAAATTTAATGTCTCTGGGATATATTTTAAGGGTGTGGTGAATTTCTATTAAGTGTGGTGAATTTCTCAAAAATGCTGAAAATGAAACAAATAGCTTTAAAAATCATTTGAAATCATGACTTAAGTGGCTATTTGAGTTTTAGTTCACTTTCCAAGCAACTTTAAATCCCCCTCCTGGGAAAAACACATTTTTAGCATCTAAATAAATTATAAGTTTATTTAACAATCGTATACTGTTTTGTAACATTTTTTTAACAATTTTCCTTTTCAATTTCTATTAACTCACAACACATGACGAATATCCAGTACTTTGATATATCCATGTCAAATACGATGAGATACGTGTATTAACACCCGTTGCATAGCCTCCTTGGCCACAGAATTTACCAAAACTAATGCAACCCAAAATATATTGTCTTAAAGTGCGTCTTATGACCGGTCCACCGGAATCATATTGGCACGAATCACGACTAGTGCCGGTATAATCATAGGTACAAATTTGCGATGGATAGATGGTGGTATCGTTATATGTCTTGGCACACGACTCGTTATCGGTTATGATGACCGTGGTCTTTTGCAAGGTATCCGAATAGGCACCGGCAAACGAGGTGGTACCCCAGCCAACCAAATCCACATAGGTGTAGGTGAAATCGTTTTCCCTGTAGGAAAAAAAAATTATTAGATTTTAAAAATAAAATTATTTTCCCCCCCCGAAACTTACATTGGCGGTGGCAGGCACATGGGTCCCACTCCCCTCGACCACTCTATGGCTGTGGTTGTTCTCAGCAAAGAAATATCATTAATCATGGTGGGTCTACTGGTATAGCCAGGATGTTGAATGATTTGGGCCACATAGTAGTTCACGGCATACTTGGTTTCCGTGGCTAAATAGAAACGTTCTCTGAAATCTCTGTAAAATATATTTGAATATATATCTCTTACAAATTGCCAAATTGTGATCGCCAGCCTTAATAATATAACTTGCGGGATTGGGCACCAATTCTGTACAATGGGCCGCCGTCAGCAGATAATAATGGGAAACTAAAAATAAATCCAATTTTTTAAAACATTTCTAAAATTTCTCTCTTCAATCTCATACTTATGGTTGCCGAACAGAAAGGTGGAGCTGCTTCGCTGGTCTTAAGGGCCACAACACCGGGATACTCATTGATACCCGTCTCCTGGCCATTGACAATTTTCGTATTTACCGACCAGCCACAATCGCATGGTTGGGGTGCCGCATGCAGCTGACAACGGAAACTACCCCATGAACCACCTGAGGTATAGGCAAATACCACCGAACGGAAGAGAGATTTACGCTGGATTACACCTTTACCACAAAATTGTTCTGAGCCACGTAGATATTCGTCACCATCCACGGCCACATAGAAATACTCTGTGCTGCAGGCATTGCTGCCCTGTCAAGGTGAAATGGGAAGAGATGTGAAAAAAAAAATTAAAAAACGGGAAAACGAAACGGGATGATGTTTTTCAAAATACAAAAAAAAAAAAAAGGAGAATGTTAGACAAAATTGAAATAATTTTGAAAATTCTAAATCTTAAAAAAATGGAAAATTTGATATAGTTTTAAAAATTTTAAATCTTAAAAAATGGAAAATCGAAAACTATAAATATCGAAAATATGTCATTTGAAAGGATCTGGTAAGGCCCAATCATTTTATTTTTGTAATTTTTAGGTTATAAACCCCATAAAATGTGAAATTTTGAAATTTCGAAGGTGTGGTGAGTTTCCCAAAAGTGTGGTGAATTTCTCAAAAATGCTTAAAATCGTATGAGTGATAATTATAAAGGTTAAAAATGTAGCGGCGAGGTGAATATAGTTTTTTTGGTTGAAAAAAAGCCATGTAGACTCAACTAGAGACGTCCAAAAATTTTATTTCGACTAGTTTTAGGTTGTAGAGCGAAAATTCTATCTTCTGGACAAAATTTTGAGGTGTGGTGAATTTCTTATAAGTGTGGTGAATTTCTCAAAAATGTCAGAAATCGCATAAAGGAGGTATTTTGATTAGTACAAGCTGTGTATTAAGTGTTTGCTAAATAATTGGGGCTTCTTAAAGGTCCCAAAGTCGTAAAGGTGGGGTATTTTAATCATTTAAAGGGGTGTGGTCGCTTTCGGGCTATATTAATCATCTATTTTTAATATTATTTTATAAATAGGGGAAGAAATAAGATGCGATTACTGAATACAAAGCATTCAAAGGAATTCATTTAACTCAAGGGGTCCCGAATGAGTTCAAATTCAAATTAACACCTGAAACAATAAAATTCAACTCAGAAATATTGAAAATATGTAATTTTAAAATATCTGAAAGGCCTAGGTCTTTTATTTTTACAAATTTTTTTGCTTTAAATTATATGTTAGATTTATATTATGTGAGATTTCGAAGTTGTGGGGAGCTCCGAGGAAGTGTGCTAAATGTTTAGAACGAACTGTTAAAAATGGTATGGGTTATATTTATAGAAGTTTGAGGTGAATATATGATTATTTGCGGTACAAAAGCCTCACAGACTAATTCAGAGCTGTCGAAAATTTTTATTTCGTCTAGTTTTGAATTGTAGAGCAAATATAGCACGTATGGGAACATTTTTTGAGGTGTGGTGAATTTCTATAAAGTGTGGTGAATTTCTTAAAAATGACGAAAATCGTATATAGAAGACATTCTGAACGCTACAAACTCTATTTTAAGTGGGTGCTACATTTTTGGGCCATGTTTCAGGTCGAGGAGTTATACTACACGAATCACTACTGAGTGTTTGAATTATTGATAAATATTTTAGAGGAGGAATTTGGTTTCAAGACCAAATTTAGATAATTATTTTTTAATATTTAAACCAAACCCAAATTTTAAAAATTGGATGAGTACCTCCTGGGGAGACTCAGTATGTAAACAAATGTGCATTTTTTACAAATATTTTTTTCGATATTCCAACATACGTGGATTTTTTTAAAATATATTTTTTCAATATTTTAAGAGTCGTGGATTTTATATAATTTTTTTTTTTTGAATATTTTAAGAGTCATGAATTTAAAAAAAATATTTTTTCAACATTCCGACAGACTTGGATTTAAAACAAAAACTATTTTTTTTTTCAATATTCCAACAGACGTGGATTTAAAAAAAATATATTTTTGCAATATTCCAACAGACGTGGATTTTTAAAAAAATATTTTTTCACTATTCCAACAGACGTGGATTTTTTAAAAAATATTTTTTCAATATTCCAACAGACGTGGATTTTTTAAAAAATATTTTTTCAATATTCCGAAAGACGTGAAATTTTTAAAAAATATTTTTTTTTATATTCCAACAGACGTGAAATTTTTAAAAAATATTTTTTCAATATTCTAACAGATGTGGATCTTTTAAAAATATTTTTCAAAATTCCAACAGACGTGGATCTTTTAAAAATATTTTTTCAAAATTCCAACAGACGTGGATTTTTTAAAAAAAAATATATTTTTTCAATATTCCAACAGACGTGGATTTTTTAAAAAAATTATTTTTCATACATCCACTAAAAGTGGATTTTTTAAAAATAAATATAATTTTTTATACATCCAACAGACGTGGATTTTTTAAAAAAAATATTTTTTCAATATTCCAACAGACGTGGATTTTTTAAAAAAATTATTTTTCATACATCCACTAAAAGTGGATTTTTTAAAAATAAATATAATTTTTTATACATCCAACAGACGTGGATTTTTTAAAAAAAATATTTTTTCAATATTCCAACAGACGTGGATTTTTTAAAAAATATTTTTTCAATATTCCAACAGAAGTGGATTTTTTAAAAAATATTTTTTCAATATTCCAACAGACGTGGATTTTTTAAAAAATAATTTTTCATACATCCAATAGTCGTGGATTTTTTTAAAAAATATTTTTTCAATATTCCAACAGACGTGGATTTAAAAAAAAATATTTTTTCAATATTCCAACAGACGTGGATTTAAAAAAAAATATATATTTTTTCAATATTCCAACAGACGTGGATTTAAAAAAAAATATTTTTTCAATATTCCAATAGACGTGGATTTTTTAAAAAATATTTTTTCAATATTCCAACAGACGTGGATTTTTTAAAAAGAATAATTTTCCATACATCCAATAGAAGTGAATTTTTTAAAAAATAATTTTTCATATATCCAATAGACGTGGATTTTTTAAAAAATAATTTTTCATACATCCAATAGACGTGGATTTTTTAAAAAAATAATTTTTCAATATTCCAAAAGACGTGAAATTTTTAAAATATAATTTTTCAATATTCCAATAGACGTGGATTTTTTAAAAAAATAATTTTTCAATATTCCAAAAGACGTGAAATTTTTAAAAAATATTTTTTCAATATTCCAATAGACGTGGATTTTTTAAAAAATAATTTTTTAAATATTCCAATAGACGTGGATTTTTTAAAAAATAATTTTTTAAATATTCCAAAAGACGTGAAATTTTTAAAAAATATTTTTTCAATATACCAACATACGTGGATTTTTTAAAAAATATTTTTTCAATATACCAACATACGTGGATTTTTTAAAAAATAACTTTTCATTCATCCAATAGACGTGGATTTTTTAAAAAATATTTTTTCAATATTCCAACAGACGTGGATTTTTTAAAAAATATTTTTTCAATATTCCAACAGACGTGGATTTTTTAAAAAATATTTTTTCAATATTCCAACAGACGTGGATTTTTTAAAAAATATTTTTCAATATTCCAACAGACGTGGATTTTTTAAAAAATATTTTTTCAATATTCCAACAGACGTGGATTTTTTAAAAAATATTTTTTCAATATTCCAACAGACGTGGATTTTTTAAAAAATATTTTTTCAATATTCCAACAGACGTGGATTTTTTAAAAACATTATTTTATAAATCCAACAGAAGTGGATTTTTTAAAAAAATAATTTTTCACTATTCCAAAACACGCGGAAAAGTCGTGGATTTTGTTTAAAAAATAGTTTTTCAATATTCCAACAGACGTGGATTTTTAAAAAATTATTTTCTTAGTTTCAACGCACCAGTATGCGCAGCGTATTTTTTCTTACCATATTCAAATTAATGGAACAGTTAACAGTTATGTCATAATCCAATGGTGCCACAAATTTATAACGGCATGATGTCCCTGCTGGATAGTGACTTGGATAATATGGCGATTCCAAATAGGTAGTACCGGGATTTATTTGAAATGTATGATCACAGCCCTCAAACAAAGCCGAAGCAGAGCCAAAGAGCAGGCAGAACACGTTGGTCAAGAGGAAGAAAACTGGAAAAAAGGGAAGGTAAAATAACATTTATGTTCAGGTAGGTCAGTTTGATGAGACAACGACACATATGAGATATGTTACAGATTCTTTTTTTATTTTGAAAATAAAATTCCGAAATCTGTATTGGAGACATTTTTAATACTGTTTTTTACTCACTTTGACAACCCACCATAACTTTTACCATTACGTATTACTAATCCACAAATAATTACCACTTAAAGTTCATTATCCGCTTAACACGGAACACTTTCCCTATCAATTTGCCACCGAAACTATTTCAACTGAAATTGACAAAATTTTAATTTCTTGTACGTGACTCGTAGCTCTGGCTAAATCATGTCTTTGCCCATTCGAAATGTTTGACAACGCGATTCTAGCGGTTGTTTATTAAGCCATCTACTTTCCTGGTCAAAATGAAACGGCGGCGCTGTGAAGATGGCCCCTCTAACAAAAGACAGGCAAACCATTATCGTTTTATGAATATCTAGATATCTTTATAATGGTTGTAAATAAATTATCATTTTTTTTAAGAAATATTTTATCTTATTTTTGAATTTTATGTGTGTGTACATACATACATACATATATGTACGTAAGTGTTGTAAAAATATAAAGCAGGTGCAAGAGAAAATGGATATTATTCATTCATTCATTTTTTCGCTCATATATTTCATAACCAGCCATAAAGGGTTATCAGATAAGCCCATAAATGGATTAATTTTAAGGGGTATGTAAATCGTCATGTGACAGTTCCGAGGTTTAGATTAGAAAAATTAGATGGAGAATTCTGAAAATTGCGAAATATTGGGCATCGTTGATACGGTTACATGTGACCCTGTTAGAAATGTGGAATTAATGAAAAAATTAGAGTTGTATTGTTGATATTTTATTTTTAAATAATTTAATTTTTTAAGACCTCAAGCTCGAAAAAACACTTGTTTCATTAAAAAAATTTATTCCAACCTTACACTTTTATCGCTGCAAGGCCTTTTTAAGTGGATGATAAATTGCTATGAGTTATAATTATAGTAAATATCAGAGGCGAGGTGAATACACGTTTTTTTGGCTGTATATAAGTGTATGCAGACACATTTAGAGGCTTCGAAAAATTTTATTTCCATTATTTTGAGATTGTAAAGCAAAATTACTAGCTGTGGACAAATTTTTGGGGTGTGGTGAATTTCTATAAGGTGTGGTGAATTTTTCAAAAATCTTAAAAATCGTATAAGGAAGGTAGTTTTAACGCTGCGAGGCCATTTTTAAGTAGTCCCACGAAACGTGGATTTTTTAAAAAAATATTTTTCAACGTCCCAACAGACGTGGCTTTTTAAAAAATATTTTTTCAACGTGCCAACAGACGTGGATTTTTTTTAAAAATATTGTTCCAACGTCCCAACAGACGTGGATTTTTTAAAAATATTTTTTCAAAGTCCCAACAGACCTGGATGTTTTAAAAAATATTTTTTTCAACGTCCCAACAGACGTGGCCTTTTTAAAAAATATTTTTTCAACGTCCCACCAAACGTGGATTATTTAAAAAATATTTTTTCAATGTCCCAACAGACGTGGATTTTTTAAAAAAATATTTTTTCATCGCCCCACAGACGTGGATTTTTTAAAAAAATATTTTTTCATCGCCCCACAGACGTGGATTTTTTAAAAATATATATTTTTTCAACTTCCCAACAGACGTGGTTTTTTTTTTAAATATTTTTTCAACATCCCAACAGACGTGGATTTTTTTAAATATTTTTTTAACGTCCCAATAGACGTTAAATTTTTAAAAAATATTTTTTCAACGTCGCAAAATATTTTTTCAACGTCCAACAGACGTGTATTTTTTAAATATTCTAATACAATTTTTAAATATTTTTTTATTGTTCAAATATACGTGTTTTTTTTTAAATATTTGTTCAATATATCTCTAGCGTGGATTTTATGAAAATATTTTTTCAGCGTTCCAACATACGTAGATTTAAAAAAAAACTTTTTTTTAACATTCCCTAAATTTTTTTAAAATATTTGTTTCAATGTTCCTCATAGACGTGAATTTTTTAAAAAATATTTTTATAAATATTTTCTCTGGTTGTTCGACTTTTGGATAGTTAATAAAAACAATTATTTGAGCTTGAGGTCAAACTTTTTGTTTTTTTTAATTATTTATTTTTCTTTTTCCAATATTTCGAAGCTCTTTGAGTTTCATCTTCAGGGTGATCTACAAATTAAATAACAAAACATACAACATTTAACAGGCATTTAACAAAAAGAGATCGTGCAATATGCAAATAATTATCAGTGCAATAGTAACACTTGCCGGTAGTAGTCACACTACGCTAGTTTTAAGTTTATTATTTTAATTATTTGCAAGTAAGCGTTTTTTTTTTACGTGTTTATGTCCTGTGCTGTGATAATGTTAATATGTTGTATGTTTTTTTATTTAATTTGTAGATCACACTGAAGATGAAACTCAAAGAGCTTCGAAATATTGGAAAAAGAAAAATAAATAATTAAAAAAACCAAAAAGTTTGACCTCAAGCTCAAATAATTGTTTTTATTAAAAATATTTTTATTTAAGTTACAACAGGCTTGGATTTTTTTTAAATATTTTTTTTTTTTCAATTTTCCTATAGACGTGGATTTTTTAAATATTTTTTTTTCAGTTTTTCTATAGACGTGGATTTTTTAATTTTTTGCTCAATTTTTTATTTTCCCTCACACTTGAACTGTTAAAAAAATATTTCTTCATATTTCCATAAACGGAAATCTTACAAAAAATAATTTTTCAAAATCCCTATTAATGTGCATATTTTGAAATATTTTTTAAAGTCCCAACAGACGTGGATTTTTTTAAAATATTTTTTCAATGTCCCAACAGACATGGATTTTTTAAAAAATATTTTTTCAACGTCCCAACGGACGTAGATTTTTTAAAAAATATTTTTTCGATGTCCCAACAGACATGGATTTTTTATAAAATATTGTTTTTAACATCTCAACAGATTTTTTGGATTTGGATTTTTTAAAAAATATTTTTTCAACGTCCCAACAGACGTGGATTTTTTAAAAATATTTTTTCAACGTCCCAACAGACGTGGATTTTTTAAAAATATTTTTTCAACATCCCAACAGACGTTGATTCTTTAAAAAATATTTTTTCAACGTCCCAACAGACGTGGATTTTTTAAAAATATTTTTTCAACATCCCAACAGACGTGGATTCTTTAAAAAATATTTTTTCAACGTCCCAACAGGCGTGGATTTCTAAAAAAATTCGGATTTTTTTAAAAATATTTTTTCAAATTTCCAAAAGACATGGATTTTTTAAAAAATATTTTATCAAATTTCCAACAGTCGTGGATTTTTTAAAAAATATTTTTTCAAATTTCCAACAGACGTGGATTTTTTAAAAAATATTTTTTCAAATTTCCAACAGACGTGGATTTTTTAAAAAAATATTTTTTTAAATTTCCAAGAGACGTGGATTTTTTAAAAAAATATTTTTTTAACGTCCCAACAGACGTGGATTTTTTAAATTTTTTTTGCTTGTTTTTTTTATTTTCCCTCACTATTGAACTGTTAAAAAAATATTTTTTTATGTTCCTATAAACGGAAATCTGACAAAAAATTATTTTTCAAAATTCCTATTAATGTGCATATTTTGAAATAATTTTTTCAACGTCGCAACAGACGTGGATTTTTTAAAAAATATTTTTCCAACATCCCAACAGACGTGGATTTTTTTAAAAAATATTTTTTTCATCGTCCCAAAAGACGTGGATTTTTTAAAAAATATTTTTTCAACGTCCCAACAGACGTGGATTTTTTAAAAAATATTTTTTCAACGTCCCAACAGACGTGGATTTTTTTAAAAAATATTTTTTCAACATCGCAATAGACGTGGATTTTTTTTAAAAAATATTTTTTCATCGTTCCAACAGACGTGGATTTTTTTTTAAATATTTTTTCAACGTCCCAGCAGACGTGAATTGTTTTAAAACAATATTTTTTCAACGTTCCAGCAGACGTGGATTTTTTAAAAAATATTTTATCAACGTCCCAACAGACGTGGATTCTTTAAAAAATATTTTTTCAACTTCCCAACAGACGTGGATTTTTTAAAAATATTTTTTCAACATCCCAACAGACGTGGATTTTTTAAAAATATTTTTTCAACGTCCCAGCAGACGTGGATTTTTTAAAAGATATTTTTCCAACGCCCCAACAGACGTGGATTTTTTAAAAAATATTTTTTCAACGTCGCAATTGACGTGGATTTTTTAAAAGATATTTTTCCAACGCCCCAACAGACGTGGATTTTTTAAAAAATATTTTTTCAACGTCGCAATAGACGTGGATTTTTTCAAATTATTTTTTCAACGTCCAAACAGACGTGGATTTTTTTAAAAAATATTTTTTCAACGTCCCAACAGACGTGGATTTTTTTAAAAAAATATTTTTTCAAATTCGTTTCAAGGGATCTGAGATTATCCCAATTTGTTTCAAACTCTCCGCATGGTAACATTATTATTAAACTTATTTCGAGTTCGGAGTTGAATAATATCGGTTCACTTGTACCCCTCATACAAAAGGTCAAAATTTTCACAGAAAATAATTTGCCTAATAGATTTTTGAATTTTGCGTACACTTTGCAAATCCCAGCATTTTTATCAGTTCTACGTCAGATGCAAAAAATTACAATATCGGGCCACTCAATCTGTACCTCCCCCAAAAAGAGGACGAAATTTTGAATAATCATAACTCTAATAAAATGTGAAATAAGAATCCTATTATCTTCAAATGTTTCATATCTTAATATTTATTCTAACTCCAGATCTGGTATGAAGGACGAATGGAACGGATCTTTCCTTCTGATACCTGCCCCAAAAAGGGTCACAAATTTAGAATATCCATGGAGCTCATTAAACGAAAAACTAGAATCCAATAACTTTGAAACTCGGCACATCTCAATATTTGTATCAACATGGGATAGGGTGGGAATGTGGGATATATCGGTACCTCCCCCACAGGGGTCAAAATTTTGAATAATTGTATCTTTCAAAAAATGTGAAATAAGTATTTGAATGTATTTAAATTTCGTATATCTCAATATTTTCATCAAGACAAGATATATCGGTGAATTTATTCTGGTACCTCCCTCACAAAGGGGTCAAAAATTAAAATAAATATAAAGCTCGATTACTTTCAAACTTAGCATATCCCAATATTTCTATCAACATAGGATCAGGTGGGAATGGGGGATATATCGGACCTCTCCTTCTGGTACCTCCCCCACAAAGGGGTCAAATTTTTAAATAATTGTATCTCTCATAAAATCTAAAATAAGTTTTCAATGGTGTGCAAATTTTGCACTTGCCAATAATTCTAACAACTGAAGGTTTGGTGCGAATATAGGATATATTGGTCCACTCCTTCTGGTACCAGAAAGAGGTTTAAATTGTAAAAAGGCACTCGGTTCTCTTCAAATTTTCCAAACATATTTCAAAATTTTCAAAAAAAAGAAGAAAAGGAACACACACACACGCACACTTTTCATAAAAAGTGAATAAAGTACTCGATATAGTCCAAATCTGCACTTTGTATGTATTTCAGCTACAAAATGGACACCATTGGCCCACTCCTGTGGAACCCCTCTCACCATGGTCCACATTTTGCTATTTTTTCTAATTTTGTTTTTTTTTTGTCACCGAATTGTTGTTATCTTCTTTATTTATTTATATAAATATCCTTGTAATATTCAAATTCTAAATTTATTGATTTTTTACGTTATTTTCAATTCTTTTATTTTTGCATTTTTTTGTTCACCGAATTATTTTTATTATTATCATTATAATTATTATTATTGTTATTTTTTAGTTTTACTATTATTATTTTAATCATTACAATTATTGCATTTCTTGAATATTTCCAATTTTTCAAATCAATTTCTTATTATTTCATTTTATTATAGTTTTTCTAAAATTTTATAATTTTTTCTTTTTCACACACAACAAAAATTATGCACCACTTTTAAATACACTCAATTTACCATTTAATGACGACCGCATTTGTCTTAAACCCGACGACCACATCTTGTCAAATGACAATTGTTTTGAAAACTTGGCCGTTGTTTTAATAGACAATTTTTTGATCCAAATATATAAATATGTTTTTTGTTTTTATTTTATTTTTTTTTATTTCACTTCATTTGATTTCCATTTTATTCACTTCATTTTCTTTCTAATTATCAAATATTTGTTTTAATTAGCTGTACTCGTGCTGGTGTGGCTGAGTGTGTGTGTGTGCGTGAGTGTGACATCAAGAGATGTCAATATGCGTAAAGAGATATAGGTTTTATGGAAAACAACCTTAGACTAACTGGCACACAATAGAGGGTATTTGGGGTTTTAAGGGGGGAAAATGAAGAAGAAGATTTTTGATATTTTGTTATGACATGCAGATCAACAGATGTGACAGTTATATTGTTTAAAGAAAATAACCATATATACACTCAAGGAAATCACGTTTGTTGAAAGAAGGATTAAGAGGCTTTTCTAGGAAAAAATGTATGGGCCTGGTAAACAAAAAAGAAAATACTTTCAGAGAAATTTAGGCAGATGGAAAGAGATTTTTTATAATTTTATTTTTTAATTTGTAATGGATGTGATTTTTTTTTTAAATTTAGATGGACTTGGATATTTAAAAATTTTTGATTGACGTAAATTTTTTAAAAATATTTTTTTTTCTGATTTTCGATAAACAAATATTTCAAAAAAAATATTTTTTCTTATTTTCGATTGACATGGTTTTTTTAAATATTTTTTTTTCTAATTTTCGATAGGCGTAGATTTTATACCCTCCGCCATAATATGGAGAATACATTAATTAATTTAATTATTAATTATTCATTATATTAATTATTTGCCGGAATTGTTTCAACCCTAGGCCAGAAAATTGTCTGTGCAGGACCACGTCTTCGTATAGCCTCCATATAACTGTACCTCCAGATATTCAGTGTTTTCATGATTTTGATTATGCATGTCCACGTCGTCGTATAGACCCAAATATAACGGCTACATTCGGCATTTTTAAGATTTTAACAGATTTAATTTTTTTGAAAATTTGCCAAATTCGTTCCAAATGGTGGATGGTATTAAAAGTTCGGTCCGGCCAAACTTACAGTTTTTTCAATTGTTTTAAATTAGTTTATTTTTTAATTTTCGATAGACGTGGATTTATTTTAATTTTTTTTTTAATTTTCGTTAGAAGCAGATATTTTTTTGTATAATTTTCAATAGAAGTGGATTTTTGTTTTTTTTTTAAATTCTATAAAATATTTTTTTCTAAATTCCAAAAGACATTAATTTTTTAAAATATATTTTTTTTAAATCCAACAAACGTGTTTTTTAAAAAAAATCTAATTTTAGATAGACGTGGATTTAAAAAAGTTGATTTTTTTAAATTTAGTTTTTCTAATTTTCGATATACGTGGATGTTCATTAAATTATTTTTTACAAATTCCAAAAAAGTGTATTTTTGAAAATATTTTTTTTAAATTTCAATAGATGTGGATATTTGTAAAATTATTTTTTTCTAAACTCCGAAAGACGTGAATTGTTTAAAAGTATTTTTTTCTAAATTCCAAAGGACCCTGAAATTGTTTTTTTTTAATTTCAATAGATGTGGATTTCTTTTTAAATATAATTTCTAAACATCAAAAAAACTCAGTTTTTATTTTTTTTTAAATTTTAATAGAAGTGGATTTTTTAAATTTCAAAAAATCCAATTCTAGATTTTTTTTGTTAAATATTTTTATTTTTAAACATTTTAAAAATTATTATTAATTTCAATATTTTATAAATATTTTGATATTATTTAAATTTATTTTTAAATTTGAATTTTTTTTAAAAAATATTTGTTTCTAAATTCCCAAAAAGTAGATTTTTAAAAATATATTTTTTTTTAAATTTCAATAGATGTGGATTTTTGTAAAATTATTTTTTTCTAAATTCCAAAAGACGTGAATTTTTTAAAGCTTTTGGATTTCTTTTTTAATTTCATTTTCTAATTTTCAATAGACTTGAATTTTAAAAATAATTGTTCTAAATTCTAATAAACGTTCGTTTTTGTAATAAATATTTTTAGAACAGTGTGGCTTTTTTGTTCGGGATACCGTAGTATTTTGTTGTTGCAAAATGGTCAGGCTTTATCCCTTTTTTGTTGTTTTTATAAAAACAACGTTTGTTTATTAGTGGAGAACGATGGTAATGTTTACCAGGGGGTAAGGCAGGGAATACCTAGGTTTCGGAAAGAGCCACCAATCAACAAAAGTGGATTTTTAAAAAAATATTTTTTTTTTAAATTAATAAAAAAATAAATATTTTGTCTTAATTGTTAAATAGTTGAAAATAATATTTTATATAAAAAAAATAATAGACGTGTTTTTTTTTATGTTTTGTTTTAATTTCCAATGGACGTATTTTTTTAGAAATAATTCTTCTAATTTTCATAGAAGTTTTTTTAAATATTTTTTTTCTAAATTTCAACAGATTTGGATTAAAAAAACTATTATTTTATTTTATTTATTTTAGAAGTTTTTTTAATCAATTTTTTTCTAAATTTCAAAAGACTTGGATTTAAAAAAATGTATTTTTTTCTTCGAGTGTATGCCATTATAATAATTTACTATCTCAATGGCACTATCTCATCCGCTGCACAACTGTTGTCAAACAAAATAACGACACATAAATAAAACTTTTACTTTTCATTAAATATAAGTCTTCTAATTCCGAATACCACGAATCATAATTAAGTCATTAGCACTCTCTCAGAGTGGGGGGAAATAATAAAAACGACACAAAAAATCTGCAAATTAGTTGATTAAGATTTTATTACAAAATCCATTGTTTTCCACTCAGCACCTCGGCGATGAAGTGTCAATATTGACACTTGGCTGGTAAAGGTGTCTTGTATATTTTGTTGTCGTTGTTGTTTCATTTTATCTTCTTTCAAAATTAGCTGCAAAACATTTAGGAAATACATTTGAAGCGGTGCTTTTTTTCTTCATTTCAGTATTGCTTTAATTCCTGCAATTGTTGCTGTTGTTTGTTCTCGTGGCCAAAACAATTGTTCAAACAGGCAATCAGTAATGTCGTACTTACATTGTATTTTACTTACATTAGCATTTCAGGAGGAGGGCGTGGGGTAAAGGGTGCAGGGGGAATATTGCACCACAGAGTTTTTTTTTTAATTTTTTGAAATACCAACAATATTGAAACTCCACCGATAAACCCGTCACAAACGCCCGTACATTTACATTATGTCGCTATGGTATTGACCCAATATATGGTGAGTATTGAAAATACTGCTGGCTATTGAACTTGACAAAGAATTTATATTTTGTTGGTTTTTATGTTCTTGGAGTATTTTCTGTTGCATCGGGTAATAAAAGATATTTCTAGATATTTGTTAATGGGTTTTGAAATTTCGTTGTCGTGAAAAAGAGATTTCCAATAGAAGTCGTGACATTGTGTGAAAGGTATGGCAATAGGGAGGTAGAAGAAATGAGGGTTTTCAAATAAAACCTAATTTTTTTGAGAGATTTAAAACAATTGGGAATATTGATAAAATCCGGTACGAAAAATAAAATTATTTTTTTTTTTATTTTTTCATATCTTTTTATTTTTATATCTTTTTTATATCTTCATATACCCAATAGACGTTGACTTTTAGAAAATTTAATTTTTCTAATTTTATCTAAAAATCTGATTAAATTTTTCTATAGAAATTCCTTAACCCCTCAGAAAATCTATAGGGAGTCGCTGACCTCTCAGCTCGCGTATAGAGGCTCCCTGACTTCTCAACTAGCGGCTCGTTGATCTTTCAGTTCCACTACAGAGGCTGCTGACCCCTTAGATCGTCTATAGAGAACCTCTGTAGCCTCAGTTCGTCTATAGAGACTCGCTGGCCTCTCAGCTCATCTGTAGAGGCTTGCTGGCCCCTCAACTCGTCTATAGAGGCTTGCTAGATTTTTTAAAGAATTTTTCAAACCTCCTTCAAGGCGTGGATTTTTTAAAGAATTTTTCAATCCTCCTTCAAGGCATTTCATTTTAAAGAATTTTTCAAAACTCTTTCAAGGCGTGGATTTATTTAAGAATTTTTCAAAACTCCTTCAAGGCGTGGATTTTTTAAAGAATTTTTCAAAACTCCTTCAAGGCGTGGATTTTTTAAAGAATTTTTCAATCCTTCTTCAAGGCGTGGATTTTTTAAAGAATTTTTCAAAACTTCTTCAAGACGTGGATTTTTTAAAGAATTTTTCAAAACTCCTTCAAGGCGTGGATTTTTTAAAGAATTTTTCAAAACTCCTTCAAGGCGTGGATTTTTTAAAGAATTTTTCAAAACTCCTTCAAGGCGTGGATTTTTAAAGAATTTTTCAAAACTCCTTCAAGGCGTGGATTTTTTAAAGAATTTTTCAAAACTCCTTCAAGGCGTGGATTTTTTAAAGAATTTTTCAAAACTCCTTCAAGGCGTGGATTTTTTAAAGAATTTTTCAAAACTCCTTCAAGGCGTGGATTTTTTAAAGAATTTTTCAAAACTCCTTCAAGGCGTGGATTTTTTAAAGAATTTTTCAAAACTCCTTCAAGGCGTGGATTTTTTAAAGAATTTTTCAAAACTCCTTCAAGGCGTGGATTTTTTAAAGAATTTTTCAAAACTCCTTCAAGGCGTGGATTTTTTAAAGAATTTTTCAAAACTCCTTCAAGGCGTGGATTTTTTTTTAAGAAATTTTCAATCCTCCTTCAAGGCTTGAATTTTTTTAAAGAATTTTTCTATCCTCCTTCAAGGCTTGGATTTTTTAAAGAATTTTTCAAAACTCCTTCAAGGCTTGGATTTTTTAAAGAATTTTTCCATCCTCCTTCAAGGCGTGGATTTTTTAAAGAATTTTTCAAAACTCCTTCAAGGCGTGGATTTTTTAAAGAATTTTTCAAAACTCCTTCAAGGCGTGGATTTTTTAAAGAATTTTTCAAAACTCCTTCAAGGCGTGGATTTTTAAAGAATTTTTCAAAACTCCTTCAAGGCGTGGATTTTTTAAAGAATTTTTCAAAACTCCTTCAAGGCGTGGATTTTTTAAAGAATTTTTCAATCCTCCTTCAAGGCGTGGATTTTTTAAAGAATTTTTCAATCCTCCTTCAAGGCGTGTATTTTTTAAAGAATTTTTCAATCCTCCTTCAAGGCGTGGATTTTTTAAAGAATTTTTCAATCCTCCTTCAAGGCGTGGATTTTTTAAAGAATTTTTCAATCCTCCTTCAAGGCGTGGATTTTTTAAAGAATTTTTCAATCCTCCTTCAAGGCGTGGATTTTTTAAAGAATTTTTCAATCCTCCTTCAAGGCGTGGATTTTTTAAAGAATTTTTCAATCCTCCTTCAAGGCGTGGATTTTTTAAAGAATTTTTCAATCCTCCTTCAAGGCGTGGATTTTTTAAAGAATTTTTCAATCCTCCTTCAAGGCGTGGATTTTTTAAAGAATTTTTCAATCCTCCTTCAAGGCGTGGATTTTTTAAAGAATTTTTCAATCCTCCTTCAAGGCGTGTATTTTTTAAAGAATTTTTTAAAACTCCTTCAAGGCTTGAATTTTTTTAAAGAATTTTTCAATCCTCCTTCAAGGCGTCGACATTTTTTAAGAATTTTTCAATCCTCCTTCAAGGCGTGGATTTTTTAAGAATTTTTTAAAACTCCTTCAAGGCGTGGATTTTTTAAAGAATTTTTCAATCCTCCTTCAAGGCGTGGATTTTTAAAGAATTTTTCAAAACTCCTTCAAGGCGTGGATTTTTTAAAGAATTTTTCAAAACTCCTTCAAGGCGTGGATTTTTTAAAGAATTTTTCAAAACTCCTTCAAGGCGTGGATTTTTTAAAGAATTTTTCAAAACTCCTTCAAGGCGTGGATTTTTTAAAGAATTTTTCAAAACTCCTTCAAGGCGTGGATTTTTAAAGAATTTTTCAAAACTCCTTCAAGGCGTGGATTTTTTAAAGAATTTTTCAATCCTCCTTCAAGGCGTGGATTTTTTAAAGAATTTTTCAATCCTCCTTCAAGGCGTGTATTTTTTAAAGAATTTTTCAATCCTCCTTCAAGGCGTGGATTTTTTAAAGAATTTTTCAATCCTCCTTCAAGGCGTGGATTTTTTAAAGAATTTTTCAATCCTCCTTCAAGGCGTGGATTTTTTAAAGAATTTTTCAATCCTCCTTCAAGGCGTGGATTTTTAAAGAATTTTTCAATCCTCCTTCAAGGCGTGGATTTTTTAAAGAATTTTTCAATCCTCCTTCAAGGCGTGGATTTTTTAAAGAATTTTTCAATCCTCCTTCAAGGCGTGGATTTTTTAAAGAATTTTTCAATCCTCCTTCAAGGCGTGGATTTTTTAAAGAATTTTTCAATCCTCCTTCAAGGCGTGGATTTTTAAAGAATTTTTCAATCCTCCTTCAAGGCGTGGATTTTTTAAAGAATTTTTCAATCCTCCTTCAAGGCGTGGATTTTTTAAAGAATTTTTCAATCCTCCTTCAAGGCGTGTATTTTTTAAAGAATTTTTCAAAATTCCTTGAAAGATTAGAGGCTGGAATTTTTAAAAAAATCCTTGAAAGATTCGAGGCTTGGATTTTTTAAGGATTTTTAAAAAATTCTTGAAGGATTCGAGGCTTGGATTTTTCGAAGATTTTTAAAAATTCTTGAAGGATTCGAGGCTTGGATTTTTCGAAGATTTTTAACAAATCCTTGAAAGATTCGAGGTTGGAATTTTTAAGAATTTTTCAAACTTCCACCAATGGTAATAGTTTCTTTTTGATTGTCCCAGTTAAAAACCCCTTCTCAGTCTTCATTAAAAAAAAACTCTCTTCAAATTACCCCTAAGTAATCCAAACCCACATCACTTAGTTCTCCCTAATGGATACATTAGAAACTAAAATCCATTTCAATTTGCAATCAAATTTTTATGCTCTGCAACTCTAATTCATTTCTGTGGCCGCATATTAAACAAATGCCAAAAACCCTCGGTTCCAGGCAACCCAACACAACTAACATTAGATTACATAGCAAAAGAGAACAGAGCAAAACAAAACACAACAAAAAACCACTAATCATGTCCAGCATCAAATGTAACCAAAGCTTAAAACACGCAAACAAAACATCACCACCCCTCAGTGCAAGGACCATGGGATAAGTTGCTTTGTTTGCACCATTCCTTAGAGGCTGAGAAAAAAAGAGGAGAGAAACACCACAAATGTGCGTAACTGGCGGAAAAAAGCGAAACAAACAACAACCCCTGATGTGTCCCAAATGCAAAAGCCCCAAAAACCGTCCCATAAAAATACAGCAAGAGCAACAAGAAAAACAACAACAACAGCAGTATTATAACGGTCACATTAAAACAACCCACAAAAAAGATGTGCGTTAAGCTGATTGGTTGGCTGGTGGGGCTAACAGAACGAACATCCAATATCATCATGCATACATATATACGGAGATAGGATATAAGGAGACGACAACAACAGCAACAGATCCCATTTGCAGCATCACATAAAGAGCATAGAGCAACAACAACAACAACACTAACAAAAATAACTATGGCAAATGAGCATAGTAAAGTAGTAGTAGAGCAACCAACACAATACATTAAAAACACTGAGGGCTTCATATATGCACATGCATGAAAGTTCATGGAGAGCAAGAGCAAGGGAGAGAGAGAGTAAATGAATGAGTGGGTGGGTGGTTGGTTGGCTGGTAGTGGAGAAAGTGTGAGAGTAATTTAACAAACCACAGAAAATACAATGGCTATTTACCGCATTGCCATTCAACACGCACTACTCCCACCACTCTCTGCTCAGGGGTATCATGTGTGCGAGTGCGAAGAGAGTGTGAGTGGGTGCATGGTGGGTGGCCCCTAAAAAAAAAACAAAACTACATGCATACTCTACGTAAAAAGAGTCTAACAAAAACTAGGAGACAATAATACTACAACTTCGGCGGCGTTCACCTTCCTTACCCACAGCATCAAAATACAACTGCCGCCAGGTCAGAAATAGTAATTAAAAGTTAGTGTCCACCATCATCATCATCATCATCTTGCATTAAGGCTAGGAAAGAATGGCAAAATAACTGATCGAAAAAAAGTGAAAAAAAATAAAAATTATGAACACAAATCGGAAAATCACATGGAAACGGGGAGAAAAAAAAAACGCTTTTGCTTTATGAGGGCCACCTATAGTTCTCTGAAATTGCAATTTTCATAATTGCCGGTCGGTCTGGTTGATTGGTTGGTGTTATGCCAAGCTCACACACACATATATATATATACATATTCATACACATATTGGGCCTGGGAGTTTAATTAAAATAATGTTGCCTACTTTTAGGTGCTGTACTATTTCTTTACTTATGATGAATCAGACATTGGAAAAATTTGTACAAAATAAGAAAAACAATAAATTATAATAAAAAAATCAAAATAAAATTATACAAAATTAAACAAAAATCAGAAAATGGAAATAAATCCAAAATTCAATGATTAATAATTTTAATTAAATATTTTTAGAATATCAATATGAATTAATATAAATATAAAATAAGGTATATTAAAGAGGTTTCAAAACTTCTTCTTCCATTAGGTAGCCTTCACAAATTCTTTAAAAAATCCACGTTTGGAGACATTTAGGTAGCCTTCACAAATTCTTTAAAAAACCCACGTTTGGAGACATTTAGGTAGCCTTCACAAATTCTTCAAAAAATCCACTTTTGGAGGCCTTTAGGTAGCCTTAAAAAATTCTTTAAGAAAATTCCACGTTTGGAGGCCTTTAGGTAGCCTCCAAAATTGTTTAAAAAATCCTCGTTTGGAGTCCTTTAGGCATCCTTCAAAAATTCTTTAAAAAATCCACGTTTGGAGGCATTTAGGTATCCTTCAAAAATTCTTAAAAATTCCACTTTTGGAGGCCTTTAGGTAGCTTTAAAAAATCCAAATTTGGAGGCCTTCCTTAGGCTTCCAAAAATTCTTTAAAAATCCACGCTTTTAGGTCTTTAATAGATCTCCAAAAGTTCTTTAAAAAATCCAGGCCTCTCGTCTTTAAAGAAGGTTTCATGTTGAGACCTCCTCCGAGAGACTCTATTCAAATTTTCTCTACTTTTACAATTTAATTTACAACGACTCTTCAAATTAAATATTTAATTTTAATTAATGTCCAACAACATAAAATATAAAAATAAATCATAATTCACGTTGCTTGCATTTGTTTAAAATAATTGCTTTAATAAAGTCAAAAAGTCATTTTAAAAAGTTATTACTCGGAAAATTGTAATTGTGTTTGAGTTTGTTGTTTTTTTTTTCTATTCTTTTTTTTGCAGCTTTTATCCAGCTACATAGTGCGGTCGGTGGCTTTGGCTAATGCCTAAAAATAACAGCGTAACAAATTACAAAACTGTCACATACCAAAAACAATCTACACTCACATCTACATACACGGCCGTTATACAGATGCAATTACATTGCAATAATTTTCATGTACGTGTGTACGTGAGAGTTTTTCTCATTGTAAAGAGGGTTTTTTTCGGTTGATTTTTGGTGAAAAACATTTAGCCGAAAAATATATATTAGCAATTAAAAATTGTAGCACGATAAGAAAAATAAACAAATAAAATAAAAAACCCTATTTTTAATAACTATTTGTAAATACATGTTTGTGGGTGGTGAGCTAAAATACATATTTAAAATATTTCAGAGGTTTATTTAAGACCTGAAGGCGTGGATTTTTTAAAGAATTTTTGGAGGTCTATTAAAGACCCAAAGGAGTGTTTTTTTTAGAAATCTTGGAGGCCCAAAGCCGTGGATCTTTAAAGATTTTTTTGTGTTCCATTAAAGGCCTAAAAGTGTGGTCTTTATAAAGATTTTTGGAGGCCTTCCAAAGACCACAAATATGGATTTTTTAAAGAATTTTAGAGTCATTCCAAAGGTCTCATTCTTGGATTTTTAAAGAATTTTTGGAGACTGCATAAAAGCTTTCAAGCTTGGATTAATAAAAAAAATTAAAAAATACCTAAAGGGCTTCAGGCGTGAATTTTTTTAAAGAATTTTTGGAGGCTACATAAAGACCTTTAGGTGTGGATTTTTTAAAGAATTTTTGGAGGCTACCTAAAGGCCTCCAAACGTAGATTTTTAAAGAATTTTTGGAAGCAACCTAAAGGTCTTTAGGTGAGGATTTTTTAAAGAATTTTTGGAGGCTACCTAACGTGGATTAAAAAAAAATGGAGGCTACCTAAAGGCCTCCAAACGTGGATTTAAAAAAAAATTGGAGGCTACCTAAGGGCCTCCAAACGTGGATTTTTTAAAGAATTTTTGGAGGCTACCTAAATGCCTCCAAACTTGAGTTTTTAAAGAAGTTTTAGAGCCTCTCAAATGGCCTTCAGGAGTGGATATTTCTAAGAGTTTTTAGAATTTTTCCAAAGGCCTTCAGGCGTGGATTTTTTTAAAGAATTTTTAGAATTCTCCCAAAGGCCTTCAGAAGTGGATATTTTGAAGATTTTTTAGAATTCTCCCAAGGGCCTTCAGGTGTGGATTTTTAAAGAATTTTTAGAATTTTTTCCAAAGGCCTTCAGGCGTGGACTTTTAAAGAATTTTGGAGGTCTATTAAAGGTGTTTAGGCATGCAATTTTTTAATAATTTTTGGAGGCTACCTAAAGTCCGTCAAACGTGGATTTTCTTAAGAATTTTTGGACGCTACCTAAAGGACTCCAAATGTGGATTTTTTAAAGATTTTGTGGAGGATACCTAAAGCCTCAAAATGTGGATTTCTGTAAAGAATTTTTGAAGGACACCTAAAGGCCTCCAAAGGTGGATTTTAAAGGATTTTTAGAGCCTCCACAAAGCCTTTCAATAATGGATTTTTTAAAGATTTTTTGGAGGCAACCTTAAAGCCTTCAGGTGTGAATTTTTTAAGGATTTTTTAAAGCCTCCCTAAAGGTCATCAGTTGTGGATTTTTTAAATATTTTTTAGAGCCTCCCTAAAGGCCTTTAGGCAAGGATTTTTAAAAGAATTTTTAGGGCCTCCCTAAAGGTCTTTAGGCTGGGATTTTTAAAGAATTTTTAGAGCCTTCCTAAAGGCCTTTAGGCTGGGATTTTTTAAAGAATGTTTAGAACCTCAATAAAGCCTTAAGGTATGGATTTTCTCAAGAAATTTTAGAGCCTCTCTAAAGGCTTTTAGGCGTGGATTTTTAAACCATAAATTATCCCCTCTAAAAAACTTGTTTCATTATCCTATGCCTCTTTTAATTTTTCGGTTTTTAATATTCATTCCGAGAAGTCTTTTTTTCCCATGTGTGATTACTAACCTGCTGTCGATATTAACAACCGAAAAAACAGAACTTTTGTTTGGTTTTGTTTTGTTACTAACTACTACGAAACAGTTTAGACCTTTTAATTACATTTCATTTTTTAGTCCTTTAGTTTACATAATTGAAACATTTCTAGTTTGAGAAAAAAAAAAAAACAACAACAACGAATGGAGGAAAAACTAAGCAGCCAGGCTGCTGCTGGCAGGACCAAATGCCGCCTACAATTGCAGGCAGTCCTGGAGAACTGTGCGGCATAGAAGGGAAAAATTGCAATTAAAAGTTGTTTTAAATTAAAAAAAGAGCTAAACACATACAGGCACACATATGGCTAACTTGTTACAGAGAGAGGGGATGGTGTGCTTGATGCTTGGCAAATGCCATGAAATGAAAACATAAAAAACTGCACACCATCATTTTAGAAATCAGGCACCAAAAAAAGAGGACGAGAACCATGAATAATGGAGCCTGGAAAATCCAACAACAACAACAAGGACAACGAACAAATTAGAATAAGAATGAGCAAAAGGGAGCATGAAAATTCGTTGATGATTGAACCGACGCAGAGTGAAAGAGAAACCCAGAGCATGGGGATGGTTCCATATAGGCGGCCCCTTTTTAGGAAAGCAGTCGCTGCTCTGTGATTAACATAAACACTTGACTGCGTTGCTGCATTAGAGACTAGAAAAACAGAAACCCGGTAGGCAACATTAACAAAAAACAACAACAAGAATATCATTCGTGGAAAAAATCTAAACAGCCTCCCCAGTTTCTATGTTACCACCTGCTGTGCGAGCCAGAAAGAGACCTCCAATGCCAGGATGTGAGTGGGCAACAAAATGAGTGTTAGCTCATTATGAGAATATTGGCTGTACATAAGCCCAGTTGGGTAGTCATAGGTGGGCGAAAAAAAAACCAAATACTACCCCTACTCAGCAAATTTTCTCTCTCAGAGTTTAGAAAAAAAAAAAAACTATGGCAGGATTGATGTTAGGCAACCCGGACATGCAGGATATGTTGTGTAACTCAGCAGAGATGGAAATTGTAAATTTATCTCAGAATATATTCATGAGGCTAAACAAAAAAAATCCACGTTTGGAGGCCTTTAGATAGCCTCTAAAAATTCTTTAAAAATCCATATTTGGAGGCCTTTAGATAGCCTCCAAAAATTCTTTTAAAAATCCTCGTTTCTTGGGCTTCAGGTAGCCTCCAAAAATTCTTTTAAAAATCCAAGTTTCTTGGGCTTTAGGTAGCCTTCAAAAATTCTTTAAAAATCTACGTTTTCTTGGCTTTAGATAGCCTCCAAAAATTCTTTAAAAAATCCACGTTTGGAGGCCTTTTGGTAACCTCCAAAAATTCTTTAAAAAATCCACGTTTGGAGGCCTTTAGATAGCCTCCAAAAATTCTTTAAAAAATCCACGTTTGGAGGCCTTTAGGTAGCCTCCAAAAATTCTTTAAAAAATCCACGTTTTCTTGGGCTTTAGGTAACCTCCAAAAATTCTTTAAAAAATCCACGTTTGAAAGCCTTTAGGTAACCTCCAAAAATTTTTAAAAAAATCCACGTTTGAAAGCCTTTAGGTAACCTCCAAAAATTCTTTAAAAAATCCACGTTTGAAAGCCTTTAGGTAACCTCCAAAAATTTTTAAAAAATCCACGTTTGAAAGCCTTTAGGTAACCTCCAAAAATTCTTTAAAAAATCCACGTTTGAAAGCCTTTAGGTAACCTCCAAAATTTTTTAAAAAAATCCACGTTTGAAAGCCTTTAGGTAACCTCCAAAAATTTTTAAAAAAATCCACGTTTGAAAGCCTTTAGGTAACCTCCAAAAATTCTTTAAAAAATCCACGTTTGAAAGCCTTTAGGTAACCTCCAAAATTTTTTAAAAAAATCCACGTTTGAAAGCCTTTAGGTAACCTCCAAAAATTCTTTAAAAAATCCACGTTTGAAAGCCTTTAGGTAACCTCCAAAAATTCTTTAAAAATTCACGTTTGAAAGACTTCAGGTAACCTCCAAAAATTCTTTAAAAAATCCACGGTTTCTTGGCGTTAGATAGCCTCCAAAAATTCTTTAAAAAATCCACGGTTTCTTGGCGTTAGATAGCCTCCAAAAATTCTTTAAAAAATCCACGTTTGAAAGACTTCAGGTAACCTCCAAAAATTCTTAAAAAATCCACGTTTGAAAGACTTCAGGTAACCTCCAAAAATTCTTAAAAAAAAATCCACGTTTGAAAGACTTCAGGTAACCTCCAAAAATTCTTAAAAAAAATCCACGTTTGAAAGACTTCAGGTAACCTCCAAAAATTCTTAAAAAATCCACGTTTGAAAGACTTCAGGTAACCTCCAAAATTCTTAAAAAAAATCCACGTTTGAAAGACTTCAGGTAACCTCCAAAAATTCTTAAAAAAATCCACGTTTGAAAGACTTCAGGTAACCTCCAAAAATTCTTTAAAAAATCCACGTTTGAAAGACTTCAGGTAACCTCCAAAAATTCTTAAAAAATCCACGTTTGAAAGACTTCAGGTAACCTCCAAAAATTCTTTAAAAAATCCACGTTTGAAAGACTTCAGGTAACCTCCAAAAATTCTTAAAAAAATCCACGTTTGAAAGACTTCAGGTAACCTCCAAAAATTCTTTAAAAAATCCACGTTTGAAAGACTTCAGGTAACCTCCAAAAATTCTTAAAAAAATCCACGTTTGAAAGACTTCAGGTAACCTCCAAAAATTCTTAAAAAAATCCACGTTTGAAAGACTTCAGGTAACCTCCAAAAATTCTTTAAAAAAATCACGTTTGAAAGACTTCAGGTAACCTCCAAAAATTCTTTAAAAATCCACGTTTGAAGGCCTTTAGATTGCCTCCAAATATTATTTAAAAAATCCACATTTGGAGACTTTTAGGTAGCCTCCTAAAATTATTAAAAAATCCACGTTTGAAGGCCTTTAGATAGCCTCCAAAAATTCTTTAAAAAATCCATGCCTGAAGGTATTTGAGTAGCCTCCAAAAATTCTATACGAATTCCACGCTTGAAGGCCTTTAGATAACCTCCAAAAATTCTTTAAAAAATCCACGTTTTCTTGGGCTTTAGGTAACCTCCAAAAATTCTTTAAAAAATCCACGTTTTCTTGGGCTTTAGGTAACCTCCAAAAATTCTTTAAAAAATCCACATTTTCTTGGGCTTTAGGTAACCTCCAAAAATTCTTTAAAAAATCCACGTTTGGAGGCCTTTAGGTAACCTCCAAAAAATTCTTTAAAAAATCCACGTTTTCATGGCATTAGGTAGCCTCCAAAAATTCTTTAAAAAATCCACGTTTTCTTGGCTTTAGGTTGCCTCCAAAAATTGTTTAAAAAATCCAAGTTTTCTTGGCTTTAGGTTGCCTCCAAAAATTGTTTAAAAAATCAACGTTTTCTTGGATTTAGTTAGCCTCCAAAAAATTCTTTAAAAAAATCCACGTTTGGAGGCCTTCAGGTAACCTCCGAAAATTCTTTAAAAATTCACGTTTGAAGGTCTTAAGATAGCTTCCAAAAATTCTTTAAAAAATCCACGTTTGAAGGTCTCAAGGTAGCTTTCAAAAATTCTTTAAAAAATCCACGTTTGAAGCCCTTTAGGAAGTCTCCTAAAATTCTTTAAAAAATCCACGTTTGGAGGCCTTTAGGTAACCTCCAAATATTCTTTTAAAAAAATCCAAGTTTCGAGGCCTTTAGGTAACCTCCAAAAATTCTTAAAAAAATCCACGTTTTCTTGGCTTTAGGTAGCCTCCAAAAACGTTTTCTTGGCTTTAGATAGCCTCTGAAAATTCGTTGCAAAAATCCATGTTTTCTCGGCTTTATGTAGCCTCCAAAAATTATTTTAAAAATCCACGTTGGAGGCCTTAAGGAAGCCTCCAAAAATTCTTTAAAAAATCCACGTTTGAAGACCTTTATGCATTAATTCGTGAATAAAATTCCCATCCCTGCCTACAATTTTCCATCCCGTTGTGCGTTAATAAGATAACCTAAAAAACAATGTTTAGTTGATGGAAAAAATTACAAAGCTAACTACAACAACGTTGCTTTACATACACATGCATACCGTGATGATTTTTTACGTAATTTTCCTAAACTCCCCCAACCAAAGCATCCCCACGAATGCCAGGCTCCTTTCCCTCCCACAGCGAAAGCCTACCACTAGCTTAGCTTGAGCAAAAAAAAGGTGGGCTCTTTTAGCACAACTGTCCCATCATACCAGCCATGGCTTTCATAGATAGCTACCCATGAATGTGTGTATGTATGTACGTATGTAACCTCTGTACATAGTCTGGGAAAACACACCCAACCCACAGCCATACCAAGCAACCAATCAGAAAAATTGTTTACGAATAGAAACACAAAAAAGAATATGACATAAATTGCCCCCACCCCTCAGAAGAGCTGGCTTTTTTCACATGGCCCCAACGGTGACACACACAGAGGCAGTCAGACACAACATAGCTGTTCACCGTTAACGTTGCATGCGGCCTTAACGTAAAGCCGGCTAGAGATTTACTGTTAAATTGCCTAATGGAAGCCATGCCATGGCCGACTGTTAGTCGAGCTTTTTTGTTGCTTGTGTTTTGTGTTAACACTCTGGCATCGATTTAGTAAAGCTCCAACTCTCTTTCTCTCTCTCCGTGTTTAGCAGAGAAAATAACAGAAAAAACCACGTGCCGTGGAACACAATAACAGTGGTATTACAGAGAGAGACTGGGAAGGAATGTTAAATGTTTGAAAAAAAAGAGAAAAAATTAACGGAAATTTTAGAAATAACAGAGCAAGAGTTACATGAATCGTTACACTCTTTTTATTTGGCATTTTTTTCTTTGCTACTGAATTTTTTATGGCCAAAACTTTGAGTAGGGAAAGAAAGCTAAGTTGATTTATGTGAATTCGGCGGGTGAAACTGTCCGTAAAGCTGTTGTTTGGAATTAGTATGCGCTAGACAGTTGGGGATGTAAGAGCAGCTAATATGAGATAGTTAGGAAGGAAAATTTATATTTCTTAGAAACTAGACAGACTCTAAAAATTCTTGAAAAATCAACGTTTGAAACCTTAGGTAGCCTTCAATAATTCTTAAAAAATCCAAGATTGAAGGCCTTTAGGTAGCTTTCAAAAATTCTTTAAAATATCCTTTTAATGAAGGTCTTGGAATGATTTTAAAAATTATTCAAAAAATCAAGGTTTGAAGACCTTCGGCAGATCTCCAAAAAATCTTTAAAAAACCACGCTTTAAAGGCTTTAAGGCCTCCAAAAATTCTTTAAAAAACATGCTATTAGAAATTTAGCAAACCTTCAAAAATTTCTTTAACAAATTTATGCTTTTAGGTCTTAGATGCTTCCAAAAATTATTAAATAATACACATTTGAGATCAACAATTCTTTAAAATATCCATGCCTTTGAAGGCCTTTAGATAGCCTCCAATTTTTTTTTTAAATCCACCCCTGAAATTTTTTTGTACAAATCGTGCCCAAACGTGGAATTTTTGGAGGCTTTCAGGGTACGTTTTGTACAAAAAAATTTCAGGTGTTTAAACATTATTAAAAAAAAAATCACGTTTGGAGGTCTTTGAAAATTATTAAAAAAAAATCACGTTTGGAGGTCTTTGAAAATTATTAAAAAACATCCACGTTTGGAGGTCTTTGAAAATTATTAAAAAACATCCACGTTTGGAGGTCTTTAAAAAATTATTTAAAAAATCCACGTTTGGAGGTCTTTAAAAATTATTAAAAAAATCCACGTTTAGAGGTTTTTAAAAAATTATTTAAAAAATCCACGTTTGGAGGTCTTTAAAAATTATTAAAAAAATCCACGTTTGGAGGTCTTTAAAAATTATTTAAAAAATCCACATTTGGAGGTCTTTGGAAGGTCTTTAAAAATTGTTTAAAAAATCCACGTTTGCAGACCTTTGGAAATCCTCTAAAAATTCTTTAAAAAATCCACGTTTGCAGACCTTTGGAAATCCTCTAAAAATTCTTTAAAAAATCCACGTTTGCAGACCTTTGGAAATCCTCTAAAAATTCTTTAAAAAATCCACGTTTGAAGGCCTTTAGAAGGCGTCCAAAAATTCTTTAAAAAATCCACGTTTGCAGACCTTTGGAAATCCTCTAAAAATTCTTTAAAAAATCCACGTTTGAAGGCCTTTAGAAGGCGTCCAAAAATTCTTTAAAAAATCCACGTTTGCAGACCTTTGGAAATCCTCTAAAAATTCTTTAAAAAATCCACGTTTGAAGGCCTTTAGAAGGCGTCCAAAAATTCTTTAAAAAATCCACGTTTGAAGGCCATTAGAAAGCGTCCAAAAATTCTTTAAAAAATCCACGGTTGAAGGTCTTTAGGTAGCATCCAAAAATTGTTAAAAAAAATCCACGTTTGAAGACCTTCAGGTAGCCTCCAAAAATTCTTTAAAAAATCCACATTTGAAGGTCGATAGGTAGCCTCCAAAAATTCTTTAAAAAATCCACGTTTGAAGGTCGATAGGTAGGAGGTCTTTGAAAATTATTAAAAAACATCCACGTTTGGAGGTCTTTAAAAATTATTAAAAAAATCCACGTTTGGAGGTCTTTAAAAATTATTTAAAAAATCCACATTTGGAGGTCTTTGGAAGGTCTTTAAAAATTGTTTAAAAAATCCACGTTTGCAGACCTTTGGAAATCCTCTAAAAATTCTTTAAAAAATCCACGTTTGCAGACCTTTGGAAATCCTCTAAAAATTCTTTAAAAAATCCACGTTTGCAGACCTTTGGAAATCCTCTAAAATTCTTTAAAAAATCCACGTTTGAAGGCCTTTAGAAGGCGTCCAAAAATTCTTTAAAAAATCCACGTTTGAAGACCTTTGGAAATCCTCTAAAAATTCTTTAAAAAATCCACGTTTGAAGGCCTTTAGAAGGCGTCCAAAAATTCTTTAAAAAATCCACGTTTGCAGACCTTTGGAAATCCTCTAAAAATTCTTTAAAAAATCCACGTTTGAAGGCCTTTAGAAGGCGTCCAAAAATTCTTTAAAAAATCCACGTTTGAAGGCCATTAGAAAGCGTCCAAAAATTCTTTAAAAAATCCACGGTTGAAGGTCTTTAGGTAGCATCCAAAAATTGTTAAAAAAAATCCACGTTTGAAGACCTTCAGGTAGCCTCCAAAAATTCTTTAAAAAATCCACATTTGAAGGTCGATAGGTAGCCTCCAAAAATTCTTTAAAAAATCCACGTTTGAAGGTCGATAGGTAGCCTCTAAAAATTATTTAAATTATCCAAATTTGAAGGTCGTTAGGTAGTCCCAAAAAAATTCTTTAAAAAATCCACGTTTCAAAGCATTTAGCTAGCCTCCAAAAATTCTTAAAAAATCCACGTTTGAAGACCTTTAGGTTGCATCCAAAAATTCTTTAAAAAATCCACGTTTGAAGACCTTTAGGTAGCCTCCAAAATATCTTTGAAAAATCCACGTTCGAAGGCCTTTGGGTAGCCTCCAAAAATTCTTTAAAAAATCAACGTTTGAAGACCTTTAGGTTGCTTCCAAAAATTCTTTAAAAATCCACGTTTGAAGACCTTTAGGTTGCTTCCAAAAATTCTTTAAAAAATCCACGTTTAAAGGTCGATAGGTAGCCTCCAAAAATTCTTTAAAAAATCCACGTTTGAAGGCCTTAAGGTAGTCTCCACAAATTCTTTAGAAAAATCCACGTTTGAAAGTCGATATATAGCCTCCAAAAATTATTTAAAAAATCCACGTTTGAAGGCCTTTGGGTAGCCTCCAAAAATTATTTAAAAAATCCACGTTTGAAGGCCTTTAGGTAGCCTCCAAAAATTATTTAAAAAATCCACGTTTGAAGGTCTTTAGGTAACCTCCAAAAATTCTTTAAAAAATCCACGTTTGAAGGTCATTAGGTAGCCTCCAAAAATTCTTTAAAAAATCCATGTTTGAAGGTCGTTAGGTAGCCTCCAAAAATTCTTTAAAAAATCCATGTTTGAAGGTCGTTAGGTAGCCTTCAAAAATTCTTTAAAAAATCCACGTTTGAAGGTCATTAGGTAGCCTCCAAAAATTCTTTAAAAAATCCATGTTTGAAGGTCGTTAGGTAGCCTCCAAAAATTCTTTAAAAAATCCATGTTTGAAGGTCGTTAGGTAGCCTCCAAAAATTCTTTAAAAAATCCACGTTTGAAGGTCATTAGGTAGCCTCCAAAAATTCTTTAAAAAATCCATGTTTGAAGGTCGTTAGGTAGCCTCCAAAAATTCTTAAAAAAATCCATGTTTGAAGGTCGTTAGGTAGCCTCCAAAAATTCTTTAAAAAATCCACGTTTGAGGGTCGATACGTAGCCTCTAAAAAATTCTTTAAAAAATCCAAGTTTGATGGTAGATAGCCTCAAAAAATTCTTTAAAAAATTCACGTTTGAAGGCCTTTAGGTAGCGTCCAAAATTCTTTAAAAAATTCACGTTTGAATGTCGATAGGTAGCTTAAATAAGTTCTTTAAAAAATCCACGTTTGAAGACCTTCAGGTTGCCTCCAAAAAATCTTTAAAATATCCACGTCTGAACCCCTTCAGATAGCCTCCAAAAATGATTTAAAAAATCCACGTTTGAAAGTCGATAGGTAGCCTACAAAAATTCTTAAAAAACCAAGTTTGACGGAAATGTTTTAATCTAGAGGCGCGGATTTTTGAAAGAATTTTTGGAGGTCTATCAAAGACCTAAAAGCGTGGATTTTTTAACGAATTTTTGGAGATCTATCAAAGACCTAAAAGCGTGGATTTTTTTAACGAATTTTTAGAGGTCTATCAAAGACCTAAAAGCGTGGATTTTTTTAACGAATTTTTGGAGGTCTATCAAAGACCTAAAAGCGTGGATTTTTTTAACGAATTTTCGGAGGCCCATTGAAAATTTAATGGCGTATATTTTTTAAGGATTTTTAGAGACCTTTAGAAAGGCTGCAAAATATCTTTAAAATATCCACGTTTGAAGGCGTTTTGGTAGCCCAAAAAATTCTTAAAAAAATCCAAGTTTAAGGACCTTAAGGTAGCCTCCAATTTTTTTTAAATCCACATTTGAAAACCTTTAGGAAGCCGAAAAAAATTCTTGAAACCCCCAATTAAATTGAATTTTCCTACTCTCCTCTTCCCATTGTCCTTCCATTACTATTTACAAAGGACACTTAAACAATTGCAATTAAGTTGTTTTCTCTCTGCAGTTGTTATTGTTTTTTGTTTTCAGGTGAACCCTCTATAATATGTATTTGTAAATAATTGTTTTTTGTTATCCTTCGTCCTTTTTTTCAAATAATTTGGTCTGTGAGGTCGTCTAAATAGAACGAAAGGTGGTGCCCATAATGTTTTCGGTTAATATGATAATTTTCGGTATTATTTTATTTAATAATATTTGTTTGTCATTGTATTTAATGTGAAAGGACATAAAAAGTGTTATTGTTATTATTGGTCATGAATGGGTCTCGATGGCTATGACAAATGGAGTGGGAGAAGATTGAATGTGTTTATTTAGGCTTGGTTGGCTCGAAGGGAAAATGGAGTAATTTTGGGTGAAAAAATAGAACATTTCTGTTGTTATTTTTTTCAAAGCCTAGACAAGATGAAAAAGGGAAAGGCAACGTGATTTTAAAGAAAAATAAAGGATTTGGGAATTTTAGGCAAAAAAAAAAAAAAAAAAAAAATAATAATTAAGAAATTAGTAGAAAAACCCCTGAATGCCAGAAAACGTGAATTTTCTAAAGAAAGCCTTTAGGCGTGGAAGTTACCTAAAGGCCTCCAAACGTGGATTTTTTAAAGAATTTTTGGAGGTTACATAAAGGCCTCCAAACGTGGATTTTTTAACGAATTTTAGGAGGCCTTTATGCCTCCAAACGTGGATTTTGAAAGAATTTTTGGAGGTTACATATAGAGTTGAAGGCGTGGATTTTTTAAAGAATTTTTGGAGGTTACATAAAGAGTTAAAGGCGTGGATTTTTTAAAGAATTTTTGGAGGTTACATAAAGGCCTCCAAACGTGGATTTTTTAAAGAATTTTTGGAGATTACATAAAGGCCTTCAAACTAGGATTTGTAAAGAATTTTTGGAGGTTACATAAAGAGTTAAAGGCGTGGATTTTTTAAAGAATTTTTGGAAGTTTCATAAAGAGCTGAAGGCGTGGATTTTTTAAAGAATTTTTGGAGGTTACATAAAGAGCTGAAGGCCTGGATTTTTTAAAGAATTTTTGGAGGCTACTCAAAGTCCTCCAAACGCGGATTTTTTAAAGAGTTTTTGGAGGCTACCCAAAAGGCCTCCAAACGTGGATTTTTAAAAGAATTTTTAGAGGTTACATAAAAGGCCTCCAAACGTGGATTTTTTAAAGAATTTTTAGAGGTTACATAAAAGGCCTCCAAACGTGGATTTTTTAAAGAATTTTTGGAGGTTACCCAAAGTCTTTCAAAGGTGGATTTTTTAAAGAATTTTTGTGGACTACCCACAGCACTTCAAACGTGGATTTTTTTAAGAATTTTTGGAGGCTACCTAAAGGCCTCCAAATATAAAATTTTTGAGAGCAACCTAAAGGCCTCCAAACGTGAATTTTTTAAAGAATTTTTGGAGGCTATCCAAAGTCCCCCAAACGAGGATTTTTTAAAGAATTTTTGGAGTCTACCTAAAGCCAAGAAAACGTGGATTTTTAAGGAATTTTTGGAGGCTACCCAAAGGCCTCCAAACGTGGATTTTTTAAAGAATTTTCGAAGGCTACCTAAAGGCCTCCCAACTTCCATTTTTTAAAGAGTTTTTTAAGGTTACATAAAGGCCTCAAAGCGTGGATTTTTTAATAATTTTTTAAGGCTACCTAAAGGCCTCAAAACGTGGATTTTTTAAATAATTTTTAAGGCTTCCTAAAGGCCTCCAAACGTGGATTTTTTAAAGAATTTTTGAAGGCTACCTAAAAGCCTCCAAACGTGGATTTTTTAAAGAATTTTTGAAGGCTACCTAAAGGCCTCCAAACTTGGATTTTTTAATGAATTTTTGGAGGCTACCAAAAGGCCTCCAAACGTGGATTTTTATAGAATTTGTGGAGACCAAGGCTTTAAGGTGTGGATTTTTTAAATAATTTTTAAAGGCTACCTAAGGGCCTCCATACGTAGATTTTTAAAGAATTTTTAAAGGCTAACCAAAGGCCGCCAAACGTGGATTTTTAAAGAATTTTTGGAGGCTACCCAAAGGCCTCCAAACGTGGATTTTTTATAGAATTTTTTGAGGCTACCTAAAGGCCTCCCAACGTGGATTTTTAAAGAATTTTTGAAGGCTACCTAAAGGCCTCCAAACATGGATTTTTTAAGGAATTTTTGAAGGCTACGTAAAGGCCTCCAAACATGGATTTTTTAAAGAATTTTTGAAGGCTACCTAAAGGCCTCCAAACATGGATTTTTTAAGGAATTTTTGAAGGCTACGTAAAGGCCTCCAAACATGGATTTTTTAAAGAATTTTTGAAGGCTACCTAAAGGCCTCCAAACGTGGACTTTTTAAAGAATTTTTGGAGGCTACCTAAAGGCCTCTAAACGTAGATTTTTTTAAAGAATTGTTGGAGTCATTCCAAATGCCTTTAAGTGGCTCTCCAATTAATGTCACGCCATAACTCCGACACATTAATTTCTAATTAAATGATTTTGTTTTATGCCAGTTACCATTGTTGTTGTTGTTGTTCTTGTCCTTGTTGTAGTTATTGTTGTTGTCTAGTAATTACTTCATTAATTTCGTGCATTATTCAGTGTAATTTTATTTAATTTTCACTGCTATTTATACAAACACATTAAGTGACCAATACCTAGACATCTCCCCGAGCCCTCTCCTGCCCCCACATATTTACTCACACATAAATAATCGAAATAATTATCCTTTGGGGAGTTGGTGTTTTGACCTTTCGGAAAATGCGACACAGGGAAGAGGGGAAGGGGGGTTGCGTGTAGCCATCATTAAAATAATAATATCATTCAATTTCGGTAGCATTGGAAGGCTATGAACCCCCGATGGTGGGCGGAGGTGCTTTGGCTGTGGGGTCTAGGTGAGTGCTTAGCTGATTGTCATAATTAAATATTATTAACTTTTAATGATGTCAGCAGAAGGTTGGTGGATGACTTTTTTATTGATTTAAGTTTAGTTAGGTTTTTTTGTTGAGCAATGAAGGGGTGGAAAGAGAGGGGATGAAAAAAAAATAATATTTATGAAATTGATCTATTTGCTGTGGTATCTGAAGGTTATGAAGTCTTGAAGACCTTTTAATAATTTTATTTGAAACATTTTTTTGCCAAACTCCTCCTGACTTGGATGATTTTTTCAAATTTTCCAAAAAAAAAAAAAATAAAATAAAATAAAATAAAAAATCATTCCCTCTTTCCCCTTTACCTATCAATAAATTATAACTAAATTTCATATATATTTTTTTTGTAAACTAATTTTTTTTAATTTTTTTTGCATCACGTTTCTCACTTCACATACTGTTGGACATCTGAAAAAGAAGAAGAGGAAAAAAACTCCATTGTTAAAATAAATGACCATTGTCGCTGTCACCTTTGCTACAAAATCATAAATTTCAAATGTAAACGCGACACTACGACTCACGAAACTAATGCAGGATTTTATTTTTCGCTTTCTTCCTTTTCTCTCTGTTTATCCTTTCATAAGTAGAAATCAGCAGCACATCCGTTAACCGAATGCCACCAGGATCACCAGGAGCTGATGGTTGTTCGGTTGGTTGGATGCCACTGCTGCAGCTGCTCGTCGTGGTGTTGGCCAACAATAGTTTTATTCATACGAAACTTAATGTGGCAAATGAGGAGAGATGGAGAAAATAGGATAAAATAGGGAAGAGATTTGAGTTATTGCAGGTCGCTACATGAATCCATCAGGTTCAAGAGAGGATTAAAATATTAATAAAAATCTAATAAAAATAATTTTAAAAAATCCACGAGCCTCCAGGGAGGGTAAGAAATAATCCTAAAAAATCCGCGAGATTCAAGAGAGGCTTGAAATATTTTTTAATAATAAAAAAAATCTGCGAGTCTCAAAGTAGGCTTAAAAATAATTTAAAAAAATTCCCAAGCCTCAAGGGAAGCTTAAAATATTTAAAAAAAATCACGACCCTCAATAGAGGCTTAAAAATAATTTAAAAAATATCCACGAGCCTCAATAGAGGCTTAAAAATAATTTAAAAAATATCCACGAGCGTCAATAGAGGCTTAAAAATAATTTAAAAAATATCCACGAGCCTCAAGGAAGCTTAAAGAAATAATTTTAAAAATCCCCAAAAATCAAGAGAGTCATAAAAATAGTTTAAAAAAATCCACGAGCCTTAACGGAGGCTTAAAATAATTTAAAAAAGTCCACGAGTGACAACGGAGGCTTAAAATAATTTTAAAAATCCACGAACCTTAAGGAATGCTCAAAAATAATTTTAAAAATCCACGAACCTTAAGGAATGGAGGCTTAAAAATAATTTTAAAAAATCCACGAGCTTCAAGGGAGGCTTATAATAATTTAAAAAAATCCACTAGCTTCAAGGGAGGCTTAAAATAATTTTAAAAATCCCCAAACCTCAAGAGAGGCTTAGAATAATTTAAAAAAAAACCACAAACCTCAAGGAAGGCCTAAAAATAATTTAAAAAAATCCACGAGCCTCAACGGGGGCTTAAAATTAATTTTAAAGGTTCACAAACCTCAACAAAAGCTTAAAAATAATTTAAAAAATCCATTTCCTCAAGGAAGGCTTAAAAATAATTTTTAAATGAAAATCCACAAGCCTTAAGGAAGTCTTAAAAATGATTTTAAAAATCCACGATCCTCAACAAAGGTTTAAAAATAATTAAAAAAAAAACTCCACTATCGTCAACGGAGGCTTAAAATAATTTGAACAAAATCCACGAGCCTCAAGGGAAGCTTAGAAAATTTTTAAAAATCCACGAACCGCAAAAAGGGCTTACAAACGCTAAACGTAATTTTAAAAATCCACCAGTCTCCAGGGAGGCTTAATAATAATTTTAAAAAATCCACGAGCCTTAATTGAGGCTTAAAAATAATTTAAAAAATCCACTAGGCTCACAGGTGGATAAAAAATGATTTTGAAATATCCACGTGCCTCATAGTGGGGCTAAGAAATAATTTAAAAAAAAACTACGAGCCTTAAGAGTGGCTTAAAAAAGGGTTTTAGAAATTCTTTAAAAAATCCAAGAGCATTTGGCAGGTTAAAAAATCTTAAAAATTTTAAAAATTCTCAAGCCTTTGGAAGGTCTTTGAGAAAATTTTAAAAAAATTTTTGAGCATTTGGGAGGACTTGAAGAATTTTTTAAAAAGTCTTTTAGTCTCTGGGAGATCTAAAAAATATACAAACGTCGATTTCTTAAAGACATTTAAGAGGCCTTCAAAGACTACCGGGCCTTAAAACGTCGATTCTTTAAAGAATTTTTAGAGGCCTTCAAACGTGGATCTTTTGAAGAATATTTGGAGTCTGCCTAAAGCCCAAGAAACGTGGACTTTTTAAAGAATTTTTAGAGGTCTCCAAACGTGGATTTTCTAAAGAATTCTTAGAGGTCTCCAAACGTGGATTTTTTAAAAAAATTTTAGAGGTCTCCAAACGTGGATTTTCTAAAGAATTTTTAGAGGTCTCCAGACGTGGATTTTCTAAAGAATTTTTAGAGGTCTCCAAACGTGCATTTTTTAAAGAATTTTTAGAGGTCTCCAAACGTGGATTTTCTAAAGAATTTTTAGAGGTCTCCAAACGTGGATTTTTTAAAGAATTTTTGAAGGCTTCCTAAAGGGCTTCAAACGTTGATTTTTTAAAGAATTTTTGAAGGCTTCCTAATGGGCTTCAAACGTTGATTTTTTAAAGAATTTTTGAAGGCTTCCTAATGGGCTTCAAACGTGGATTTTCAAAGAATTTTTGAAGGCTTCCTAAAGGGCTTCAAACGTGGATTTTTAAAGAATTTTTGAAGGCTTCCTAAAGGGCTTCAAACGTGGATTTTTTAAAGAATTTTTGAAGGCTTCCTAAAGGGCTTCAAACGTGGATTTTTTAAAGAATTTTAAGAGGCCTTCAAATGTGGATTTTTTGAAGAATTTTAAGAGGCCTTCAAATGTGGATTTTTTGAAGAATTTTTGGAGGTCTCTAAACGTGGAAGGAGGTTTCCTGATATCCCCCAAACATGGATTTTTTAAAGTATTTTGGGAGATTACCTGATGGCCCCCAAACGTGGATGCGTAGATATTTTAAAGAACTTTTGGAGGCTACTTAAAAGCCTTCAAAGGTGGATTTTATAAAGAATTTGTGAATTTTCAAACTTGTTTTTGTACAGTATCTTTAGAGGCTGCCTAGAAGCCTTCAAACGTGGATTTTTTTATAGAATAATTAGAGACTAATTAAAGGCCTTTTCTATTAAAAAATCACGAGTCTCCAAATGTTTTTTTAAAATGTTTTGAAAAAATCCGTTCTTCTGAAAACATTTTTTTTAATTCCCGATTTTTGGCAAGACCTTCAAGTCCTGCATAAAAAACACAATACCCTATCCCATGAGAGAAGCATTTAAATGCCACAACCACAATTTATATGTTCTCATAACTTTTGCTGTGTTCTCTGCTTCTCTCACCTTCCTTCTGTCCTCCTTTTTGGAAAAAATCAGCGAAACACTCAACACTCCAAGTGTAGCAAAAAACAGAAATGGCAACGTAAGGATCTCAAGCCAAGGAAAGCAGAAAATGGCAAAAACAACTGTCTCATTAACTTTTAACTAACATTGTTGAGCAACGAGAAAAAAAAACAACCTCTAACTAAAATACTTTAACACAACTCGAGGTGGAAGGATAGAAAAAAAGGATTTACTACACAAGTGTATGGGTGTGTGTGTGCGGGCTTGTGCATGGGGAAATTTGTGTTAACATGTCCTGGTGGTTATTTGAGCTGTTTGTAGAAAAAAGCTTTATTTTCATGCATTTTATACTTGCTTAAAACGAGGGAGAGTTAGAGGTGGAGAAGTTGGCTGTCCTTGGTCTCTTTGGTTTATATCCTGCTTGTGGATGCCCACATGTATCTGAGGTGGCAGAAGTTTTGTATGCGCGATTTTTTTTCTCCGCTCGCCTTTGTTTTGTATGAAAAAATATTATTTTTATTAACAAGACAAATATTGTTAAGGTTATTTTTTTTCGCGGCCAACAACAGCTCTTGTTGCAGTGCTGGGGGCTGGGCTGGGAGGTCCTGGGAATGTGGGTAGTTCTTCATGTCCTGATGGGTATTTATTTATTGTGTAGGGTAATGAAAGGAATGATATTTTGAGTTGGCACAAAACAATAGAATCTTGGAAGAAAGTTCTTGGGGGGTCCTAGTCGGATAAATACTTTCCGAATGGATCCTTAATCCCAAATTTTACTCCCCAAATCCTCAATATCCCTAAGATTTTAATGTTTCTCCCCTTGTAGCTCCCTTAGTGTGTCTCCCTTGCCCACATTTTATTTATTCTCTCCCTTAATTACTTCCATTCTGTTTTGTTTTCGCTAAGACCTGCCAATTTTTTTTGTCGATTCTATGCTCGTGTGTTTTTTTTCGTTTCTCCAGTGCCCCGTTGATGATGCTACAAGGGTTATAAAAATATAAAAATTAATTTTAATGTGACAGAGAAAATATTGTTTTTTTTTGTAGCTGTTGTTGGTGCCGTTTTCTTGGGAAAATATGAACGAAGTTGAAATTTCATCTGATGTTTTAATTAGTGCTGGGGTTTTATTGTTTGACTTTGTTCGGACATATGTATATATGCAAGGGGGTGAGGGTGGCGGCGTATGACCTTTTGCTGTCACGAAGCCAAGCTGGGGAAAGGAATATAACAAAAAGGATATTGGACAATTAAATAAAATAAATAATATGTGAAAAAATGAATAAAAAATGAATTGGTGGGGAATGTTTTAAATAAAAACGTTTTTTTTTATTTATAAAAAAGTGTCCTCTAGATGTCAAAAAAAGGTAGTGTATATAATTTATAACAATTTATTGTAGGAGGCCTATAGAAAATTTTAGAAGGAAGTAGAGAGGAGGTAAAATGAAAAATTCACTAGTCTCAATGGAGGCTTAAATATAATTTTAAAAAATTCACGAACCTCAACAAAGGCTTGAAAATAATTTAAAAAAAATTACAAACTCAAAAAAGGCTTAAAAATAATAACAAAATTCCCGAGCCTCAAGAAGGCTTAAAAATAATTTTAAAAAATCCGCGAGCCTAAAGGGAGACTTAAAAACAATTAAAAAAAACACAAGTCTCATGGGAGGGTTAAAAAATAATTTTTAAAAATTCATGAACCTCAAGGGAGGCTTAAAAATAATTTAAAACAAATTCACGAACCTCAACAAACGCGTAAAAATATTTTTAAAAAATTCACAAACCTTAAAAATAACTTAAAAATAATAAAAAAAATCCGCGAGCATCTACGACGGCTTAAAAATAATTTTTAAAAATCAACGAGGCTAAAAATTTTTCGAACCCTAACAAAGGCTTAAAAATATTTTTAAAAAATTCACGAACCTCACGAACCTAATTTTAAAAAATTCTCAAAGCTCAAAAAAAGGATTAAAAATAATAAAAAATCCCCGAGCATCTAGGAAGGCTTAAAAATAATTTTTAAATTATTTTAAAAAACTCACGAACCTCCACAAAGACTTAAAAATAATTTTAAAAAATTCACAAACCTCAAGAAGAGCCTAAAAATAATTTTAAAAAAATTCACAAACCTTTAAAAAGGCTTAAAAATAATAAAAAAGATCCCCGAGCATCTAGGAAGGCTTAAAAATAATTTTTAAAAATCCCCGAACCACAATGAAGGCTTAAAAATAATTTAATAAAATTCACGAACCTTAACAAATGCTTAAAAATAATTTTAAAAAATTCACGAACCTCAAAAAAGGCTTAAAAATAATAAAAAAAATCCCCGATCAACTACGAACGCTTAAAAATAATTTTTAAAAATTTTAAAAAATTCACGAACCTCAACAAAGGCTTAAAAATAATTTTTAAAAACTCACGAGCTTCAAGGGAGTCTTAACAAAATGTTTAAAAAATCCTCAAGCCTCAAAGCATGCTTAAAAATAATTTAAAATAATTTTAAAAAAACCACAAACCTCAAGAAAGGCTTAGAAATAATTTATAAAATCCAAAAGCCTCAAGGAAGCCTTAAAAATAATTTTTAAAAATTCACAAACTTCAAAAAAGGCATGATAATAATTTTAAAAAAATTTCCAAACCTCAACAAGGATTTAAAAATAATATTAAAACTTCCCCGAGCCTCAAGGAAGGCTTAAAAATAATTTTAAAAAATCCCAGAGCCTCACTGGAGGCTTAAAAATAATTTTAAAAAATCACGAACCTCAAGAAAGGCTTAGAAATAATTTATAAAATCCAAAAGCCTCAAGGAAGCCTTAAAAATAATTTTTAAAAATTCACAAACTTCAAAAAAGGCATGATAATAATTTTAAAAAAATTTCCAAACCTCAACAAGGATTTAAAAATAATATTAAAACTTCCCCGAGCCTCAAGGAAGGCTTAAAAATAATTTTAAAAAATCCTCGAGCCTCAAGTCAAGCTTGAAAATAATTTTTGAAACCTCAACAAAGGCTTAAAAATAATTTTAAAAAATTCTTAAAACTCCACAAGGATTTAAAAATAATAATAAAACTTTCCCGAGCCTCAAGCAAGGCTTAATCATAATATTTAAAAATCCAAGAACCTCAAGGGAGCCTTAAAATTTTTTTTTTAGAAAAAAAAAAAAATAAAAATTCACAAATCTTAAGGGAGGCTTAAAAATAGTTTTAAAAAAATTACGAACCTCAACAAAGACTTAAAAATAATTTTAAAAATCCATGAACCTTAACAAAGTCTTAAAAATAATTTTAAAAAATTTAAAAACCCCAAAAAAGGCTTCAAAATAATTTTAAAAAATTCACGAACCTCCACAAAGGCTTAAAAATAATTTAAAAAAATTTACAAACCTCAAAAAAAAGCTTCAAATAATAAAAATCTCCGAGCATCTAGGAAGGCTTTAAAATAATTTTTAAATTATTTTAAAAAATTCACGAACCTCCACAAAGACTTGAAAATAATTTAAAAAATCCACGAACCTCAAGGGTGGCTTAAAAATCATTTAAAAAAATCCCCAAACCTCAACAAAGGTTTAAAAATAATTTTAAAAAATCCCCGAGCCTCAAGGAAAGGATTTCTTAAAGAATTTTTTGACCCCCTCGTGGCTTCAAAAAAAATTAGACCCTTTTATAAGCATCTTTTGAGGCTCATGGATTTTTTAAACTATTTTTAAGCCTCCCTTGAGTCTCGCGAATTTTTAAAATTATTTTTAAGCCCGCCTTAAGGGTCGACGATTATTTAAAATTATTTTTAAACCTTCCTTGAGGTTTGTGGATTTTTAGATATAATTTTTATCATGGGATCAAGGGAGGCTTAAAAATAATTTTAAATAATCCTCGATCTTCAAGGCAGGCTTAATAATAATTTAAAAAAAAATCTGCAAGCCTCAAGGGAGGCTTAAAAATAGTTTTAAAAAATCCACGAGCCTCGAATGATGCTTATAAAATGGTCTAAACAATTTTCTCACAAGCCACGATGAGGATAAAAAATTCTTTAAGAAATTCTCGCGGAGGACTTGAAGAAATTTAAAAAAACAACTCTCGAGCCTTTGGGAGGACTTGAAGACTTTTTTTAAAAATCTTCTAGTCTTTGGGGGGTCTTCAAAAACATTTGGCAGGTCTAAAAATTTCTTGAAGCATGGCTTTCTTAAAGACTTTTTAGCGGCCTTTCACAAACCTCCACACAGACTTAAAAATAATTTTAAAAATCCGCGAGCCTCAATGAAGACTTTTTTAAACCTTTCAAATTTTGGGAAGACTGAAAAATGAGCTAACATTTCTATTCCTTAAATCGCGTGTTTTAGCATCTTCAATTACAAAATTTGAAAGCACGGTATGAGGTCGATATGCCACCAAACGTGAAAATTGACAAATCATTGGAATTTATCTTTTGCGAAAATGAGTTAAAATCTTGATAGTAGTCTGGCAAAAAATGGTGAGGGACAAGAAAAAGGTCCTTAAACATGATTTGTGTTGACTTGGCTGATTTTTGACAAAATAAGATAAATTGTTGATATTTTTCCAACATTAAGCTACAACCGACACCCAAGAGCGAATAAAAATAAACAAAGGTTAGTTAAACCCAACATGCATTTCGATGGTGTGAGAAAGGTTTCGGGTTCGCAACTGTGCCTATGAATCCCTTTTTTCCTTCTCCACTAAAACAAAAACTCTAAGAATTGTTTAACAATGGATTTTACTTAACCAAAGTTATGTTATGCTTACCACAGCTCCATCTTCCTTCTCCCGAAGTAGAATGTCCTTATTAAAGGACCTTTATACTCTCTGCGTTAATATGTTTGGTTTTGGTTAATGTTGTTGATTCGGGTCTTGTGCTAATTTTTTTTTCTTTTTGGTGAACCATGTTGAGCTAAAAATGTATAAAAATTACGCGGTTTTACGCTGTAATGCCAAAGGGTTTTAATGGAGTTTTTTTTTTGGGTTAATAAATATATTACGGAAAATAAAAACATTTGAGAAAAAAAGAAGCAAATCCGCGGCAATTTAAATAGAGGTGATGTGTGGGAAAAATGCTGACTTTTAAAGTAAAAAGAAAATTTCTAAAAAAATCCTCGTTTGGAGACCTATAAGTAGCCTCCAAAAATTCTTTAAAAAATACACGTTTGGAGTGCCTTAAGTAGCCTCTAAAAATTCTTTAAAAATCCAGGTATGGAGATCTTTAGGTAGCCTTCAAGAATTCTTAAAAACTCTAAAAATTCTTTAAAAATCCAGGTATGGAGATCTTTAGGTAGCCTTCAAGAATTCTTAAAAACTCTAAAAATTCTTTAAAAAATCCACGTTTGAAGACCTTTGGGAGGCCTCTAAAAATTCTTTTAAAAATCCACGTTTGAACACCTTTGGGAGGCCTCTAAAAATTCTTTTAAAAATCCACGTTTAAAGGCCTTTGGGAAGTCTCCAAAATTCTTTAAAAAATCCACGTTTAAAGGCCTTTGGGAAGTCTCCAAAATTCTTTAAAAAATCCACGTTTAAAGGCCTTTGGGAAGTCTCCAAAATTCTTTAAAAAATCCACGTTTAAAGGCCTTTGGGAAGTCTCCAAAATTCTTTAAAAAATCCACGTTTAAAGGCTTTTGGGAAGTCTCCAAAATTCTTTAAAAAATCCACGTTTAAAGGCCTTTGGGAAGTCTCCAAAATTCTTTAAAAAATCCACGTTTAAAGGCCTTTGGGAAGTTTCCAAAATTCTTTAAAAAATCCACGTTTAAAGGCCTTTGGGAAGTTTCCAAAATTCTTTAAAAAATCCACGTTTAAAGGCCTTTGGGAAGTCTCCAAAATTCTTTAAAAAATCCACGTTTAAAGGCCTTTGGGAAGTCTCCAAAATTCTTTAAAAAATCCACGTTTAAAGGCCTTTGGGAAGTCTCCAAAATTCTTTAAAAAATCCACGTTTAAAGGCCTTTGGGAAGTCTCCAAAATTCTTTAAAAAATCCACGTTTAAAGGCCTTTGGGAAGTCTCCAAAATTCTTTAAAAAATCCACGTTTAAAGGCCTTTGGGAAGTCTCCAAAATTCTTTAAAAAATCCACGTTTAAAGGCCTTTGGGAAGTTTCCAAAATTCTTTAAAAAATCCACGTTTGAAGACCTTTGGGAGGTCTCTAAAAATTCTTTAAAAAATCCACGTTTGAAGACCTTTGGGAGGTCTCTAAAAATTCTTTAAAAAATCCACGTTTGAAGACCTTTGGGAGGTCTCTAAAAATTCTTTAAAAAATCCACGTTTGAAGACCTTTGGGAGGTCTCTAAAAATTCTTTAAAAAATCCACGTTTGAAGACCTTTGGGAGGTCTCTAAAAATTCTTTAAAAATCCACGTTTGAAGACCTTTGGGAGGTCTCTAAAAATTCTTTAAAAAATCCACGTTTGAAGACCTTTGGGAGGTCTCTAAAAATTCTTTAAAAAATCCACGTTTGAAGACCTTTGGGAGGTCTCTAAAAATTCTTTAAAAAATCCACGTTTGAAGACCTTTGGGAGGTCTCTAAAAATTCTTTAAAAAATCCACGTTTGAAGACCTTTGGGAGGTCTCTAAAAATTCTTTAAAAAATCCACGTTTGAAGACCTTTGGGAGGTCTCTAAAAATTCTTTAAAAAATCCACGTTTGAAGACCTTTGGGAGGTCTCTAAAAATTCTTTAAAAAATCCACGTTTGAAGACCTTTGGGAGGTCTCTAAAAATTCTTTAAAAAATCCACGTTTGAAGACCTTTGGGAGGTCTCTAAAAATTCTTTAAAAATCCACGTTTGAAGACCTTTGGGAGGTCTCTAAAAATTCTTTAAAAAATCCACGTTTGAAGACCTTTGGGAGGTCTCTAAAAATTCTTTAAAAAATCCACGTTTGAAGACCTTTGGGAGGTCTCTAAAAATTCTTTAAAAAATCCACGTTTGAAGACCTTTGGGAGGTCTCTAAAAATTCTTTAAAAAATCCACGTTTGAAGACCTTTGGGAGGTCTCTAAAAATTCTTTAAAAAATCCACGTTTGAAGACCTTTGGGAGGTCTCTAAAAATTTTTTTAAAAATCCACGTTTGAAGACCTTTGGGAGGACTCTAAAAATTCTTTAATAAATCTACGTTTGCAGGCCTTTAGGTAGCCTCCAAAAATTTTGTAAAAAATCCACGTTTGAAGACCTTTGGGAGGTCTCTAAAAAATCCACGTTTGCAGGCCTTTAGGTGGCCTCCAAAAATTCTTTTAAAAATCCACGTTTGCAGGCCTTTAGGTAGCCTCCAAAAATTCTTTTAAAAATCCACGTTTGCAGGCCTTTAGGTAGCCTCCAAAAATTCTTTTAAAAATCCACGTTTGCAGGCCTTTAGGTAGCCTCCAAAAATTCTTTTAAAAATCCACGTTTGCAGGCCTTTAGGTAGCCTCCAAAAATTCTTTTAAAAATCCACGTTTGCAGGCCTTTAGGTAGCCTCCAAAAATTCTTTTAAAAATCCACGTTTGCAGGCCTTTAGGTAGCCTCCAAAAATTCTTTTAAAAATCCACGTTTGCAGGCCTTTAGGTAGCCTCCAAAAATTCTTTTAAAAATCCACGTTTGAAGACCTTTGGGAGGACTCTAAAAATTCTTTAATAAATCTACGTTTGCAGGCCTTTAGGTAGCCTCCAAAAATTTTGTAAAAAATCCACGTTTCTTGGGATTTAGGTAGCCTCCAAAAATTCTTTAAAAAATCCACGTTTCTTGGGCTTTAGGTAGCCTCCAAAAATTCTTTAAAAAGTCCACGTTTGTAGGCCTTTATTTGGCCTCCAAGTATTCTTTGAAAAGCCACGTTTGTAGGCCTTTAGTTGGCCTCCAAGTATTCTTTGAAAAATCCACGTTTGGAGGCCTTTATGTAGCTTCCAAAAATTTTTTAAAAAATCCATGTTTGTGGGCTTTTAGGTATCCTCCAAAAATTCTTTAAAAAAATCCACGTTTTTTGGTGTTTAGGTATCCTCCAAAAATTCTTTAAAAAAATCCACGTTTTTTGGTGTTTAGGTATCCTCCAAAAATTCTTTAAAAAAATCCACGTTTGGAAGCCTTAAGGTAGCCTCCAAAAATTCTTTTAAAAATCCTCGTTTGGAAGCCTTTAGTTGGCCTCCAAGAATTCTTTAAAAAATCTACGTTTGTAGGCCTTTAGTTGGCCTCCAAAAATTCTTTAAAAAATCCACTTTTGAAGGCTTTTAGGTAGCCTCCAAAAATTATTAAAGAGTTCACGTTTGTAGGCCTTTAGGTAGCCTCCAAAAATTCTTAAAAAAATTCACGTATGAAGCTTCCAAAAACTCTTTAAAAAACACGTTTGAAGCCTCCACATCAAGCCTCCAAAAATTCTTTTAAAATTTACATTTTTGCGCTTCAGTGAGCCTTCAAAAATTCCTTTAAATCCTTTTATTATTAACGTTAAATATTTCCTAATTAAGTAATGCAACTTCTCTGGCAATTTATTTGCCAGGGTATCATTTGTCGTTATGCTGCAGTATATTTGTGGTATTTGTGGCATAAATATTCAGATTCCAATGCAGTTGTCTCTCTGTCTGTCGCCAAATGTGCTGCCTTGACACAAAACACAGCCGAGCGATCCGATATTTTCAAATGACTAGATGCATTGACCCTCAATGGTGTTGAGTGGTAAATATTTGTAGATATTTTCACACCTATCATAGAACGACGACATCGATGTGCCACATTTCCTCCCACCCTCGCTGGAACTTCCCCCCCGATGCTGGGTAATTAAAACATTAAATGAACTCAATTAAAATTTGCATCAATATTGGCGCTGTTGTTGTTGTTGGTATATTTTCACTATAATTTTTCAATTATAATTTACAAAAATTAAAAACCTCATTGAACCTATTGACCTTTCATTTCAGGTTGGACAGGGCAATGCAGCTCGGCATAGATGCCAGACCGTTGATAGGCTGGCAAGCAGCCACAAATGCGGAATAACGCGGTCAATGTGTAAAAACGATAGATGGACAATGTATATTGGGGTGGTTCGGTGGGGGAAATAATTTTGAAAATTTTTGTATTTTTTTAACAAAAAAAAAAAAATATTTAAAAAAAAATCCAAAAAAATTTGGATTTTTTTTAAATTTTAGAAAACTTTTATATATTTTTAATATAATTTTTTTTGATCCACCCTAATGTCCAATTAAATTTATTGATTGCCGGTAATATTTACACTTGTTGTAGTCACTGTTGCAGAGTAACTGTCGCCATATGCCTGTGTTTTGTTGCAGCAGCAATGAAAGTGTGAAAAACCAAATGTATTTGGTTTTGTGACTTTTGCACTCTCGCTTTCCCTCTCTCTCTCTCTCACACTCGCCTCCACTCTCAAGTACTCTTAGGGCCGGATGTTTATTGATAATTTGTAAATTATTATTTTGTTGATAAATAACAATAATAATAACAGCAACAACAACAACACAAATAGCGGTAACTGCAGCGACAGGTAGCAATGCCAATGGCAACGCCAAAAAGACTTGGCTACAGGTTGTGTGCGCGTAGTCCTGTGGTTAATTGCGACACATTTGTGGCTTATAATGAAGGTAATGAGTTTTAAATACTATTTGAATTCCCCCCCCCCCCCCCCCCCCCCAAGAGACCTAACCTTTGTACTTTTTTTTCGAAAAATGGAAATTATGTTGGTTGCAATGAAATTACAGATAAATTATCTTCTGATATAAATAAAAATAAAAACAAATAATAATATTGAAATATATGAGTTGCTGAACATATGGCAGCGGCATATGTGGCGGATAAGAGATAAGGCAATAAAGGAAGTTTTAATTTATTCGAAAATATGTAATTTTGTTTAAATGAAAATCTAAGTATTTTTCTGTAACTCAAGGATTCAATAAGTCACCACAGAGGAGCTGGAGGGCCTGTGAGGCTCCCCACACATACGAAACCTTAAGAGATGAGCTGCAGGTCTGGACTGTTACTCGTCTTTACGGACGAGCTGAAGTGCCGCCTCTGAGTTGGTTATGAGTTTCTCTCTCCATAAACGAGCTAGAGAGCTGGGCAGCGAGCCTCTATCTTCTTAGATAAGCTGCATGGCGGGTCAGTGAATCCAGAGATGGGCAGAATAATGAAAGAGAAATGCTTTAGAGAATTTTGAAATAACTTTCCGGTATTGAATTTCGTACTTATTTAATAATTTTTTAAACAATACAGGGTGTGCTGGAAAAACTGCAACCAACTTTAGATTGCTACCACTCGTAAGCCACTCGTCCGACAACTGTTAAAATTATTCCAGTGATAGCTCATTATATTGTTAACAAGCGTACAAAAGCATTTTGGGGAGAATTTTCCGGAAAAAAAAAGTTATTCCCGATGATTGGCTGGAAAACCACAGGTGGCTAGTGGTTAGAGCACTCCAGCATTTAAATGTGAATAAATTTTTTGTGTCTCGTACCATCGCTCGTCACCGGGATACTGGTAGCGTAGCCCGACGTCAAGGAAGTGAACAGAAGAAAACAGCAACATTAGCAGAAATGGAAATGGTTCGAAAAGTAAAGAAGCGACTTGATCGAAACCCCCGCGTCGCAGTGGTCGAAAATGCCTCGTGAGCTGAACATATCGCAATATTCCATTCGGCTAATATTAAAAAATAATCTCGGGGTAAAGCCATTGAAATTCCAAAAAGTGCACGAACTTACACCGCAACAGCAAGAAAAAAGACTCAAAAGAGCTAAAGAGTTGCTTCGCTTGGCCGAAAGAGGCTAACTGCCGAATTTGGTATTCTCTGAAGAGAAAACATTCGTTAATCAGCTTAAAATGTTTACCTTCGGTTGGCCACCAGAACTCAAGCGCCGGCCATGATGATGTTGTGGACCGCCATAACAGCCGATGGTCGCTCTCCGCTCGTATTAATCGATCGTGGCATCAGAATAAATGCCGAATATTATTGCGAAAATATTCTGGAGGGTGTATAAAAGCCTTGGGTACGAAAACATTTTGTCCCCAGACCTCGGCGGATATCAATCCGTTCAGGAGTATTTTGGAAAGCAAGGTTGACACTAAAACATACCAAAGTGTCGATCACCTCAAGCAAGCGCTTCGCCGGCAATGGGCCAAAATACCGCAGAGCAACATTCGGGCAGCGTGTGACGGTTTCATTGGCCGTTAATTTTAATTAATTTTCATTGGCCATAATTCGTGAACAAGTCTGGAGGGCTTGTGAGGCTCCCCACACATGAGAGACATTCAGAGGAACTCAATAATTCATTAAGTTTCCGTAGGGGAGCTGGAGGGCCTGTGAGGCTCCCCACACATGAGAGACATTCAGAAACATTCTGCAGATCCAGTGAATCAGCTGGAAGACTAGATGGTTGGTCGTCTTCATGGACGAGCTGATGTGTCGCCTATCAGTCTCTCTGTCTATATAGACGAATTGAAGAGCGGGTGGACTACTGTGTCGCGTTCTACCTCTCTCTTTACTGAAGAGTCTTCAGAGACATGTTGGAGGCCAGGCCAGTGAGTCTCTTTCTTCATAAAAGAGCTGTACAGCGGAACAGCTTGTCTCTCTCTCTAGGTACGAAGTAGAGTGCCGCCCTGTGAGTCTCTCTCCCTCTTCCTCTCTCTCTCTCTCCAGGAATAAGCTGGTGGGCGGACCATGATAAACTAAGATTTTTTCTGTAGTGAATAGAACCTGTGAGGCTCCACACACATGAGAAACATTCAAAGACGAGCTGTAGGGTCAGTGATTATCCATAGATGAGCTGAAGGACTGAAATGTTGTCATCTCTATGGACGAGCTGAAGTGTGGTCTATCAGTCTCTCTCTCTCTTTATCTGAATTTCATTCTCCATAAATGACCTGGGAAGCGGCCCAGAAGTCTTTCGCTTCTAATATTAGCTGTAGCACTCCAGAGACGAGGTGGAGGGCCGGCCTGCGAGTCCAGGGATGAACAGGGTGGGGAAGAGCTGCCTATCAGTCTCTCTCTCTCTTTGTATATAGACGAGTTAGTGGATGGGCCTGTGATTTTATCTCTACATCAACGAACTGGAAAGCAGCCCAGATGACTTTAGCTTCTAAAGTCTTTCGCTTCATTCCACATAAGAGATGGAGGGCCGGCCTGCGAGTCCAGTCATGAACTGATAGGCAGACCAGTGAGTCTCTAACTCCAAAAACGAGTTGAAGGTGGCCAATGAGTCTCTCTCTCTCTCTCCAGAGATGAGATGGGGCGCCAATGAGCCTTTTTTTACACCGAGACGACCTAGTGAGTCTCTTTCCAAAGAGGAGGAGGAGCAGGACGTAGCAGTGAGTCTATTTCTCCAATCTCTTGAGAGACGAGATGGGGGAGGGGGACAGGCCAGTGAGCCAATGAGTACCTTTCCCGCCAGAGATGAGTTGGAGGGCGTGGCGGTGAATCCTCTCTCCAGAGTCGAGTTGGAGGGCGGGCTATTGCGTTTCTTTCTCCCACTCTCACCAGAGACCAGTTGGAGGCCGAAGTTCCTCTCTCTCTCCATAGATAAGCTGGTCCCTGCCCAGAGGTGAGATTGATGCACGACCAATGAGTACCTTTGTTCTGCGATAAGTTGGTGGGCGTTGGTCTCTGTCTCCAGAGACGAACTGAAAGTCGTGCTAGTAAGTCTCTCACTCCTGAGATGAGTTGAGGCGCCTGTTAGTCTCTCTCTCCCTAAAGATCAGCTGGAGACCCAATGAGCATCTGGAGGATGGACTAGTAGAGACGGACCAGCGAGTCTCTTTCTCCCTCTCTGCACAGAAACGAATAAGAGGCCGCTTAGTAAATCTCTTTTTCCAGAGACGATTATCAGGCGGAAAAGAAAGTCTGTCTCCAGAGACGAAACAGAGGGCGAGGGCGGATCAGTAAGTCTCTCTCTCTCCATAGGAATTAATTAATAATTTATTTTTCATTTGTTTATTTTTTATACTTTCTTCATTTATTTATTTTTTTATTATCCATTCTTTTTTAATTTATTTACAATATTATTTACGTATGTATTAGTTAATTTATAAAATTTGAGGTCTGCATATCCTTGTAGTATACTCTTTAAAAAATCCAACTTATGAAGTAAAGTAATGATCCTTGAAAAAGGTTTCTTTAAAAGACCCCGATTTGGTGTCTGTTGATCCTTGAAACACTCTCCAATGTTTTCAATCCGTGTTTGTTTGATGTTGGTCTTTGAAAAAATATCCTTTAAATAACATGTAGTTTACCCATCGTCCTTGAAAACTATTCTTAAAATACGCGACAGTTTGAGTAATGATTCCTTAAAAATCCAAATTTATTTTATGGTGAAGATCCAAAAGAATGAGGTCTGTTGATCCTTGAAAAACGGGTTTGAAGTTACCAGATACTTTGAATATTTTTATACCCTACAACACTATGTGTTGGGGGTATTATAAGTTTGATTGGGCCAGAATTTATGTAACACCTCGAAATATTGGTTTCCCATATAGGAAAGTATATATGGGTCTTCCTAGCTCGCCGAGCTGAGTCGATCTAGCTATGTATGTCCGTCCGTCCGTCTGTCCGTCTGTCCGTCTGTCCATGTTAATTTGTAATCACTCTACAGGTCGCAATTATGGCCCGATCTTCACGAAATTTAGAATGGAGGTGGGGTTAAGGTCAGAATAGAACCCTATTTCTTTTGAAGATGATCGCATAATATTTAGGGGTTGAAATGGACCAAATACTGAAAAAATGTCGGATTTTGCAGTAGCTATACAGGTCGCAATTATAGACCAATCGACGCGGAATTTCGCATGTAGCTAGAGTTTAGGGCGGGGAAGAAGCCTACCAATTTGGGTGGTCATCGGATAATATTTAGCGGGTAAAATATACCATATCTTTTTTGTTGAAAAAATTCAAAATTTTTCATTAAGCCGCGAATATTTTAAATCCCGGCGAAATCACAAAGCCAAGACAAGGTTACTTCTGATCTTTACATTGATGTTAAGATCCAACAAATCGGATATATAGCAAAATATGTGCGATATATATGTCTATCAAAGAAGATATGCTTGAAAGATCTCCTTTATGTCGAGAACGGCTGAACTGATTTCGACAGTTCTCATTAATTCAGAATGGCCTCTTGGCAGGAAAGAAAAAACGTCTAAAAAATCCCATAAAAACATCTCTCTAAAGATTAAAATATTGATTTTGTAACATTTTTCATATTTTTTCAATTTTGTCATATTTTTGGCATATTTTCATTTTGAATTAAACATTTGGTAATATTTCTACAGCTAACAAAACTAAGTAGTTAGGATATCAGGATATCATATACAGATCGCATTTATGGCTCGATTCTTACGAAATTTGGCATGGGGATAAGATGAGGGTCAGAATAGAAGCCTACTCTTTTTGGAGATGATCGTCATATATTTAGGGGTTGAAATGGACCAAAAAACTGCAAAATTGTCAGCAGGTCGTAATTATCGCCAGAACCTCACGCACATTTGAATGGGGGTTACCGGGCATTGCAAAAGCCAAGCAGTTTTGGATGGCCATCCAAAAATATTCAATGTGTGAAATAGTTTGCCAACTTTTGTAGACAAAATACGAAAATGTCCATTCCAGTGACTTTTTGGAGAATTCACAAATACAGGAAAGACGCACTTCTGACTATTTCGTTAACGCTGATTTCGTTGAAGAATATAGTCAAATGTCTGTATCTCACATAGATGCTTTTCCGTCAAAAACCAATAATAAATGTTAATCTTTTGCCACTTCTGAGAGATTATAGGTATTGGTTCCAGATCCAGATCAGACCATTTAAGTGCAACATCTACCAATAAATTGGAAATGAGCAAATTAGTTTAAGTTGCTATTATTCGAAAATTAGAGAACGAAACCTGATGGTTTTCTTTTATTATTTGTCACAATATCTTGTGGAATTCTTTCGAGTATCTCGCCTATATAAACTGTATTGTTTATTATAGTGTTGTAGGGTATTCAACGGTCGGCCCCGCTCGACTGTAGCCTTTGCTTACTTGTTTTAAATCAATGTTTGTTTTTTTATTTTTGTCCTTGAAATTTTTCAAATCCAAAATTTCAAAATTTTTTAAAATCCAAAAATATGAGGTCTGTTAATCCTTGGAAAACTATCCAGGGTTTTGAAATCGGTTAATCCTTTAAGAAATTTCTTTAAAAATCCAAGTGCATTTCCCATTGGTCCTTGAGAAAATATTCAAAAATCCAGAGTTATTTAAAAATAAAAAAATGTGATCTGTTGTTCCTTGCTATCCTTTTGTCATATGTGATAATTTGAGGATTGATGCCTATAAAAAATATTCCTAAGATGTACAGATTTTGCCATTTTTGTTTGATTATTGGCCCCCATAAAAATATTAAAAGTGTTTTTAAAAAATGTTAAAATTCATTAAAAATTATTTTTAAAAAATATTTTTACTTCTTTAAATCCTTGAAAATTCCTGAAAATCCAAATTTTCCCATATTTGTTTAAAGAGAACAATAGGTCTAAAATATTGGTGTTTTTCCAATAATATACCTGAATTTTATCCTCAGGCATACTCATTAATAATGCTTTAGATTTTGAACGTCTGGACGTTAAGTCTCCTTTCCCTCTTTGGGTGTATGAGACCAAACCCCCCCAAACTCCTTACCCCACAAAAATGACCATCGATTGTATATTTTTTTATTTTGGTCCCCTGCACCAAATCTCCAACACCCAGAATAACAACCAAGCCCAAGTTACGTTTTAATGTTAGAAAATTTCCACCAAAAAAAAGATACACTCTCCTTCATTATTTCCAGCTACCCCCGACCACAACCGAGTCAACCAAAACGCAAATCAAACTGAACGAACGAATGGACGTAGGAAAGTAAACAAATATCGCGAAGTAACGATAAATTCCGGCCAAATAATAAAAAAATATGAGGGTATTGTATTTATGTAAGTAGTATGGATTTTATTGTGTTCTGCTGCCGCTGTGTTCGTCGCCGTGTACTTCGTGGCCCTGTTCTTTTTTTAATTCAATTTATTTTTTGGATTTATTCACATTTATCCACATGAGATTCATTTCCGGTGAACATTCATTTTTTTTGCTTCTTTGGTTTCGGGATTTTTCGCGTAGAACGACCAGGATGTTGACCATGTATTCTATACGTTCCTGCATTGCCTCTTAATTCTCCTTCCAACTCCAGGAGAGATTTTTTGGTTGGCAATTTTTTTCGCGTTTTTTTTCTGGCACTCATAAAAAAGAGCAGGGCCAAAATATTATCCTAACTCCTATGCTATTGAAAATTTGCAAGGCATCAATGGTGTTGCGAGGTTGTCTTTTTGCATGGCAGACTGGTCATTGCTTCCTCGAAGGATTCACCTATTTTTTGTTCTCGTTTCTTGTCTGTCTCCCCCAGATAAATTTAATGAAAATTGATGAAACAAAAGTTTGCAAAGGTAATTGCGGGTAATACATTAATGAGGCTTTGAAATGCAAATATTTCCCATTAATCTGACGGCCAAAAGTTCGGTAGGTGTTGAAATCGCCGGAAAAAAGAGGATTGATCGAATTAGTTTTTATAAACGGCTACTTTTTGGGTTGTGAATATTAAATTGAATTACATCTACGAAATTAGTGATTGCAACACCCAAAGGCTGTCCTTGTAAAACAGGATAAGGATAGGATTAAAATAAATTAAGTGTTTCAAGGATTGACTTGATAACGTGGGTCTTGGAGGAGGCCTTAAAAAATTATTTGAAAATTCTACGAATTTTACATATGATACTTAAAAAAAAATATAAAAAATTGTATAAGCCATGTGAAGGCTTATAAAAACTCAGAAGACCTTTGGTAAGTCTTGGCGGCGATATTTTAAAGAATATTTTTTCAAATATTATAAGAGGCGTGGATTTTTTAAAGAATGTTTTTTCAAGGACTACAAGAGGCGTGGAATATTTTTTAAGGACTACAAGGAGCGTGGATTTTAAAAAAAAAATATTTTTTCAAGAACCGTGGGAGGCGTGGATTTTTTAAAAAAATATTTTTCCAAGAACCGCATGAGGCGTGGATTTAAAAAAAAATATTTTTTCAAGAACCGTAGGAGGCGTGGATTTTAAAAAAAATATTTTTTCAAGAACCGTAGGAGGCGTGGACTTTTTAAAAAAATATTTTTTCAAGAACCGTATGAGGCGTAGATTTTTTAAAAAAATATTTTGTGAAGAACCGTAGAAGGCTTGGATTTTTTAAAAAAAAATATTTTTTGAAGTAGGAGGCGTAGATTTTTAAAAATATATTTTTTTCAAGAAGCGTAGGAGGCGTGGATTTTTTAAAAAAATATTTTTTCAAGAACCGTAGGAGGCGTGGATTTTTTTAAAAAAATATTTTTTCAAGAACTGTAGGAGGCGTGGATTTTTAAAAAAAATATTTTTGCAAGAACCATAGGAGGCGTGGATTTAAAAAAAAATTTTTTTTCAAGAACCATAGAAGGCGTGGATTTAAAAAAAAAATTTCAAGAACCATAGAAGGCGTGGATTAAAAAAAAAAATTTTTTTTCAAGAACCATAAAAGGCGTGGATTTAATTTTTTTTTTCAAGAACCATAGGATGCGTGGACTTTTTAAAAAAATATTTTTTCAAGAACCGTAGGAGGCGTAGATTTTTTAAAAATATATATTTTCACGAAACATTGGAGACGTGGATTTTTTTTTAAAAAAATATTTTTTTAAGAACCAAAGGAGGCGTGGATTTTTTTTAAAAAAAATATTTTTTCAAGAACAATAGGAGGCGTAGATTTTTTAAAAAAATATATTTTCAAGAACCATAGGAGGCGTAGATTTTAAAAAAAAAATTTAAGAACCCTTAAAATCCTTGGAACAAAATTTTTTTTAAAGACCACGCCTTAATGGTCTTTAAAAAATATTATTTAAAACATCCACGCTTCTTATTGTCCTTGAAAAGATTTTTCTCAAAAAATCCACGCCTTTATGGTCCTTAAAAATATTATTTAAAACATCCACGTCTCTTATTGTCCTTGAAAAAATATTCCTCTGAAAAGCCACGCCTCTTATTGTCCTTGAACAAATATTCTTTGAAAAATCCATGCCTCTTGTAGTCCTTAAAAAATACTCTTTAAAGAATCCAGATGCGTGACTTTTTAAAAAAATATTTTTGCAAGGAACAACAAAGGCGTGGATATTTTAAAGAATATTTTGTTTAAGGACCAAATCAAACGAGGATTTTTGAAAATATATTTTTTCAAGGACCAAATCCAACGAGGATTTTTGAAAATATATTTTTTCAAGGACCAAAAGAGGGGCGTTGATTTTTCAAAGAATATTTTTTCAAGGACAAATCAAACGAGGATTTTTGAAAATATATCTTTCAAAACCAAATCAAACGAGCCCTTTTGAAAATATATTTTTTAAGGACCAAATTAAACAAAGACCCCATCTTGTGGGAATTTTTACGAATTTTTGTGTAGGATAAAGGATTTATGAAAATTTGATGAGCCCTGTGGGGGGTTAAAAAAATTCATGGACCTTTTGGTAAGTCTCCCACAACAGAAAATTCCACAAGCCTAATGGGAGGATTAAACAATCCTTCTTTGCCTTAGGGCAAGCCTTAGTCTTTAAAAATTCCACGAGCCTTGTGGGCGCCTTAAAAAATCTTGTAATACCTCGAATCTTCTAGAAGGCTTAACATAAAAAATATTCCACAAACCTTTAAAGGCAAAAAGGGTAATATAATATGTAAAAAAAAGGAGGCTGAGAAAGGTAATTAAAAAAAATCCACCAGCTCTCTAAAAGTCTTTTAAAAAATTTCACGAGCCTCAAGAGAGCTTAGAAATCCAAGTGCCTCCCAGAGATTTCAGATTTTTTTTTAAATCTTTATGAGCCCAAGAAACTTGTGAGCTTTTTGGTAAGTCTCCCAAGAAATCCAAGAGCCTCCAAGACAGTTTAAACAATTTTTAAAAAATCAAAGAGCCTCCCAGAGAGTTTAGAAAAATTGAAACAATTTTTAGGAATTTTAGAGGCCTTCTTAAACACTCCAGGCTTGGATTTTTTGTGGTATTTTCTAAACCTTCCTGAAGGATCCCAAAAGCGGATTTTTTAGGTATTTTTGAAGCCTTCAATTAAATTTTATAGCTATGAATTTTTAAGAGATCATTAAAAGATCTGCAAACATGGATTTCTTTAAATAATTTGAGGAGACTCCTTAAAGGACTTCGAACGCGAATTTCTTAAGATTTGTTGAAGAATTTTTGGAGACTTCCTAAATGGATTCAAGTGTTGTAATTTTAAAAATTTAGTGGAGTTTCCAAAAACCCAGAAAAGAAAGAATGTTTAGAGAATCCTCAAAGATCCTTATATGGGGATTTTTAAAGAATTTTTAGAGGCTTCCTAAAAAGGACTTCGGACAGGGATTTTTAAAAAATTTTTAGAGGAATTCGAACTTGGATTTTCGAACTTGGATTTTTAAAGAATTTTTAAAGGCTTCCTAAAAAGGACTTCGGACAGGAATTTTTAATGAATTTTTTGAGGAATTCGAACTTGAATTTTCGAACTAGGATTTTTTAGGAATTTATTGAGACTCCCTAATAAGTATTTTTATAGAATTAATTTTCATGAGCCCCAAGAGGGTTTGCCACTATTTTTTAAATGTTTGAAAAATCCTCTAGTCTCGCAAAAAATTAAAATAAATCCTTGGAAATCCCACCTTCTGCCCTTATATATTTATATATTTGTACTGTAGCCTTCATTCCAATTCCAAATTCTCCTGAATATTTCATTTCTCAATTACCACAATTACAATTATTTCAACTTTTAAATATAAGTACCAATACAACAATCACACAATCTCACTCTATTGAACAATTCTCACATCTCGAACTCATTGCAGTACAGAAAGTACAGAACATGCACACTTGTGTAAGTGCATCCTTAGGAAATTCTTTGGAAAATCGTAACAGCACATGATTGGAAATTCGTATACATGTGCGTGAGAGTGTGTGCAGTTCATGTTCATATTTTCTTTAAATTGCATTGTACAATTAGTTTGATGTGTTAATTTGAACTTTTGCCAATGGATTTTTGAACAATTCTCGTCGATGTTTAGTATGACTCGTGACCTGTGTGCGAGACATACCAAAACACATACATATGTATGTATGCATGTATGATTGTATGTGTTTGTAGTTTATCAATAAGCAAGGAAACAGCCATAAGGAATGTAAATCTTAACATAGGACAGACAAACACACTCACACGAACATATTTAGAAGAAGAAATCGAAGAACGACAGAAAGCCACAACATTTCATTCACTTACAACACCAAAACTTTTGCTGTTCTTTTGGCTGATATTTTCGTTGTGGCTGGCGGTCGGCCGTTCGTTTGGTGATGGCGGGTGGCAGCGTTGGTGCTGCTGCTGCATGGTACCCATAGAAATGAAATTTCTTTCAAGGAAAACGTGTTAGCGGGAAAACTTTGATAACATCACATGTACACACAATGTAATTGCATGGCGAAGGACAAAGACTTGGCAGTAAGGATGCTGTGAGGAAATAGTGGATTAGGCCTTAAGTGAGGCCTCATATATTGGATTTTTCGAAGAATTTTTTGAAGCTGCCTAGAGGTCTCCAAACGTATATTTTTCAAAAAAAGTTGACTTTCGCAGTTGATTTTAAGAAGGCATTTTGAAATACTCCAAAACAATTCACAGGCTGGTTTTTAAGGGATTTTTAGGACATCCGGAAGGACTTTAATTTTTATTTTTTTGGAATTTTTGACGATTTTTTAGACCTTCCCAAAGGACTTCAAATTTAGATATTTTATAGAACTTATTAAAAGTTGCTAAAAGTCTTCCAGAAGTACTTCAAACTTAGTTTTGTAAAGTGAAATTTTAGACCATCCAGAAACTCTTCAAACGTGGATTTGTAAAGAACTTTTGGAGTCTTTCCAAATATATTTTTAGATATTTTTTGAAGTCCTCCTGAAGGATTTAAGACGTCGATTTTTAGGTTCTTGACTTTGAACGCTGATTTTTTAATAATTTTTTAGGCCGTCTTAAAGGACATCAAAAGTAGATTTTTAAGATCCTCCCAAAGGACTTCAAACGTGAATGCTTAAATAATTTTTTGGTCTTCTTGAAGGGGTTTAAATGTGGATCTCAAACTAGATTTTTTTTATTGTTTTAAGATATTTAAAAGGTCTTAAGGCCTACAAGCGCCTATTTTTTAAAACTTTTTTAGAGACTCTCCGAAGATCTTTAGATGAGGATTTTTTATAGAGTTTTTCATGGATACCTAAAGACCTTCCCTACCTAAAGACCTTCAAATTTAGGAATATTGTAAAATTTTTGAAGGATATCTGATGGCCTTCATTCGTGAGTTTTTAAAGAACTATTGAAGGATATCTAAAGACATTAGAACTTGATATTTTTAAAGGATATGTAAAGGCATTCAAGCGTGAATTTTTAAAGGATACCTAAGGTTCTTCCACCTTGAATTTTTTAAAAGAATTTTTAGAGGATTCCACAAGTCCTTCAATCATGAATTTTTTAAAGAATTTTTAGAGGATTTCTAATGTCCTTCAAAAGTGGATTTTTAAGAGATTCCCAAAAGTCCTTCGAAATTGGATTTTTTAAACATTTTTTAAAGGATACCTAAAGTCCTTCAAACGTGGATTTTTTAAAGAATTTTTAAAGGATACCTAAAGTCCTTCAAACGTGGATTTTTAAAAGAATTTTTAAGGGATACATAAAGTCCTTCAAGCGTAGATTTTTTAAAGATTTTTTAGAGACTTTCCATAGGCCTTTATGCGTGGATTTTTTAAAGAAATTTTAGAGACTTCCTAACGGCTTTCAGGCGTGGATTTTTTAAAGAATTTTTAGAGACTTCCTAAAGTCTTTCAGGCGTGGATTTTTTAAAGAATTTTTAGAGACTTCCTAAAGTCTTTCAGACGTGGATTTTTTAAATAATTTTTAGAGACTTCCTAAAGTCCTTCAAACGTGGATTTTTTAAATAATTTTTAAAGGATACCCAAATTCCTTCAAACGTGGATTTTTTAAAGAATTTTTAAAGGATACCCAAAGTCCTTCAAACGTGGATTTTTTAAATAATTTTTACAGGAAACCTAAAGTCCTTCAAACGTGGATTTTTTAAATAATTTTTAAAGGATACCCAAAGTCCTTCAAACGTGGATTTTTTAAATAATTTTTAAAGGATACCCAAAGTCCTTCAAACGTGGATTTTTTAAATAATTTTTACAGGAAACCTAAAGTCCTTCAAACGTGGATTTTTTAAATAATTTTTAAAGGATACCCAAAGTCCTTCAAACGTGGATTTTTTAAATAATTTTTAAAGGATACCCAAAGTCCTTCAAACGTGGATTTTTTAAATAATTTTTAAAGGATACCCAAAGTCCTTCAAACGTGGATTTTTTAAATAATTTTTAAAGGATACCCAATGTCCGTCAAACGTGGATTTTTTAAAGAATTTTTAAAGGATACCCAAAGTCCTTCAAACGTGGATTTTTTAAATAATTTTTAAAGGATACCCAAAGTCCTTCAAACGTGGATTTTTTAAAGAATTTTTAAAGGATACCCAAAGTCCTTCAAACGTAGATTTTTTAAAGAATTTTTAAAGGATACCCAAAGTCCTTCAAACGTGGATTTTTTAAATAATTTTTAAAGGATACCCAAAGTCCTTCAAACGTGGATTTTTTAAAGAATTTTTAAAGGATACCCAAAGTCCTTCAAACGTGGATTTTTTAAATAATTTTTAAAGGATACCCAAAGTCCTTCAAACGTGGATTTTTTAAAGAATTTTTAAAGGATACCCAAAGTCCTTCAAACGTGGATTTTTTAAATAATTTTTAAAGGATACCCAAAGTCCTTCAAACGTGGATTTTTTAAAGAATTTTTAAAGGATACCCAAAGTCCTTCAAACGTGGATTTTTTAAATAATTTTTAAAGGATACCCAAAGTCCTTCAAACGTGGATTTTTTAAAGAATTTTTAAAGGATACCCAAAGTCCTTCAAACGTGGATTTTTTAAATAATTTTTAAAGGATACCCAAAGTCCTTCAAACGTGGATTTTTTAAAGAATTTTTAGAGACTTCTCAAAGCTTTAAGGCGTGGATATTTTAAAGAATTTTTAAAGATTTTTTTGAGACTTCCCAAAGGCTTTCAGGCGTGGATATTTTAAAGAATTTTTATAGACTTCTCAAAGATTTCAAGGAGAATTTTTAAAGACACCCCTCAAACTTGGTTATTAAAAAAAATATTTAAAAGCTCCTTAAAAGGCCTTCAAACACAGATTTTTCAAAAAAAAAAAAAAAAAAAAATTATATATATATATATATATATATATATATATATATATATATATATATATATATATATATATATATATATATATATATATATATATATATATATATATATATATGTATATATATATATAGAGGCCGTAAAGGCCTTCTAATGTGGACTTTAAAAAAATAGCTATTCCATTTAAGAATTGTTAGACTCCCTTGAGGCGATTTTTGAGAGACTTCCTAAGGCCTAGAAAACGTTTGTTTGTCAAAGAATCTTTAGAGACTCATTAAAGACCTTCAGTCGTAGATTTTTTAAAGTCTATTTAATAATTTTTAGAGACTCCTTAAAGACATTCAGGCGTAGGTTTTTTTTAAGATTTTTTAAAAGACTTTTCAGAGTCGTTCTAAAGGCTTTAGGCGGTTTTTTTAGCAATTCTTGCTATAAGGGCCCTTTGTTTTAGTCACATCTTCTTTAAATCCCTCACACATTTTCGCGAAGTTTGCCAATATTGGACATGCATATTAGAGATGTTTTAAATCCAATACAATTTCATGACGAAGAACAAGTTGATTTTTGACAAATACATTTTAGCGCAATTATTTAATGAAGTTATAAATTTTGAAACGATGAAAACTTAGAGCCAAAATGAAATAGTTAGCCAATACTCGACGATGCATTCGGATGAGTTGACGATGCACTCGAGAAAAAATTAAGGAATTTTAGATTTTCCATGAAAATTCTTGAAACATCTTCCTTTAAAGACCTTTATGGAGTTCTTAAATGTTCTCTAAAAGTCCATAGGGAAAAAAAAAGTTATGGAGTCCCTATTTTGTTAAAATCCATTTTAAAAAAATTCTTTAAAAATTCAAATTTAAGCAATTTTAAGTAGTCGTCAAAAATCCACTTTTACAAGTCTTCACAGAATGGATGATAATTTGCTTTTAAAACTCCCCGATTTCAGAAATTATTTTTTGGCTGTAATTTGAATTCTAAGTTTCGTTGTTGATATTCCAAAGAATTCCTTCAAGTTTGTCCTTGTGTTCTGAAATGTATGTGGAACCAGCTTGTCAAGAATGAGTGTTAATTCTATGGAAAATTGAAATTATTACCTATGCGACAAAGAGAGAAATTTTACCAGTTGTGAATGTGTGTGTGTGTCTCCACACACATACACGGATCAGCCTACATTACTACAAGTTTATGTAATTTGATTTATTTGGAATAATCTTAGCTTCGGCCTGAGAACAATTGCTTCAAGAAAGGATATGTGAGAATCATGAAACAAAATTCTATTGACATTATGAACTGCTCGCTGCCAGTTGTGTGTGATGTCCTTTTTGTTTTGACATTTTTGAGGTTACTTTGCCCGAAAAACTTGCGGTAAAATTCAATTAGAAAATCACAAATGAAGATGGTCTTTTTGAGAAAAGATTGTGGGTGGGATTCGTAGTTTGAGCTTAAATTACTTTGGGAATGTTAATGGAATGGGGTTGAGATTTTTGGGGTAATTGATGTCCAAAGTTATTAATTGAAGGACCTTTGAAAATACTCTAAAAATTCTTTGAAAAATTCTATAAAAAATCCGTGCCTGAAGGTCTTTAAAAAATTGTTTGAAAAATCCACTCTAGAAGGCCTTTAGAAATTCTCTTAAAATCCACGTTAAAACGCCTTGAGAGAGATTAAAAAAATTCCTTAAAAATCCACATTTGGAGGGCCTTATGTAGCCTCTAAAAATTCTTTAAAAAACCTAATGGAAACCTTTAGGTAGTCTCCAAAAATTCTTTAAAAAATTCAAGCCTGAAAGAATTTTGGTAGCCAGTAAAAATTATTTTAAAAAATGCGTTTGGAGGCCTTTAGGTACCTTCCAAAAATCTTGAACAAATCCAATGCTGAAAAACTTTTGGTAGCCTCCAATAAATCATAAAAAAATCCACTCCTGAAGGGCTCTAGGTAGCCTCAAAAAATTTCTTTAAAAATTCAACTTCCAAGGCTTTCTTTAAAAACCCAAATCCAACAAAGGGTGTCCCAAAATTCTTTAAAAAATGCAACTTTGAAGGCCTTCAAGGAGTCTCTAAAAGGTCCTTGTTTAAAGGTCTGTAGATAGTCTCCACAGATTCTTTAAAAAATCCATGTTTGAAGGTCTTTTAATTCTTTTAGAAATTCTTTAAAATTCTTTTAAAAATCCACGTTTGCAGGCCTTTAGGTAGCCTCAAAAATTCTTTAAAAAATCCAACTTTGAAGGCCTTCAAAGAGTCGTTAAAAATTCTTAAATAATTCATGCCTAAATGCCTTTACAGAAAATCTAAAAATTCTTTAAAAAATCCACTTTTGAAGACATTTAGATAGCCTCCAAAAATTCTTTAAAAATCCACGTCTAAACGCTTTTGAATAGCTTCCAAAAATTCTTTAAAAATTCCACGTTTGGAGGCCTTTTGCTAGCTTCCAAAAATTCTTTAAAAAAATTACGTTTGGAGGCGTTTAGATAGCTTCAAAGACTTTTGGAAAGTCTCTAAAAATTATTTTAGAAAACCATGCCTGAAGGCATTTGCATAGCCTGCAAAAAAGCTTTAAGAAATCTATGTTTGAAGGCCTATTAGTAGCCTCCAAAAAAATCTTTAAAAAATCTATGTTTGAAGGCCTATTAGTAGCCTTCAAAAAATCTATATAAAATCCACGTTTAGAGGCCTTTAGATAGTCTCCCAAAAAATCTTTAAAAAATCCACGTTTGAAGGTCTATAATTAGGCTTCAAAAATTCTACATAAAATCCACGTATATAGGCCTTTAGATAGTCTCCAAAAAATCTTTAAAAAATCCACGTTTGGAAGCCTTTAGTTAGCCTCCAAAAAAATCCACTTTTAGTAGCCTTTAGGTAGCCTCCAAAAATTCTTTAAAAAATCTACGTTTGGAGGCCTTTAAGTAGCCTCCAAATATTCTGTAAAAAATCCACGTTTGGAAGCCTTTAGGTAGCCTCCAAAAAAATCCACGTTTGGAAGCCTTTAGGTAGCCTCCAAAAATTCGTTTAAAAATCCACATTTCCTGGGCTTTAAGTAGCCTCCAAACATTCTTTAAAAAATCCACGTTTGAAGGCCTTTAGGTAGCCTCCAAACATTCTTTAAAAAATCCACGTTTCTTGGACTTTAGGTAGCTTCCCAAAATTCTTTAAAAAATCCACGTTTCTTGGGCTTTAGGTAGCCTCCAAAATTTTTTTTTGAAAATCCACGTTTCTTGGGCTTTAGGTAGCTTCCAAAAATTATTTTAAAAATCCACGTTTCTTGGGCTGTAGGTAGCCTCCAAAAATTCTTTAAAAATCCACGTTTGGAGGCCATTAGGTAGCCTCCGAAAATTCTATAAAAATCCACGTTTAGAAGCCCTTGGGAAGTCTTAAAAAATTCTTTAAAAATTCCACGTTTTCTTGGCTTTACAAAGTCTCTAAAAATTCTTAAAAAATATTCCATTAATAATTTTTTTCTCCCATTGCCTGAAACAAAAAACTTCTTCACCAAATTACAAAATTGTAATTGTGCTTTCAACACAACACGAGCTTGAGAAATTTCCAATATTTTGTAACTCAATTAAAAATTTTCTTCTTGTGTTTTCACAAGAAAACTTTTTAATTGCAGAAAACTAAGAAGTTTTCCCATTTGAGATTTTTTTGTTGTTCTTCTGGATGTTCGTTTTCCATGGTGTTCATGCACACATCCTTCTAATTTCGAACTAAATATCAATTAAATTCAATATATTTTTCTTTTATGTTCTGATAAAAAAAAAAACAGAAGGAGGAAATGTTCTACCCATACTCCTATCTCATCCATACAAAGAGGAGGAGCCTTAAATAATTCCCAAGAACAAAACATAAGCGCTCCCATAACAAAATAGGTCAAATTCCCATAAAACGGCAATAAGAAAATTTCAATAAAATCATTAAAATTCGAGAAAGAAACATACATTCTTCTCTCACCTCCTGATGATAATTTTCCATTTTCCTTAAAAAAAAATTTTAAAAAAATACATATGAAAATATATCCTTCAATTAACTCATGAAAAAACCCCCACACATTTTAATAACAGTGGTAGAGAGATAGGGTGAGTGAGTGAGAGAGCAAGAAGAGTGAGATGGAGCATATATGTGAGAGTGAAAAAAATTGTGTTTCCTTGCACTTATTAACATTAGAAGCTAAAGAAAAATTGCTCAAGTAGTTATGGGACATAAGTAAGAAGCATGCCATGCACCGAGGCCATTTCCAGCTGCAACAGTAGGCCATGGGAGAGGGAGTGGAGGAGGAAGAGAGTGTTGTATGGCCATGTTGTTATACTTTGATATTTCAAATAAATTTTTTAAAAGCATCGAAGAAACTATAAAACTTTAATAACGACTAATTTGAGTAGACACACACACACATGCACACATACTAAAACATAAATAACAACTACATGCAAACCTATTTGGAAAATATATAAACATAAGTTTGTCATAAGATGCCAGAGAAAAAAGGGGGAGACTATGAGGTGAGATGGGCTTTGAGGTGAAGTCCTCTAAAAATTCTTAAAAAAAATCCACGTTTGAAGACCTCCAAAAATTCTTTAAAAAAATCCAAGTTTGAAGGTTTCTAAAAATTCTTTAAAAAATCCACGTTTGAAGGCCTCCAAAAATTCTTTAAAAAAATCCAAGTTTGAAGGTTTCTAAAAATTCTTTAAAAAATCCACGTTTGAAGGCCTCTAAAAATTCTTTAAAAAATCCACGTTTGAAGGCCTCTAAAAATTCTTTAAAAAATCCACGTTTGAAGGCCTCTAAAAATTCTTTAAAAAATCCACGTTTGAAGGCCTCTAAAAATTCTTTAAAAAATCCACGTTTGAAGGCCTCTAAAAATTCTTTAAAAAATCCACGTTTGAAGGCCTCTAAAAATTCTTTAAAAAATCCACGTTTGAAGGCCTCTAAAAATTCTTTAAAAAATCCACGTTTGAAGGCCTCTAAAAATTCTTTAAAAAATCCACGTTTGAAGGCCTCTAAAAATTCTTTAAAAAATCCACGTTTGAAGGCCTTTAGGTTGGCTCTAAAAATTCTTTAAAAAATCCACGTTTGAAGGCCTTTAGGTTGGCTCTAAAAATTCTTTAAAAAATCCACGTTCAAAGGCCTCTCGAAAATCTTTAAAAAATCCACGTTCAAAGGCCTCTCGAAAATCTTTAAAAAATCCACGTTTGAAAGCCTCTAAAAATTCTTTAAAAAATCCACGTTTGAAGGCCTCTAAAAATTCTTTAAAAAATCCACGTTTAAAGGCCTTCAGGTTGCCTCTAAAAATTCTTTAAAAAATCCACGTTTAAAGGCCTTCAGGTTGCCTCTAAAAATTCTTTAAAAAATCCACGTTTGAAGGCCTCTAAAAATTCTTTAAAAAATCCACGTTTAAAGGCCTTCAGGTTGCCTCTAAAAATTCTTTAAAAAATCCACGTTTAAAGGCCTTCAGGTTGCCTCTAAAAATTCTTTAAAAAATCCACGTTTAAAGGCCTTCAGGTTGCCTCTAAAAATTCTTTAAAAAATCCACGTTTAAAGGCCTTCAGGTTGCCTCTAAAAATTCTTTAAAAAATCCACGTTTAAAGGCCTTTAGGTTGCCTCTAAAAATTCTTTAAAAAATCCACGTTTAGAGGCCTTTAGGTTGCCTTTAAAAATTCTTTGAAAAATCCACGTTTAAAGGCCTTTAGGTTGGCTCTAAAAATTCTTTAAAAAATCCACGTTTAAAGGCCTTTAGGTTGCCTCTAAAAATTCTTTGAAAAATCCACGTTTAAAGGCCTTTAGGTTGGCTCTAAAAATTGTTTAAAAAATCCACGTTTAAAGGCCTTTAGGTTGCCTCTAAAAATTCTTTAAAAAATCCAGGTTTAAAGGCCTTTAGGTTGCCGCTAAAAATTCTTTAAAAAATCCACGTTTGAAGGCCTCTAAAAATTATTTAAAAAATCCACGTTTGAAGGCCTCTAAAAATTATTTAAAAAATCCAGGTTTGAAGGCCTTTGGGTAGCCTCTAAAAATTCTTTAAAAAATCCAGGTTTGAGGGCCTTTGGGTAGCCTCTAAAAATTCTTTAAAAAATCAACGTATGAGGGTCTCTGGGTTGCCGCTAAGAATTCTTTTAAAATTCCACGTTTGAAGGTCTTCATAAATTCTTTAAAAAATCTGTATAAAAATATCAATCACTCCCTTTGAAAGTCCTCCTCTTTCATTTTTATTGAATCTGCTCATTCAATATGACTAAAAAGAATAACAACAACAACAACAGCAACAATAAAAAATCTATTTGAAAATATAAAAATCATATTAGAAAAATTTCTCGAAAATATTTTCCAAGAAACTCGAGATGGATGATGACCACAAGGAAATTTCTGCTCTTCCCTTCTTCCGTTCCCCAGATGCTACTGCTGCATCTCCAGCAACAACGTTGATGGTGTTTCCTCTAGCCCATTTGAACTTGTCCAATCTACACTTCACTTATATTTTTTTACAAAGCATAACTTCTTTGCCGGCCAAAGACGTTTTCAATCGACTACATGTGTTCGCATATATGTTATTGGGTGTGTTCGTGCATGCATGCGTGTGTGTGGATGCATTTTTCAAAAATTTACTTAAAAGTTATGGTCAAGTTAAAAGTTTATTGTTGATTGAACACTAATTAAGTTTGTTGCTTCAATAAAAATATGAAGAAGATGAAGAGGAAGAAAACTGAAATCAAATTTTGTGGCTGGGCTGTTCGTAGAAAAGTTCGGGTTTGAGTTGAAATTGTATACAATTTTTGTGTACTTTTTTTCGTAAAACATATTTGAAGAAAATAGTTCCGTAATAAATTAATTTAAATTGATATTAGTATTGAAATACCAATTTGGATATTTTGCTGTTTCATAATAATAAAACTGTTAAAAGATAAATCTGGGAAAGGCGTTAAAGTCAGAGTTGGGGTTAGGTGCTGCGAAAAATCTTAAAATAACCAAACATTGAGGTCATTAAGGGGCTTCAATTTTTTTTTTAAATCCATGTTTTCAGGCTTTTAAAAATCTTTAGAAAAATTCACGTTCTGAGACATCCAAAAAATCTTAAAAAAAATCACATTCTGGGACCTCCAAGGGTGCTTTAAAAAATCCGTGTGTTGAGACCTCCAAAGGTCCTCCAAAAAAAAAAAAAAAACTTTAAAAAATAAATGTTTTGAGACCTCCAAGAATCCTCTAAAAACCTTTAAAAAATCAATGTTTTGAGACCTCCAAGGATCCTCTAAAAATCTTTAAAAAATCCACGTTTTGAGACCTCAAAGAATCCTCTAAAAATCTTTAAGAAATCCACGTTTTGAGACCTCCAAGTGTCCTTCAAAAAACCTCCAAAGGTTCTCCAAAAAATCTTTAAAAAACCAATGTTTTGAGACCTCCAAGGATCCTCTAAATATCTTTAAAAAATCCACGTTTTGAGACCTTAAAGAATCCTCTAAAAATCTTTAAAAAATCCATGTTTTGAGACCTCCAAGGATCCTCTAAAAATCTTTAAAAAATCCATGTTTTGAGACCTCCAAGGGTCCTCTTAATATCTTTAAAAAATCCACGTTTTTGAGACCTCCAAGGGCCCTTCAAAAATCTTTAAAAAATCCACGTTTTGAGACCTCCAAGAGGCCTTCAAAAAAGCTTTAAAAATCCACGTTTTGAGACCTCCAAGGGGCCTTCAAAAAATCTTTAAAAAATCCACGTTTTGAGACCTCCAAGTGGCCTTCAAAAAATCTTTAAAAAATCCACATTCTGAGACCTCCAAGGGGCCTTCAAAAAATCTTTAAAAAATCCACGCTTTGAGACCTTCAAGGTTCCTTCAAAAAATCTTTAAAAAAATCCACGTTTTGAGAACTTCAAAAAATCTTTTAAAAATCCAAGCTTTGAGACCTCCAAGGTTCCTTCAAAAAATCTTTAAAAAATCCACGTTTGAGACTTTCGAAAAATCTTAAAAAAAATCTACGTTTTGAGACCTTCAACAAATTTTTAAAAAATCTTCGTTTTGCGAACTTTAAAAAAATCTTTAAAAAATCTACGTTTTGAGAACTTCAAAAAATCTTTAAAAAAATAAACGTTTTGAGAACTTCAAAAAATCTTAAAAAATCTACGTTTTGAGAACTTCAAAAAATCTTTGAAAAATCCACGTTTTGAGAACTTCAAAAAATCTTTAAAGAATCCACATTTTGAGAACTTCAAAAAATCTTTAAAAAAATACACGTTTTGAGACTTTTTAAGATCTGAGTCTTTAAAAAATCCTTAAAAATTGCACGATTTGAGACCTCCAACGGGGCTTCAAAAAATCGTTAAAAAATCCGAGTTTTAAGACCTCCAAGGGATTTTAAAAAAAAATCTTTAAAAAAATCACGATTTGAGACCTCCAAGGAGTCTTCAAACAATCTTTAAAAAAATCACATTCTGAGGCCACAAAGGGTGCCTTAAAAAATTCACGTTTTGAGACCTCCAGGGTTGCTTCAAAAAATCTTTAAAAAAAAACATGATTTGAGACCCCCAAAGGTCGCTTCAAGAATGTTTTAAAAATCTACGTTTAAGAACAAGGGTGCTTCAAAAAGTGTTTAAAAAATCCTCGTTTTAGGATCTCCAAGGGAGCTTCAAAATATCTTTAAAAATTAAGACCTTCAAGGGTGCTTCAAAAAATCCAAGGGTTCATAAAAAAATCATTCAAGAATCCATGTTTGGAGACCTCCAAGGTTGCTCCAAAAAATGTTTATAAAATATATTTTTAGGACCTCCAAGGGAGCTTCAAAAAATTTTTAAAAACCCAGCATTTAAGACCTCCAATGGTGCTTCAAAATGTGTTTATAAAATCCACGTTTTAGGATCTCCAAGGGAGCTTCAAAAGATCTTTAAAAATTCACGATTTAAGACGTTCAATGGTGCTTCAAAAAATCTTTAAAAATCCAGGTTTTGAAACCTCCAAGGGTGCATCAAAAAATCATTCAAAAATCCTGTTTGGAGACCTCCAAGGGTGCTCCAAAAAAAAAAAAACTTTAAAAAATCCAAGACTTGAGACTACCCAATGCGCCTCAAGAATTTTTTAAAAATCCACGTTTAAAGATCTCCAAGGGAGCTTCAGAAAATCTTTAAAACTCCAGGATTTATGACCTTCAAGGGTACTTCAAAAAATCTTCAAAAAATTCTACGTTTAAGGACACCAAGGGTGCTTAAAAAATGTTTAAAAATTCGCGTCTAGGGACCTCCAAGGGTGCTTATTTTTTTTTTTAAAAACACGTTTTGAGACCTCCAAGGGGCTTCAAAAAATCTTTAAAAATCCAAGCCTAATTCAAAAATCTCTAAAAAATCCACTTTTAAAGACCTCCAAGAAATATTTAAAATACTTACATCTAAAGACCTTTCTGGGGTCTCAAAAGGTCTTAAAGATATTTATTAAAAATCCTTGATTTAAGGCACCAAATGATTCTTTGAGAATTATCGATCTGAGTCCGTGAAGAGTAGAGAAGAATATTTTTTAATTTTTTTTTTTTTTTAAATTCTAGCCTCAAATTTCTCAGTGATTGAATACCAACCACTTCATCCTCCATCTCCTTCTTCCCTCTGCCACTCATCCACCTCATTTACATCTTCAAATTGATGTGGCTGTCATTGACGTCGCCAGGCTATTTTTCGAACGTAAATGATGAAAAATATTACCGACACTTTATGTCCAGTTCGACATGGACTTGCTGGTGTTTTCTATTCGTAGCTGTTTTTTTTTTTTGCTTTTTGAGAGGCTAATGCAATTTATGTGAACATATCCTTTGGCTATCCAAAAAAGGACCCCTCATTGAAGCGCTGAACAAATGGCGAACAGAAAAACGAAAAACAGTAACGAAAATGAACAACAACTCGCTAACCAACTCTAAATTGAACAAATGATAAATAATACGTTCGGCAGCAGGAAGAAGTATGCGCGAGAAAAAAAATACGGCAAAAAAAAAAACGATAACAACAACCAGGAGAGGTCTCATATGTCCTGGATGGCCAAGGAACCGTTATATGGAAGTTAGAGAAGTTTGGTGTGGCAACCAAACAGGCGGGTAGTCAAACTTCAAACATGGGGAAGTTGAGAGAGGGAGTGTAGTTGGCAATGCGAGTACAAAGTACATCATTTAGACGCGAAAAATGTTTTTTATTGCACCATACGCCATGGACATTTGCTAGTACTTTAGTTTTTTTTTTGTTTTTTTTTTTTCTGGGCATCATTTTTGGCAATTTTGATAGAAATTAAACAGCGTATTTTTTACTCGTTTTTTTTTTTTTTTTGGAGTGAAATTTAGTAGGTAGGACGAGGAAGGGGTTTGGTAAGTACAAGTTTGGTAAATGAGAGTAACATTGATGTTTTTTTTTTTTTGTTTCAAAATGCCCGAATGTTGAATGACCATTGGCGCCACCTTTGCAACTCATTCCACCACAACCTCACCTTGTCCTAAGCAATTTATGAGGACAAGTGGAAAATCCAAGGCTGGAGACACTACTAGATTTTGGAATGAAAGAAAAAACGAAAAAATAAAAAGCGAACGCATTAAAATGGCCAGAGATGGTCCATAACTTAAGTACAGGGGTTCAGGGGGTAGAAAGAAGAAGATGTGGTAAAAGGGGTGCATAAAGTGGGATTATTTTCTAAAAATAAATATGGACGATTTAGTTGCTTTTAGGCGATCCGGAAAGGAACTCTTTAAATTCTGTAAACATTTAAAAAATCCACTGTTGAAAACTTCTAAAAATTACCAAAAGCCCGTAAAAATTCTAAAACGTCGCACGTTTTGAGGCCTCTAAAATTAAAAAAAAAATCAAGGTTTGAATTTCTTTATAAACTCTTCAAAACAATAAAAATTGTGGAAAAAAAATCCTAAAAAAATCTACATTTACAAAAAATTAATTTCAGAACATGTAATGAAAAAATCCACGATTGAAGGCATTCTTAAAAGCATTTTTAAAGTCTTAGGTTAGAAAAATTCTTTTAAAAATCTATTTTTGAAGCCCTTAAAACATTTTAGAAATTCAATTAAAAAATCCACGTTTCAAGGCCATTCAAAACTTTAGAAAATAACTAAAAAATCCACGTTTAAAGGCTTTTCAATTTTTTGGAAAAAAACATTTTTAAAGTCTTAGGTTTGAAAAATTCTTTTAAAAATCTATTTTTGAAGCCCTTAAAACATTTTAGAAATTCAAATAAAAAATCTACGCCATTTAAAATTTTAGAAAATACCTAAAAAAATCCATGTTTAAAGGTTTTTCATTTTTTTAAAAAAAAAATCTTAAAAAAACACGTATAGAGACCTTTAAAAATTTTAAAAAAATGTACAAAAATTCCACGTTTCAGGACCTTTAAAAAATTTTAGAAAAAACCTAAAAAAATACATGTTTAAAGGTTTTTAATTTTTTTAAAAAAAATCATAGAAAACCACGTATAGAGACCTTCAAAAATTTTAAAATAAAGTACAAAAATTCCGCGTTTCAGGGCCTTTAAAAATTTTAGAAAAAAAAAAAAAAAACAAATCCACGTTTCAGGGCCTTTAAAAATTTTAGAAAAAAAAACAAATCCACGTTTGAGGGCCTTTGAAAGTTTTACAAAAAATATTAACGAAATCCTCGTTTTCTAAGCATTCGGGAGTCTTCAAAAATTCTTTAAAAAATCCACGTTTGGAGGTCTTTAGAAAATCCGCGTTGAAGGCCCTTAAATTGCCCCTATTTTTTTTTAAATTAAACGTTTGAACGCCTTCGTGTATCCGTTTTTGGCTTTATGCGTCCTTTAAAAATTCTTTAAAAAATCCACGTTTTTGGCTTTAGGTATCCTTTAAAAATTCTTTAAAAAATCCACGTTTTTGGCTTTAGGTATCCTTTAAAAATTCTTAAAAAAATCCACGTTTTTGGCTTTAGGTATCCTTTAAAAATTCTTAAAAAAAATCCACGTTTTTGGCTTTAGGCATCCTTTAAAAATTCTTTAAAAAATTCACGTTTTTGGCTTTAGGCATCCTTTAGAAATTCTTTAAAAAATTCACGTTTTCTGAGCATTCGGGAACTCCAAAAATTCTTCAGAAAATCCACGTTTTCTGAGCCTTCGGAATTCCAAAAATTCTTAAAAAAATCCACAATTTCTGAGCCTTTGGTAGTCTCCAAAAATTCTTTAAAAAATCCACGTTTTCTGAGCCTTTGGGAGTCTCAAAAAATTCTTTAAAAAATCCACGTTTTCCGAGTCCTTGGGGGTCTCAAAAAATTCTTTAAAAAATCCACATTTTCTAAGCCTTTGGGAGTCTCAAAAAATTCTTTAAAAAATCTTGGGAATTTTTACAAATTCTTTAAAAAATCCACGTTTTCTGAGCCTTTGGGAGTCTCAAAAAATTCTTTAAAAAATCCACGTTTTCTGAGCCTTTGGGAGTCTCAAAAAATTCTTTAAAAAATCCACGTTTTCCGAGTCCTTGGGGGTCTCAAAAAATTCTTTAAAAAATCCACATTTTCTAAGCCTTTGGGAGTCTCAAAAAATTCTTTAAAAAATCTTGGGAATTTTTACAAATTCTTTAAAAAATCCACGTTTTCTGAGCCTTCGGGAGTCTCCAAAAATTCTTTAAAAAATCCACGTTTTCTGAGCCTTCGGGAGTCTCCAAAAATTCTTTAAAAAATCCACGTTTTCTGAGCCTTCGGGAGTCTCCAAAAATTCTTTAAAAAATCCACGTTTTTGGCTTTGAGCATCCTTTAAAAATTCTTTAAAAAATCCACGTTTTTGGCTTTAGGCATCCTTTAAAAATTCTTTAAAAAATCCACGTTTTTGGCTTTAGGCATCCTTTAAAAATTCTTTAAAAAATCCACATTTTCTGGGCTTTAGGGAGACTCCAAAAATTCTTTAAAAAATCCACGTTTTCTGGGCTTTAGGGAGTCTTCAAAAATTCTTAAAAAAATCCAAGTTTTCTGGGCTTTAGGGAGTCTCCAAAAATTCTTTAAAAAATCCACGTTTTCTGGGCTTTAGATATTCTTTCAAAATTGTTTAAAAAATCCACTTTTTCTGAGCCTTCGGGTCTCCAAAAAATCTTTAAAAAATCCACATTTTCTGGGCCTTAGGGAGTCTCAAAAAAATCTTTAAAAAATCCATGTTTTCTGAGCCTTCTCCAAAAATTCTTTAAAAAATCCACGTTTTCTGAGCCTTCGGGAGTCTCCAAAAATTCTTTAAAAAATCCACTTTTTCTGAGCCCTAGGGAGTCTCCAAAAATTCTTTAAAAACGCGTTTTCTAGGCCTAATGGAGTCTTTAAAAGTTCTTTAAAAAATCCTTGTTTTTTGAAGCTTCGAGGATCTCCATTTTTTTTTAAATCCACGTTTTCTGGGCTTTAGGGAGTCTCAAAAATTCTTTAAAAAATCCACAATTTCTGAGCCTTCGGTAGTCCCCAAAAAATTTTTAAAAATGCGTTTTCTAGGCCTTATGGAGTCTCCACAAATTCTTTAAAAATGCGTTTTCTAGGCCTTATGGAGTCTCTAGAAGTTCTTTAAAAAATCCTTGTTTTTTTAAAGCTTCGAGAATCTCCATTTTTTTAAAAAATCCACGTATTCTGGGCTTTAGGGTGTCTCCGAAAATTCTTTAAAAAATTCACATTTTCTGGGTATGGGAAAAATCCATAAAATATCCCGGTCTGAAGTCATTGAAGTCTTTTCTGGACTTTAGTTATCCTTTAAAAATTCTTTAAAAAATTCACGTTTCCTGGGATTTAGATATCCTTTACAAAATCTTTAAAAAATCCAAGTGTAAAGGCCTTTAAGTAGTCTCTAAAAATTATTTTAAAAAACTACTTTTCTGGCCCTTAGGTATCCCTTAAAAATTATTTAAAAACACGTTACCTGGAATTTTAGTAAAAATTATTTAAAAACATTCACGTTTTGTTATGAAGATCCACTTAGGGCAAGGTCCTGGAAGGACTCCTTAAAAATGTAAAAAAATCCAATTCCAAAGTCCTTGGATACTCTTTGGAAATTCTCTAGAATATCCCAGTCTGATGTCCTTGAAATTCTCTTTATAAATTCTTCAGGAAATCCACATTTTTAAAAATATAAAATGTAAATTTTTTTAAAATTCACTTTTGAAGACCTCTAAAAATTTTTTACAAAATTCGCGTTTAAAGGGGGCTAAATTTTTTGCTAAAAGTTCACATTTGGAAGCCTCTAAAATTTTAGAAGGACTCCTTAAAAATGTAAAAAAAAATACAGATTTAAATGCCTCTAAAATTTTAGAAATTTTATTTAACAAAACCCACGGTCCAAGGTTCTTAGTCCTTAAAGGGCTCCTTAAAACTTAAAAAAAATTGCGTCCGAAGGCATTGAAGGCTCTTCGAAAATTCTCTAAAATATCGCAATCTGATGTCTTGAAGAGCTCAATAAAAATTTGAAAAACTCTCGTCTGAAGTCCTTGAAGGCTCTTTGAAAATTCTTTAAAAAAGCCTAGTCTGAAGTTCTTGAAGGGATCTTTATAAATTCCACCAAAAAAATCAAATTTTTTATTTTTTAAAATCTAGACTTTTTTTAAATATCCACGTTTGAGGGTCTCTAAAAATTCTAGAAAAAATGTAAAAAATCCACGTTTAACGGTCTCTAAAAATTATAGAAAAAAATCCACGTTTGTGGGCCTGTAAAAATTTTGGAATTTCTTTGTAAAATCTACGTCTAAAGGTCTTTAAGAATTCCTTTAAAAATCCACATTTAAAAGTCTTTAAAAATTCTTTTAAAATCCAAGTTTGAAGGCCTTTAAGAATTACTTTAAAAATCCACTTTTAAAAGTCTTTAAAAATCCAAGTTTGAAGGCCTTTAAAAATTCTTTAAAAAAATCGACATTTGAAGACCTTCAGACTGTCTCTTAAATTCTTTAAAAAACCCACGTTTGAAAGCCTTTGGGTTGCCTCTAAAAATTCTTTAAAAAATCGACATTTGAAGACCTTCAGACTGTCTCTTAAATTCTTTAAAAAACCCACGTTTGAAAGCCTTTGGGTTGCCTCTAAAAATTCTTTAAAAAATCGACATTTGAAGACCTTCAGACTGTCTCTTAAATTCTTTAAAAAACCCACGTTTGAAAGCCTTTGGGTTGCCTCTAAAAATTCTTTAAAAAATCCACGTTTGAAGGCCTCTAAAAATTCTTTAAAAAAATCCACGTTCGAAGGCCTCTAAAAATTCTTTAAAAAATCCACGTTTGAAGGCCTCTAAAAAATCTTTAAAAAATCCACGTTTGATCTAAAAATTCTTTAAAAAAATCCACGTTCGAAGGCCTCTAAAAATTCTTTAAAAAATCCACGTTTGAAGGCCTCTAAAAAATCTTTAAAAAATCCACGTTTGATCTAAAAATTCTTTAAAAAAATCCACGTTCGAAGGCCTCTAAAAATTCTTTAAAAAAATCCACGTTCGAAGGCCTCTAAAAATTCTTTAAAAAATCCACGTTTGAAGGCCTCTAAAAAATCTTTAAAAAATCCACGTTTGAAGGCCTCTAAAAAATCTTTAAAAAATCCACGTTTGAAGGCCTCTAAAAATTCTTTAAAAAATACACGTTCGAAGGCCTCTAAAAATTCTTTAAAAAATCCACGTTTGAAGGCCTCTAAAAAATCTTTAAAAAATCCACGTTTGAAGGCCTCTAAAAATTCTTTAAAAAAATCTACATTTGAAGACCTTCAGGCTGTCTCTAAAATTCTTTAAAAAATCCTGGTTTAAAGGTCTCTAAAATGTCTTTAAAAATGTACGTTTGAAGGTCTCTGTTTGCGTAGCAATAAAAATGAAAATAGAAAATAGGAAAATAAAAACACAAAAGGGTTTTAGTATTAATTTTGTCAATATTGACTTGGGTTTTATTGATTAATTTGGTATATTATCGTAGATAATATTTTACCTGTACTTTGCTGGTGCAGTGGACGTAATCCAGAAACGAATTAAATTCTAATCGTTACAATATAACGAGAAAAGCGTAGGTGTCGCAAAGTGGCGCTCAATGCTTTACTCGCTAGTTAAAGGTTTTGACATTAATGCTTTGTGCTAAAACCACAAAGTTGTACTCAAACGTAGTACAAGAATAATAAGGTACGTGAATGCAATTAAAATTAATTGGAATTAGAAATTTAAGAACAATAATGATTCTTAATTGAACATTGCCGCCAGCCTTGCAACATCTTGCTATGTTGCAATAAAATAAAGTGATATAACAAATGAATAGGCGTAACCGTTATTTACAATTCATGTATTTCATTTTTTCAAAAAACAATATGCTCGTAGAGCCAAAGCAATTAGTATATTGCGTTTAGTATAAAAAAAAAATATTATTGGAGCTCAGCAATCATCAGGTCGCGGGACACCGTATGGAAGAAAAAGGGAGGTTACGCAGGACACATGCCAGATACAACCCAACCAAACATGGTGAGTTGTGCCCAGGGAAAACCCGGACTCCCGAAAGTTTGAGCCTTTATTATGCGTGGATACACGTCCGGCCCAAGTACCATACATACGCGGCCAGCTCGGAAGAACTGGGGATCCGCCAACATCATACCAGCGTAGTGGTCCTTAATCGTCTCGGAAGCCGTTGCCGAGGGTGTGATGATATGCCGCAGATCGCATATTCTAGCGGACATTACCAGCCTTTCAGTGCGACTGTAGAACGACTCCAATGTGAGTTGGGAGTATTGGCCTTGGTTTATGTTATGGGCAGTCAATCGCAACGACTCCACAAAGGACCTACATATGCGGCTGTTACCCGCACATGGATCTAATAATGCCCGTACTGGATAACGGGAGTTACCCAGCACCACATTAAACAACAATGTGGGACTTAGCGTCACCATCGGTTGAATACTTAAGGTGTGCACTGGGTTATAGTGTATAACGGACGGACTTGGAAGAGATGGGGGACGTGACGACACGGACAGACTAGAGGAAGCTGACGGACGTACTCTATGTTGAATTCTTTTGCTTTCCTCTCGCGATGAACATGGATGCAGAAGGGTGTTGTGTTTCTCGTTGCATTCCTTACACCTCTGCTCACTTGTGCACTCTCTGAAGGAGTGTGATGCGACAAGGCAGTTGGAACAGATGTGGTGGGATAGCAACGTTCTGATTTTCTTTTCGAGGGACATGCCTCGGAATCTTCTGCATCTTCTTAGTGGGTGGTGGTTGTGACATAGAGGGCACCCAGGTGCTTTAAAAGCGCTATTTGTGTCCGAGCTCCGTCGCATGTGAGAAGTCTGTGTTACTCCCTTATGCGCCTCCACAGGTATTACACTTGGACCCATTTCTACCTCTGAAAGAGGGGCAGGTCCAGTGCTCCCGGCCTGGTTTGGCTCTTCTATTTTTTGGGACATGGGCGCTGGTGGTATCTCCTCCATGGGAGAGTCAGCTGCTGATTTATCTTCAATAGGACCTAGAGTAGATGGGGTAATTTTCAAATTTGGATTTGGTGCCTCCTGAGATGGTTTCACGCTTAAGTCTTCTCTCTCCTCGTCGGACATGGGGATGAGATCCTCATAATCGGGAAGAGTAGCGGCCATCTTACCAATATTTTCCATTCTGTGAAAAGATAGAGACGCCGCGAAGTGAGAAGAATTAACAATTATTTTCTAATTGGTCAAAGTGACCAACTTGACTACTGGTCGTCTTACAATTCCGTTTTCCGTTTTAACATCAGCGACGCGGACGCGACCGTCGGTACCGGGATAAACGTGAGTTACACGACCTAACTTCCACGCTGTGGGAGGTAATTGTTCGTGACGAATTACTACAATATCATCCGGTTGTATATCGCGCTCTGGATACTGCCATTTATATCGTTTATGGAGACTCTTAAGGTACTCTTCTTTCCACCGTAAGCAGAATTGCTGAGTAAGCGCTTTTAATTTACGATACCGGTTCACGATATGCAACGGAGATTCTTCTATTAAAGGCTCAGGAGGAGCAAGGATCGGAGACCCTATAAGAAAATGACCTGGTGTTAATGCTACAGGATTTTCTGGACAATCATTCATTGGACATAAAGGTCTTGAATTCAAGCACGCTTCAATTCGAGCGAGTATCGTTGATAACTCTTCGAAGGTATATTTAAAGTTGCTAGCGTGTTTTCTAAAATGTATCTTAAAACTTTTGACCGCAGCTTCCCAGAGCCCACCCATATGTGGTGCTCCTGCTGGGATAAATTTCCATGAAAGCTCTTGGAAGTTATACTGTGAACAAACCCTGTCACGACTTTCACGAAGTATATTTTTAAACTCACGCTCTAATTCTCTGGAAGCGCCAACGAAATTGGTACCATTGTCAGAGAATATAGTTTTAGGGCAACCACGACGAGAAATGAATCTTTGAAAAGCGGCTAAGAATGTTGCCGTCGACAAATCTGTGGTAGCTTCAAGATGTACTGCTTTCGTAGAAAAGCAAACGAATACACATACGTAGCCCTTTGTGATTTTACAAGAACGCCCTGTAAAGGATTTTAGATCAAAAGGACCTGCGAAATCTATGCCTGTAGTGGCGAATGGTCTTGAAATGACTGTTCTCTCCGGAGGTAGAGATGCCATAATTTGTGAACACGACCTTTTTTTCTCTAAAATGCATGGTTTACAATTTCTAATTACCTTGCGAATCAACGAAGTTGCTCTGGGTATCCAATATTGCATGCGTAACATGCGCAAAACCAACTGAATTCCACCGTGAATGGAAACCATATGTAAGTTTTGTACCAGTAGAAGCGAAAACTTTGAATGGTAGGGTAGTAAAATCGGATGTTTTTCTGAATATGAAAGAGTTTGTGATTGAGATAAACGCCCATTAAGTTGCATAACTCCCATATCATCTAGGAAAGGATTCAGAGGTAAAAGCGAACTTTTTGAATCTAACGGCCTGTTATTCATTAAACACTCGTACTCTTTCGCATAATGAACCTTCTGAGCTATGGTGACAAGGCGTAACCTAGTCCTTTTAATTTCAGAATTAGTAGGGTATATCTCTTGAAATGTATATTGGCCTCTATAAGATGGATTCGTTTTATAAAAGAAACGAAAAGCCATAGATATAGCGCGTAACGCTTTGTCTAAATTAGAATAATTATCTAAAGCATCCTGATATTGCGAAAAGAAAGAGACATGACACTTGATAGGACGCTTTTCAATATCGGTTTCTAATGGAACTAGATCTTGAATATCCCATTGCGAACTGTCTTGGCGTAGCCATTGTGGTCCATGCCACCAAATTTGTGACGATGACAGTTCAGCGGGTGAAAGACCTCGGCTGCCTAAATCGGCAGGATTGTCTTCAGAACGCACATGATACCAATTATTCTGACCAACATTTTCATGAATTCTACAAACCCTATTTGCAACAAAGGTAGTCCAAGTAGAAGGGATTTTCTTTAGCCAGGAGAGGACGATCGTAGAATCGGTCCAACAGTAAATTTTTTGAAAAACAACGTCGATTTCAGCGGCAATGGCTTTATACAATTCTGACGCTAAAACTGCACCGCATAATTCTAGTCGAGGAAGTGAAATTGATTTGATGGGTGCCACCTTAGTTTTGCTGGAAAGCAAATTAGTAAATATTTCTCCATTTGAACTAATTATGCGGATGTACACTACCCCCGCGTATGCCTTTTCAGAGGCATCAGAAAAAATGTGGAGTTCGGCTTTACAATCAGGAACATATTTAATCCAACGAGGTATTTGAATAAAATTTACATCCTGATATGTGTCAACGAACTTGTTCCATTCAAGTTCCGTCGAATGCGGAAGAGAATCGTCCCAATCAACCTTATCTAACCATATGCGTTGCATGATAATTTTTGCCACTATAATTACTGGGCTTAACCAACCTATAGGATCGAATAACCTAGCGATTGCGGATAACACTTCCCGTTTTGTATAACTATTTTTATGAACAAGGGGCTTGACATTAAAATAGAAGATATCCATCTGAGCATTCCATCTAATGCCCAGTGGTTTAGAGCTACTAGCTTCTACAAAATCTAGAAGTTTGGAATCAATCAAATGGTCAACGGGAAGGGGTTGTAAGATAGATCGGACATTAGATGTCCATTTCCGCAATTCGAATTTGGCGGAACCTAAGGCACTTATAAGTTGATCCCTAGACTTATGTGCAGTCTCCAAATCGTGGTATCCCGCCAGCACGTCGTCAACGTACATGCACTTCCGTAAGATGTGTGCAGCTAGGGGGAAATCGGACTGAGTATCATCGGCCAACTGTAATAATGTCCGAATGGCTAAATAGGGAGCACAATTAACTCCAAAAGTTACAGTTTGCAGCTCATAATCTTGAATAGGATTATTGGGAGAATCCCGAAATAAAATCCTTTGAAGGGAAGTATGAGCTGGGTCTACCCGTATCTGACGATACATTTGGGTGATATCACAATTAAAAACATATTTATATAATCTCCATCGTAATATTAGGAGGACCAAGTCAAGTTGTAAAGTCGGACCGACGTGAAGGATGTCATTGAGGCTTTTCCCATTAGATGTTTGGTTGGAAGCGTTAAAGACCACCCGTAATTTAGTAGTTTGTTTGTCAGGATTTATAACCGGGTGATGAGGCAGATAACAAACTGTAGAGTTTGTCGACGTAGTCGAAACTGGCCTCATATGGTCTAAATCAAGATACTCACGAACCACCCCATCGTATATTTCCTTTATTTGAGGTTTTTTCATTAATGATGCCTCATTACGAAGAAATTGTCGTAGACAATTTGTCCTAGAGTGTCCAAGATCTGGATGGCCTATAAATTCTTGTTTAATGGGAAGAGATACTACGTATCTACCAGTAGAGTCCTTATATGTGGTTCGTTTATAATTATCTTCACAATATTGGTCGGATGGAGACAATAAATTGCACTTGGGCACTTCTTCTAGTTCCCAGAAACGAAGAAGTGTTTCACTGAGCTTGCTTTCAGGGGAATAGGTAACGTTTGTGGAAAATGCAGTTATGTTACTTGAATTTATGTCACGAGTAGGGACTGGGCCTGTAATAACCCAGCCGAAAACAGTTCTTTGGGCAACAAGGGAACCTAAAATATTGGATTTTATTCCCGGAAGAAGTATGTTTGGGTATAAATCCGCCCCTATTAACATGTCTACTGGACGACAGTCAAACAAATTGTTATCAGCCAAACGTAGATTTGGCATATTTGAAGCAAGTTCCCTGCTGATAGAAAACGAAGGAAGATTGCCAGAGATGGTTGGAACTACTAAAGCTGTCATTTCCATGAAGAGAGTACTATCTATAGGAGAACCCACACATAAAGAACATAATTTTCGTGACATTATTGAAACTGCTTGATTTACTCCTGAAATGGTAGCTTGAGTCGAAGTTGTGGCTATACCAAGACGCTGTTGTAACCTTTCTGAGACGAATGATGCTTCAGAAGCAGGATCTATAAGAGCACGAGCAGGGTATGTAACACCCTGATGAATAATATTAACTATTGCTGTGCCTAATAGAACCGACTTGTTTTGCGAGGTATGGAATACCTGCCTAGTTAAAGCATTCGACGTTTGACCTGATGAAGTTGAAGGTATATTTGGATTAGAATTAGATTGATTAGTTTGATTTGAACGTGGAACATTAACCAATTGAGTAGACGCTTGTGACGTAGTCGTAGAACTATCTATTTGCACTGTATCATGGTGAAGCAGGGTATGATGTCGTTTATGGCATTTTGAGCAACTATGGGAACTGGTGCAATTCCTAACATCATGACCTCGAGATAAACAATTAATACAAAGTTTGTGCCGCTTTGCAAGTGAATAGCGGTCTGCTGAAGTGCGCTTTCTAAATTCTGGGCATACACGTAAATGATGTATCTGCCTAGGACAGAATATACAGAACTTGACAGTGGGAGATTGTGAAGGCCTGGAGGGAGCAGCATTCGTAAAATGTGTCCTAACTTTCTTTTTCTCTGATTTTTGAGTGGAATCTATTCCCTTTATATCTTTAAGGCAGGTGAGCGTCTGAATTCTTTCTGTCAAGAAAAGATCCAAGTCTTTCCAAGAAGACAACGCTGATTTATCTTGAATACCTTGTTCCCACAGCGTAACTGTATTTTTGGGAAGCCTTTGTAAACAAAGAAATACCAATATTGGGTCCCAATTGTCAGTTGCAACATCATAAATTGACATAGAAGAGACACAACCATTAATTCCTCTTTGTAAACCTTTCAAACCTGCGCTAGTTTCAATATCAAGCACTGGAAGATCAAAAAGAGCCTTGAGTTGATTGTTAACTAAAATTCCAACATTATCATAGGTATCTTTTAATGATTTCCAGGCTAAGCTAAAACTTTTATGAGTTAGCGGGAATCTCTTCACAATTTCTCGGGCGTCACCGCTAGTTTTCTTGAGAAGATGACACAATTTCTCTATATCACTAAGGCGAGCGTTATTAATATATACCGCAGAAAAGAAATCTCTAAATGTTGGCCAAGTCAAAATGTCACCATCGAAGACATCGATATCACATGGAGGAAGGTTGATGCTATGTAGGAAACTATCATTCATCGAACCAGTGGAAACATCTGGAAGATTTACTGATTGATGCGAAACACCTGAGACAGAAATAGTTTCCTCAAATTGTGATAAATTTGCACGTGGAGTGCTTGATGGATTTGCTACTCTAGGAGAAGTTTGAGCTTTCGGCGAAGTCCGAAGCTGATCAACTTTCCTATTTATAGCCGATAACACCTTTACATAAGCTTTAAATGCGACATCGTACTTACTCTCAACCGAGGTTAATTCTTCTGCAGAAGAAGAATCAGACGACTGAATGTCGTTCAAACACTTTTCAAAAAGATTTTTCACTTTACCCCAGAGCTCCTTGGCTTCAGCTCCTTGAATTTCTAAGGAATAAACGTCTAAATCTTCATCCAGAATGGAAGTGAAGTTGGCTTCGAATTTTACAAGAGCATCAGTGGCTCTGATGAAGAAATCAAGAGGAGTCAAAGGCATATTGAGGGTAAATTTATGTAAAAAAAAATCGAAAAACAAGTTAATTATCGAAGATAAAAACTCAAATGTCAAAAATAAACAATAGCTTTCAAATTTAAAACAACCAAAAGTTAATAAAAGAAGAAAAAACCAAATGAAAAAGCGAAAAAAAACAAAAATAAAAACTTTTGTACCAAATTGTAAATGAAATAAAGATAAAAATCTTATAAAAGAACGAAATTCTTTTAATAAACCAAAAAAGTTTTCTATTTGTGTGATGTATCGTAAATACAACACAGATTTTTTGTCGAAATGTAGCGAAACTACTCAAAATTTAATAAAAAAGTGAAAAAAGCAAAAACCCAATTTTTCAAAATGTATTGAAAATACCAGAAATTTCTCTCAGTGTATACGTAATATACAAAGTTTTAATTATAACACCAAAGTGTCCAAAAATATTAAAACTTTTTGCGAGAGAAGAAATATTTTCTCGAAAAAAATCAAAAATATTCACAAAATAAGTAATTTTTTAAATTACCGGATGTAGTGTGCACGGACTGTAGGGTACACACGACCAAAATTTTTTTTAAAGTATTTAAAAAATTTATCGAAATTAATAAAAATCAATAAAATATCAAATTTTAAGATATATAATGAAATATCTTTAATAATATATATGAAAATATATATTCACTACTAACGAGGACCGACTGTAGGGTGCACGACGATTTTCCAACAATTTTCTGTTCGCTTTTATATTAAAATAATATTTTATCGAAAATCGTACCAAAAAAAAATTTTCGACCAAAATTTTATATATACCAATTTTTATCAAACGCGATGGCAACCCTGTTTGAGTATTTAACTGGTGGTGAGTGGGAACAGTGAGAAGACCATCCAACATTAACAACAACAACAATAATGGTCACTGCTGTTAATGCCGCTGTGTGGTTCGACGACTGCCTGTGTGTTTATTGTTGTTTTTTATTCTTTTTATGCTTTAGCCTTTTTTTCTTTTGTTATTGAATCACTGTGTAGCTTTTTTTTGTTATGAAAAGAATATTAACAACCACTGAATTTGTTTTTAGGCACTTTTTCACTGTTCTCACTTGTAATTATTAGAATTTTTTCTCTCTGGGAAAAAAACCACCACCGATTAAGTTTGAGACGATCGAGAAAAAACAACAACAACGAGACGCATATTGTAAGACGACCGTAGGTTATGTTATTTTTTTGGAAATTTATTTTGATAATAAAACAAAACGAAAACACTCGCGGTCACACTCTTAGATTAAATACGTACCTTGATATTTTAATGATGTTTGAAACGTTGAGGAAAATGTGGGATGCAAATGAGAGGATTGATGATGTTGATATTGAACTTCTATGGAGATAGAAGAAGAGATGAATTTGTTATTTGTCGTAAACAAAAACTTTATCCGGCTCGCTCAGGACCAAATGTTTGCGTAGCAATAAAAATGAAAATAGAAAATAGGAAAATAAAAACACAAAAGGGTTTTAGTATTAATTTTGTCAATATTGACTTGGGTTTTATTGATTAATTTGGTATATTATCGTAGATAATATTTTACCTGTACTTTGCTGGTGCAGTGGACGTAATCCAGAAACGAATTAAATTCTAATCGTTACAATATAACGAGAAAAGCGTAGGTGTCGCAAAGTGGCGCTCAATGCTTTACTCGCTAGTTAAAGGTTTTGACATTAATGCTTTGTGCTAAAACCACAAAGTTGTACTCAAACGTAGTACAAGAATAATAAGGTACGTGAATGCAATTAAAATTAATTGGAATTAGAAATTTAAGAACAATAATGATTCTTAATTGAACAGTCTCTAAAAATTCTTTTAAAAATCAACTTTCAAAGGTCTTCAAAAAGTCTTTAAAAAAAATCCAGATTTGAAGCACTTTAAAAATTCTTTAAAAAAATCCAGGTTTGAAGGCCGCTAAAAATTCTTTAAAAAATCCAGGTTTGAAGGTCTCTAAAAATTATTTTTAAAAGAAAAATCTACATTTGTAGGCCTCTAAGAATTCTTTAAAATAATCCACATTTGAAGCCCTTTTAAAAATTCTTGAAAAAATATTTAAGACATCTACCTTTAAGGCCTCTCAAAATTCTTAAAAAAATCACGTTTGTAGAACTTTGAAAATTCTAAAACAAAAATCCGCAGTCTTTCACAACTCTTGAAAAAAAATTTCGAATTGTCCCACTGTGGCTACCTTTTATAGTTTTTTTTTTGTATTTCCTATCTCATCCCCCCCTCCAAACATAATCAGTGAAAAATTGCCAAAATAAAAACAAAAGCCATTGAGGCAAAAACAACAAATTCGCGTCTAAAGGACAAAAAAAACCTAAAACACATTATTTTTCGGACATCACAAAAAATTCGAATAGAGAAACAGGCACTCACATGGAACGCATGACAAATCCATCATGAGGCCATAGACAGGTGAAACACCACAACAACGATGGATGGATGGATGGACGACTGTCTGTCTGTCCATCTGTCTGCCAGGCATCATCCTTAAAGCCCAGTTCCATAATAATTTGGTGGATCGTTTTTTTGGGGGAGATAATTTCAATTGAGTTCACCTGAAACACGTGGATCAAAGATTTATGAATTTTTATTACTTTAATTTTGTTTCGGCAATTGAAAATTTTATTTGAAATGTATTTGACTGCAATTGATCTGTTTTGTTTAGTGACGCTTTGGGCGATTGCACTTCAATGACGGCGGGTGATTGGGATTTTGTTGCTGCTGCTGCCAGCAACCATGGGTCCATGTGGCTTTCGTATCGGTGGTTTTTGTTGGGGAAAAATTGCATTTGTCTCTCTTCGTGGTGGGTGCTGCTTGTGTCATCCAGACCACAAGTTTATTTGCTGCAATTTTCACAATGTGACCTGACATGTTGGTTAGCGGGGTAAGGCTGTAACAACAATTGCGGTTAGTGAGTAATTTTTTCTTTCTTTTTGCGTTGTCAAGAGATAAGGGAGGAGGATGGTTGAGAATCAGGAGTAGAAATAAAAGATAATCTGAGGTTAATTTTATATTTGGGTTTATATAAAATACTTCAAAGGTCCTGGAGGTCCTAGAAAAATCATGTTTCAAATTCAAGGTTTTTTTTTTTAGGAGAAATGGAGTCTTGCCTTGACATATAAAGCGAGTTTCAGTAGAATCGGAATTTTTACTTGAAATTAGAGGCAATAGTGATAAAATAAAAAGTGGCGCCCAACGTGGGGCTCCATTGAGATGTGATTATATATGATAAATATGCATAATATTCGACAGTTAGCGTTTTAAATTAATAAATAATAAATATTGGTTAGTAATCGAGTGGCGCCCAACGTGGGGTAACATTCCTAGGTAGCCTACTACTGTGGAAATTATTTTCTAAAATAAATCCTTTATAGAATATTTTTTATATTTTTTCAAAAATATCTTTAATTTTTTCATTAACCCAAAGCCATAAATACAAGTTCCAGCATTTGAAACTTCAACGGCAGGACAGAAAAAAATAAAAAACAAATATTCACAAAATCCTCCTCCCATTACTAAAAATTGTTCCTATTTCTCAATTGCAACACTGCCAAGCAAAGCAATTAAATTTTAATTTGTTAACAATTTTTCTCCAGCCAGCCCCATCCTCTCTCTCTCTCTCTTTCCCTATTTCGATTTTATGATTTTCGATTTTGTATCTCTAATTTGTATTTGGTTGCTATTCATTTTGCCACGAAAATGAAACTATGTAGGCCGTGAGATACAAAATCGTTTAGAATAAAAAAAATCGAAATGGAGGAAAAATGAGAAAAAAACTAACGACTACAACTATTGGAAAGTAAGTTGCTGTGTTGGGCTGCTGGCACAAATTGCTCACTAATCAAATGATGGACAATTTAAATTAATAGCGAAAAAATTGTAATGGAATCGAGATGAAAATGGGGAAAAATGATGAAAAAATAAACGAAGAAATAGGGAGAGGAGCGGTGTTTTTGGAGACCTTCAAATGTGAATTTTTAAAAGAATTTTTGGAGGTAACCTAAAGGCCCTCAAATGAGGATTTTTTCAAGAATTTTAGGAGACAACCTTAAGGTCTTCGAACGTGAATTTTTGAAGAATTTTTAAAGGACTTTAAAGGTGGATTTTCAAAGAATTTTTTATGGCCTTCAAACGTCGATTTTTTAAAGAATTTTTAGAGGCCTTCAAACATGGATTTTTTTAAGAATTTTTAGAGGCCTTCAAACATGGATTTCTTAAAGAATTTTTAGAGGCAACCGTTGAATTTTTAAAGAATTTTTAGAAGCCTACAAATGTAGATTTTTTAAAGAATTTTTAGAGGCCTTCAAACGTTGATTTTTTAAAGAATTTTTAGAGATCCGCAAACGTTGATTTTTTAAAGAATTTTTAGAGATCCGCAAACGTAGATTTTTGATAGAATTTTTAGAGATCCGCAAACGTGGATTTTTGAAAGAATTTTAAGAGATCCGCAAACGTGGATTTTTGATAGAATTTTTGGGGTCCGCAAACGTGGATTTTTGATAGAATTTTTAGAGATCCGCAAACGTGGATTTATGATAGAATTTTTAGAGATCCGCAAACGTGGATTTTTTAAAGAATTTTTAAAATATAACTATAGGCATTCAGACGTGGATTTTTTAAAGAATTTTCCAGGGATACCTAAAGGTCTTCAAACGTGGATTTTTAAAGAATTTTTAGAGATCCGCAAACGTGGATTTTTGAGAGAATTTTAAGAGATCCGCAAAAATGGATTTTTGAAAGAATTTTTAAAATATAACTTAAGGTCTTCAAACGTGGATTTTTAAAGAATTTTTTAAAGGATACCTAAAGACCTTCAAACGTGGATTTTTAAAGAATTTTTTAAAGGATACCTAAAGACCTTCAAACGTGGATTTTTAAAGAATTTTTTAAAGGATACCTAAAGACCTTCAAACGTGGATTTTTAAAGAATTTTTTAAAGGATACCTAAAGACCTTCAAACGTGGATTTTTAAATAATTTTTGGAGGATACCTAAAGGCCTTCAAACGAAATTTTTTAAAGAATTTTTAGAGGATACCTAAAGGCCTTCAAACGTAATTTTTTAAAGAATTTTTAGAGGATACCTAAAGGCCTTCAGACGTGGATTGTTTAAAGAATTTTTGGAGGCTACCTAAGGCCTTCAAAGGCGGATTTTTTAAAGAATTTTTGTAGGCAACCAAAAGACTTTCAAACGTGATTTTTTTAGAGAATTGTTCGGGCGTAGATTCTTTAAAGAATTTTTGAAGGCAACCTATAGGCCTTGAAACGTGGATATTTTTAATAATTTTTTGGAGGCAACCCGAAAGGGCTTCAGACGTTGATTTTTTAAATAACATTTAGGGGATACTTTTAGACCTCCAAATGTGGATTTTTAAAAGAATTTTTGAAGGCTACAAACGTGGATTTTTTAAAGGACATTTAGGGGGTAATTTTGGGCCTCCAAACGTGGATTTTTTAAAGAATTTTTAGAGGCAACCCAAAGGCTTTAAAAATGTGAATTTTTTAAAGAATTTTCAAGAGATACCTAAGGCCTTCAAACGTGGATATTTTTAAATAATTGTTGGAGACTACCCAATGCCTTCAAACCTGGATTTTTTAAAGAATTTTTGGAGGCTACCAAAAGCCTAGGAAAATTGGATATCGAAGAAGGAACCCAAAAGGCCTTCAAACGTAGACTTTTTCGAGGAACGATTAAAGACACAAAAGATCCCAGAAAATGTGGACTTGGTAAAGAATTTTTAGAGACTCCAAAGAGCCTGAAATACGTGTGTTGTTAAAATTTTAGAGACAAAAGACTTTTTATTTTTAATTTTAGACACTCCAAGGAGCCGAGAAAAGAAGATTTTTTAAAGAATTTTTAGGGACTCCTCCAAGCCCACAAAGCGTGGTTTTTAAAGAACTTCAGAATCTCCAAAAAGCCCAGACAACCAGGACCCTTTAAAGAATTTTTATGGACTCCTTTAATTAAATTTTTTGTCAATTTTTGGAGACAATAGAAGCCCAGAAGACGTGGATTTAAAAAAAAATTGAGACGGTCTCAAGCTCAGAAAACGTGGATTTTTAAAAGAATTTTTAGAGAGACCAGAAAACGTGGATTTTTAAAAGAATTTTTAGAGAGACTAGAAAACGTGTATTTTTTTAAAAATTTTTAGAGAGACCAGATAACTAAGTTTTTTTTAAGAATCTGATTTCGTTAAAGAATTTTTAGAGAGACCAGAAAACGTGTTTTTTTAAGAATTTTTGGAGGGACTTGAAGCCTAGGATAGCTCGATTTTTCACAGAATTTTTGGAGAGACTTGATGCCTAGGATAGCTCGATTTTTTAAAGAATTTTTATAGAGACTAGAATCCCATAAAACCTGTTTTTTTAAGAATGTTTCGGGAAATTGCCCTTCATAGAATTTAAGGTTAATTTTGAATCCTTCTGAAGTCTTAGGTAGTCCCCTATGATTCTCCAGCTTTCATATATTCTCCCATCTGCTTTTAGTCCTCCAGCTTTGTATAATCTTTCAATTTCGCCATCAACAATCAACTGTTGTTCTTTTTTCCCCGCAATTTCTCCAATTAATTCAAATTAAATGTCAAATAGAATTCTCTGGCTTTTTGTAAAAATTACTGTAATTAATTTTGAAACCATGCTCAGAAAATTTTGGTTTTTGGGCAACATAATTGCCGCCAGTTGTCCTCCCAATTCGGGGTAACAAGATAAAGCGTTTTGCATGTTGGGACCCTACTATTCACAAATACTGCAAATGTGGCGGCTGCTGCTGCTGCTTTGTCATTTATCATTTACTGCGCCCACAAGCCCACTACAAGTTTTTTTGTTTTCGTTTCAAATGCGCCTAAATGCTATGCAGCAAATTGTGAAAAAATCATAAAACACACAAAAAAATCTGCTCATACCCCCCAAAAAAAGGGAGGGGAAAGCCGGAGAATTTCTAAACGCAGCCATGAACACGCAAAGCCATTAAAAATAAACGCCAAGCAAACAGCATTCAAAACGGCAGCGCCTAAAAAACTACAATATATTGTGTGTGCGTGTGTGTGTGTGTGAGGATATGAGGACCATAGAAAATAATATAGGCTGCACTGAGTGCAGAGAGCTCCTCAGCTGGGATCTCACCATGTGTCGTACATTTCATGTGCGTCCACATCTTATCTATGGGAGAGTTGGAAATGCGTTTTCGTCGTCTTTTTTTTTTTTTTTGGTTTAAAATCGCAAAAAAGTAGTTGGAAACAAGAGGATATGTTTTCTCCATACACACACCCCCCACACTCACACTCTCGCATATTTCTAGGTTAGTTCTCTCTAGCATGCGATGTTCGTGTCTGAGTCGGCCAGCAACATAGGCTCCGCCCTTGTATTTGCCGACTCTTCAGAGATAACATTTTCTGCATACAAAAATATTTCAGAAGCTGTGTTTTTTGTTGGTTGTAGTTTTATTTGTTTTTTAACAACGTTGGTTTATAGTTTAGCTGACGCAAGGGAGGCTGCATATACAGAGGCATGATGGAATGTAAAAAAGAGATGTTTAATTATATATTTTTTAAAGAATTTGTATAGGCCTTCAAAGGCGAATTTTTTTAAAAAATTTTGGAGGCCTTCAAATGTGGATTTATCTCAGAATTTTTTGAGGCCTTCAAACGTGGATTTTTCTAATAATTTTTAGAGATCTTCAAACGAGGATTTTTCTAAGCATTTTTAGAGGCCTTCAAACGTGGATTTTTCTAAGAATTTATAGAGGCAACCTAAAGGCCTTCAACAGTGCATTTTTTAAGAATTTTTAGGAATATTTAGGAGTATTTAAAGGCCTTCGAAGGTGGATTTTTTAAAGAATTATTTAGAGGCCTTCAAAGGTGGATTTTTCTAAGCATTTTTGGAGGCCTTCAAATGTGAATGTTTCTCAGAATTTTTTGAGCCCTTCAAAAGTGTATTTTTCTAAGAATTTTTAGAGGCCTTCAAACTTGGATTTTCCTAAAAATTTATAGAGGCAACCTAAAGGCCTTCAAAGTGCATTTTTTTAAAATTTTTAGAGGCAACATAAAGGCCTTCAACCGTTGATTTTTTAAAGAATTTTTAGAAGCAACCCAAAGGCCTTCAAACGTTGATTTTTTAACAATTTTTAGAGGCATTCGAACATGGATTTTTTTAAAATTTTTTTTTTAGAGATCTTCAAACGTGGATTTTTTAGAGATCTTCAAACAAGGGTTTTTTAAAGATTTTTAAGATGTTCAAACGTGTTTTTTAAAGAATTTTTAGAGATCTTCAAACAAGGATTTTTTAAAGATTTTTTTGGAGATCTTCAAAAGTGGATTTTTTTCAAATTTTTAGAGATCTTCAAACGTGGATTTTTTTAAGAATTTTTAGAGATCTTCAATCGTGTTTTTCCAGAATTTTTAGAGATCTTCAAACGTGGATTATTTAAATAATTTTTAGAGATCTTCAAACGTGGATTTTTTAAAGAATTTTTAGAGATCTTCAAATGTGGATTTTTTAAAGAATTTTTAGAGGCCTTCAAACGTGGATTTTTTAAAGAATTTTAGAGACCTTCAAAGGTGGATTTTTTTTAAAGATTTTCTAGAGATATTTAAACGTGGATTTTTTAAAGATTTTCTAGAGGTCTTCAAACGTGGATTTTTTAAAGATTTTCTAGAGATATTTAAACGTGGATTTTTTAAAGATTTTCTTGAGGTCTTCAAACGTGGATTTTTTAGATATTTTTTAGAGATCTTCAAACGTGAATTTTTTAAAGAATTTTTAGAGATCTTCAAACTAGGATTTTTCTAAGAATTTTTGAAGCCTTCAAACGTGAATTTTTTAAAGAATTTTCAGAGATCTTCAAACTTGGATTTTTTACAGAATTTTTAGAGATCTTCAAAAGTAAAATTTAAAGAATTTTTAAAATTATAAAATTTCCTAAAGAATTTTTAGTTTTTTTTAAAATAAATAGAATTATAGAATTTCTTAAAGCATTTTTAAAATTTTTGAATTTAAAAAAAAATAGAATTTTAGAATTTAAAAAAAATAGAATTTTAGAATTAAAAAAAAAATTGATGTATATTTTGAGCATTTGAATCTTTGGATCATCGATCTTTGAAGGATTTTTAGATAGTTTTTGTAGATTTTGAGAGACTTCTTTCTGAGTTTCTGATTTCAAGATTTGAAGTTTTAGAAAATTCTTTAAAATATTCACGATTATAGGTCCTACATTTGGTTCAGAAATTTTAATAGAAACAAGGATTTAGACCAGAATTAAAGTTAAAAAAATCGACCAATGAATTTGAAAAAATCTATTTGTTTTGGGATGGAAACGGCTTTAATGTATATTTTAAAGAGCATGGCTTTGGAACCTAAATTGACCTAAAATCATTTAGACGATCTCTGGGTCTTGAAATGGGTTTGAGATTATTTTTATTGAAATCACGCTTTTAACAACACATTTGTTGGGTCTTGTAGTAGCTTCAATAAATTTGTTTAAAATCGACGATTATCGGGTCTTAAAGTAATTTCGAAAAATCGTTATAATCTGAAATCATAAAAATGGTTCGGAAATATCCAAAATTTCGGGCCCTTTTATAGCAAAATCTGGAAATTTGTGGTTAGAATTTATGAGCTTACAGACCTTTAAGAATCCGTAATAATCGTCCACGAATTCGAAATTTCTTCTAATGTTGAAACCAACTTCTCTTTTTTTCGTGGCCAGGAACCGGCTCAAAAAATTCCATCACTCCCCTTTGCGACCCTATTGATTTACAAACAAACCATGGCAGTCGATGTGACGTGTGTTTTCTCTACTCTCTCCTCATCCCTCTCGCACACACACACATGTACACATTGCAAACTGCTCATACCACACCTCTTTTTTTGTGGCGTTGAGGTGGACAACAAAAAACTAAGGCCTATTTTTAGGCGCCATACACACACACATTTGTGGCAGAGAGAACATTTTATTTCAACAACTCTCTCCCTCGTCCCATTCCCTGCTTTGTGTTTTATGAAAATGTGCGCCTAACAAAAAATGCAATTAAATGCTTTAGTTCCGCATAACCCCGCAAGTTTTTCTCCATTTTTTTTCTATTTTCACAGTCTCCATTCACAATTTTCTTTACAAAATCCCTGGGATAAATAAAAAAGGGCTCTATAATTTCCATGTGAGGGCTTGATTTTTTTCCACTCGTCTTCTTTTCACAATGAAAACGACTGTTGCAAGAAGACCGGCTGGGTTGCTTTTCTAAGTTTCTTTTTTTTTTTTTTTTTGATAACACAAAAGTTTTTGGTTTCTTTTCACATTTATTTTAGGAGCTTGTTGTCTTCTTTTTTGCGGGACAAACTATATTTACTACTGCATCCTTTCTTTTGTTGGATAGTTAAATGCTGCATTTTTGGTTTATCATCAGTCGGGCCATGGAGTTTGTTTCTTCCATTCCCCACCCCTCTCCACAAAGTCGAGGTAGTGAAGGCCTTTGTTTCTGCGAGTTTGCCTTAGTTTCGGAGCCACCATTTAGATATTTTCATTATGCGATGTGAATGCGTTTTGCTTTAACTGCCTGCTTTTCCGCACTGCCTTTCTATGGGCAATTTTCCTTAACCTCTTTTGGCCTCTTTCATTTTTTTTCGTTTAGGTTTACTTTTTGCAGTTTTTTTCTTATTTTGTCTTCTCGGTGTTTTGTTGGGGAAAAAGATAATGGGAAGTTTTTGGTCGTAGGAGTCTATTCATTTTAGAAAATGTGAATAAATGCAACAAAAATGGGAATTGCGGAATAATAAATGAGTGAAGGGTGTGGGGTGGAAAAGGGGATGAAGAGCGGAAAATTGTATATTTTTTCTCATTTCCAGGAACATGGGTTCAATGACATTTAATGTGTGAGTTTGAGACATTTTCCGTTTAGAAAGCTTTTTTATTAGAAGTTGGATTTCATATAGAGGAAACCTTTGACGATTTCTTAAAACACCAAATATATTAATTTATACAAAAAATTCTTAAGACACTTAACTAGAATCATAAAATCTATAAAAATCCATTCTCTCAGATAATAAAAGTTGCTTAAAAACTTTCCAATAAAATTGTCTCCTACAATTTCTCTGGAATTTTAAAAAAAATTATATTATGAGAATTCTGAAGTGGCTTCAAAATTGTTGTTCTTTTGAAAATCCACGTTTTCTCGGCTTTTATGAGACTCTAATAATTCCTTAGAAAATTTACGATTTGTTGTCCTGGAGTCACTGAAAAAATATCTTTGTAAAATCTACACTATTAGAGCCTTGTAAAGATTTCAATAACTTGTTGGATAATATAGGTATTTTCGACCCCTAGGAAGGCCTCTAGAAATTATTCGAGACCTTTTTTAAAAAAAAAAAAAAGTTGAAGGCTCCTAAAACATTATTCAAAATTTCCGTGAAAGATCTAGGATTTCCGGCTCGGTTTTAAAGTCTCTAAAAATTCGTTTAAAACACAGTTTTCCATCTCTGAAGGCCTCTTTAAATTGTTGAAAAATCCAGGCCATTTTCGGGAAGATCATTTTTGAAAAATCCAGGGCCTATAAAAAAATTCGAACATTCTTTGAAAAATTCAGACTTTTTTTTGGCTCTGAATTCATGAAGGTCTTTTAATAATTTTGAAAAGTCCAGTGCTTTTCGAATCTTGATCTACGTTTGAATGCCTCTAAATAATTTCCAAGATTCTTTGAAAAATCCAGACTTTTTGGCTCTAGATTCTTGAAGGTATTTTAATGCTTTTGAAAAAATCCAGTGCTTTCCTAATCTTGATCTGCGAGTGAAGGCCTCTAGAACTTTTTAAAAAATTCTTTGAAAAATCCAAGGTTCTTGCCTCTGAGTCCTCGTTTGAGGGTCGCTTAAACCCCTTCCAAAATTCGTTGGGAAATCCAGGCTTTTCCTCTAAACATTCTTTAAAAAAAACACGTTTGAGGGTCGTCAAAGCCCTTCCAAAATTCGTTGATAAATCCAGGCTTTTCCTCAAAAAATTCTACGTTTGAGGGTTTTTGAAAAATTCTGCAAAAAATCCACGTTTGAAGGCTTTTAAATAATTCTGAAAAAAAATCCACGTTTGAAGGCTTTTAAATAATTCTGCAAAGAAATCCACGTTTGAAGGCACTTAGAATGCATTTGAAAATTCTTTAAGAAATCGAAGTTTGAAGGCCTCAAGAAAATTCTTTAAAAAATCCACGTTTGAAGGCCTCAAAAAAATTCTTTAAAAAATCCAAGTTTGAAAATCTTTGGGTGGCTTCCAAAAATTCTTTAAAAAGTCCAAGTTTGAAGGCCTTTGGGTGGCTTCCAAAAATTCTTTTAAAAAAATCCACGTTCGAAGGCCTTTGGGTTTCCTCAAAAAATTCTTTATAAAATCCATGTTTGAAGTCCTTTATGGGTATTCTTTGAAAAAGCCCACTGTGAAAACCTTTGGAGTACCTCTAAAAATTCTTTAAAAATTCCACGTTGAATGCCCATCAAGGGCTCTCCAAAAAATCTTTAAAAATTTTGCGTTGAATGCCTTTCAAGGAGTCTCTAAAAATTCTTTAAAAAATCCACGTTTGAAGGCCTTCAAGGAGTCTCTAAAAATTCTTTAAAAAATCCACGTTTGAAGGCCTTCAAGGAGTCTCTAAAAATTCTTTAAAAATCCACGTTTGAAGGCCTTCAAGGAGTCTCTAAAAATTCTTTAAAAATCCACGTTTGAAGGCCTTCAAGGAGTCTCTAAAAATTCTTTAAAAAATCCACGTTTGAAGGCCTTCAAGGAGTCTCTAAAAATTCTTTAAAAAAATCCACGTTTGAAGGTCTCTAGAAATGCTTTAAAAATCCACGTTTGAAGGTCTCTAAAATTTCTTTAAAAAAATCCACGTTTGAAGGTCTCTAGAAATTCTTTAAAAAATCCACGTTTGAAGGCCTTCAAGGAGTCTCTAAAAATTCTTTAAAAAATCCACGTTTGAAGGTCTCTAAAATTTCTTTAAAAAATCCACGTTTGAAGGTCTCTAAAATTTCTTTAAAAAAATCCACGTTTGAAGGTCTCTAGAAATTCTTTAAAAAATCCACGTTTGAAGGCCTTCAAGGAGTCTCTAAAAATTCTTTAAAAAATCCACGTTTGAAGGCCTTCAAGGAGTCTCTAAAAATTCTTTAAAAAAATCCACGTTTGAAGGTCTTTAAAAATTCTTTAAAAAAATCCACGTTTGAAGATCTCTAAAAATTCTTTAAAAAATCCACGTTTGAAGGCCTTCAAGGAGTCTCTAAAATTTCTTTAAAAAAATCCACGTTTGAAGGTCTCTAGAAATTCTTTAAAAAAATCCACGTTTGAAGGTCTCTAAAATTTCTTTAAAAAATCCACGTTTGAAGGCCTTCAAGGAGTCTCTAAAAATTCTTTAAAAAAATCCACGTTTGAAGGTCTCTAGAAACTCTTTAAAAAAAAAATCCACGTTTGAAGGTCTCTAAAAATTCTTTAAAAAAAATCCACGTTTGAAGGCCTTCAAGGAGTCTCTAAAAATTCTTTAAAAAAATCCACGTTTGAAGGTCTCTAGAACTTCTTTAAAAAAAATTCACGTTTGAAGGTCTCTAAAAATTCTTAAAAAAATCCACGTTTGAAGCCCTTCAAGGAGTCTCTAAAAATTCTTAAAAAAAATCCACTTTTGAAGCCCTTCAAGGAGTCTCTAAAAATTCTTTAATAAATCCACGTTTGAAACCCTTCAAAGAGTCTCTAAAAATTCTTTAAAAAATCCACGTTTGAAGGCCTTCAAGGAGTCTCTAAAAATTCTTTAAAAAATCCACGTTTGAAGGCCTTCAAGGAGTCTCTAAAAATTCTTTAAAAAATCCACGTTTGAAGGCCTTCAAGGAGTCTCTAAAAATTCTTTAGAAAAATCCACGTTTGAAGGTCTCTAAAAATTCTTTAAAAAATCCACGTTTGAAGGCCTTCAAGGAGTCTCTAAAATTTCTTTAAAAAAATCCACGTTTGAAGGTCTCTAGAAATTCTTTAAAAAAATCCACGTTTGAAGGTCTCTAAAATTTCTTTAAAAAATCCACGTTTGAAGGCCTTCAAGGAGTCTCTAAAAATTCTTTAAAAAAATCCACGTTTGAAGGTCTCTAGAAACTCTTTAAAAAAAAAATCCACGTTTGAAGGTCTCTAAAAATTCTTTAAAAAAAAATCCACGTTTGAAGGCCTTCAAGGAGTCTCTAAAAATTCTTTAAAAAATCCACGTTTGAAGGTCTCTAGAAATTCTTTAAAAAAAATTCACGTTTGAAGGTCTCTAAAAATTCTTAAAAAAAATCCACGTTTGAAGCCCTTCAAGGAGTCTCTAAAAATTCTTAAAAAAAATCCACTTTTGAAGCCCTTCAAGGAGTCTCTAAAAATTCTTTAATAAATCCACGTTTGAAACCCTTCAAAGAGTCTCTAAAAATTCTTTAAAAAATCCACGTTTGAAGGCCTTCAAGGAGTCTCTAAAAATTCTTAAAAAAATCCACGTTTGAAGCCCTTCAAGGAGTCTCTAAAAATTCTTTAATAAATCCACGTTTGAAACCCTTCAAGGAGTCTCTAAAAATTCTTTAAAAAATCCACGTTTAGAGGCCATTGGGATTCCTCTAAAAATTCTTTAATAAATCCACGTTTGAAGGCCTTTGGACTGCCTCTAGAAATTCTTAAAAAAAATCTACCTTAGAAGACCTTTAGGTATCCTCGAAAAATTATTTAAAAAACCACGTTTGAAGGCTTTCAAGGAATGTCTAAAAATTCTTTATAAAATCCACGTTTAAAGCCCTTCATGGAGTCTCTATAAATTCTTTAAAAAATCCAAGTTTTAAGGCCTTTGGGTTGCCTTTAAAAGTTCTTTAAAAAATCCAGGTTTGAAGACCTTTGGATTGCTTCCGAAAATTCTTTAAAAATCCACGTTTGAAGCCCTTCAAGGAGTCTCTAAAAATTCTTTAATAAATCCACGTTTGAAGGCATTTAGGTTGCCTCCAAAATTGCTTAAAAATCCAAGTTTGAAGGCATTTGGGTTGCTTCTAAAAATTCTTTAAAAAATCCACGTTTGAAGGCCTGTAGTTGGTCTCAATAAAATCTTTAAAAAATCCACGTTTAAAAACCTTAAGTTGGCCTAAAAAAATTCTTTAAAACTCTACATGTGAAGGTCTTGAAATTGCTGCTAAAAATTCTTTTAAAAATCCACGTTTGATGGCCTTTAGGTTGACTCTAATTTTTTAATTTTATTTTTTTTTTTGAAAATCCATATTTGAAGACGTTTGAGTTGCCTCTAAAAATTCTTCAAAAATGCATGTTTGAAGGCCATTGTGTTACCTCTAAAAATAATTTAAAGGATCCACGTTTGAAGGTTTTTCAAAAATTATTTGAAAAATCTACGTTTGGTCGTCCCTAAAAATTCTTAAAAAATCCATGTATGTATAAATCTTTAAAAAATCCTTGTTTGATGGTCTTTAGGTTACCTCTGTTTTTTTTTTAAATGTAAATTTGAATGCCTTTATGTTGTCTCTAAAATTTCTTTGAAAAGTCCACGTTTGAAGGCATTGAGGTTGCCTCTTATTGTCTTTAAAAAATTCACATATGAAAGCCTCTAAAATTTAAAAAAAAATCACTTTTGAAAGCCATTTTGGTAATAGGTGGCGTATGGGTGACGTCAACACTTATACGCTGCAATGTCAAAATTAAAATAAATCATTTATTTTTACATTTTATAAATTTAATGAATTATTTTGGCATTTTCCTGCAACTTTGTATCGGCTTTAAATATTCCATTGAAATATCCAATTGAACTTTTAAAGTTTTTAGCACAAATTCCCATTTTTATTTTGGTGGATGTTGTTTTTTTAGTTGGCATTTGTTTTTTTCATTATTTGTTTCAGTGCGTAGTCAGTCTACTCTTATCAGCCAGACAGGGCATACAAATGACCTTGAGAATAGCCGGTCAATGGTGAAATATTGATGTTCAATTTAATGAAAAAAAAGGAAAAAAACTAAAAAAAAATAGTCTACACCAAAAAAAAGATAGGCACCCCGCTAACAAATAAAAATTGGGAAAAAAACACACACGTTTTTTTTTTTTTTTTTTGAAACAAAAAAAAACTACAACAAACAATTCTTCAAATGCCCCCAATAACAAAAAAACATAAAAAAAGAACAACAGCAAACTTCTATCTATAGATACAATATGTGTATTTTATATATATATATAGATATTTTATTTATTTAAATAAATACAAATTGACATACACATATACATATATGTGTGTTACAATTTATATATATATATATTCGTCGTGTGTACGTATGTAAATAAAACAAATATATACTATATATATGAAACGAGACAGGAGTTGTTGTTTTTTTTTTTTGGTGAGGAATTTAAATATACTGAATACAGAAAAATTTATAGACCAAAAAAAAAAAAAAAAAAAACAGAAATAACAACGAAACTAACAAAAACCCCCAGTAGACGTAGCAAAACATAACGATAGGCAGACGGACGAGCGGACAATCTGTCCGGCAGACAGACAGATGGTCGAATTTTGTTTTGATTTCAAGAGACACTGGCCTGGACCCCATGTATTTGGACCCAAAAAATATGCAGAAATGAGACATGGTCGGAAGTGTTACTAACTACTATGGCTCGCTCGGATACGCATACAAACGCCATAGACAGGGAAAACACAGAACAGGAAAAAAAAAACAATGACAGCATACACACAGATGGACGGACGGACAGACAGAGAGACAAATAAATCACACACAAAAAACAATTCCATTTTATACACCTTTTTCCCTTTTGTATGTATGTATACATATGTCTATATTTGTATATGTGGAATGCGTATATATAGCAGCTGTTATATATCTCTATTATGTATAACCTTTTAGGCTGGATGTAGAAAAAAAAAAGGAACAAAGAAAACACTTGACAAGATAAAATAAAAATCGATTTTTTAACCTCTGATAAGTGAGAAAGTGTTTGTCCGCATTATTTTTGATAATCTGTGGAAAATTTTAGTAAAAAGTTTGAAGGTCTTTTCGGCTTAATTTTGATAAGAAAATTCCTTTGCCGAAAGATTAGAAGACAATTAAAATCACTGTTGCAAATACGATGCCGAATCAAGACGATTTTGCCAAAGATAAGAAGGTGGCGTATGAGTAGCGACAACACGTATACGCAACTATTCGCTGATTCGAATAACTTTAAGTTATTATCTCTCTCTCTCTCTCTTTTAGATTGCCTCTGGGGCTCATAAAAAATATTTGTTATAGAAACAAGACATAGGAAATGTATTAAAAAAGATACAAAAAAAATCACTAAACGAAAAAAAAAAACAATTAAAAGAGCTGTAAGTTCGGCCGGGCCGAATTTTGAATACCCTACACCATTTGGTACAAATTTGACAATTTTCAAAAAATTAAAATCCTTTAAAAATTCTGTTAAAATCTTAAAAATACCGCATGTAGTCGTATATTAGGGTCTATACGACGACGTGGACCTGCGTACGCAACTTTTGTCATAAGTCTGCACAGAGAATTTTCTCGCATAGGCTGTAGTATCCATTTCGAACTTCAAATACCAAATTTGAAACAATCCCGGTAAATAATGTCGCCAAAATTATCAAAATACCTAAAATCAGGGGTACCGTTAAATAGGGGCTATACGAAGACGTGGTCCTGCACAGACAATTTTCTGTCACAGGCTGTAATATCCATTATGAACTTCAAATGCGAAATATGAAAAAATTCCGGTGAAAAAGGTCGCTAAAATCATCAAAATACCGAATATTGGGAGGTACCGTTATTCGGGGGCTATACGAAGACGTGGACCTCCACAGGCAATTTTCTGTCATAGATTGTAGTACCCATTACGAACTTCAAATGCGAAATTTGAAACAATTCCGGTAAATAATGTCGCTAAAATCATCAAAATACCTAATATCGGGGGTTCCGTTATATGGAGGATATACGAAGACGTGAACCTACAGGGCCCCTTTTCTCTCACAGGCTGTAATATCCATTACGAACTTCAAATGCGAAATTTGAAACAATTCCGATGAATAATGTCGCTAAAATCATCAAAATACCGAATATCGAGAGGTACCGTGATATGGGGGCTATACGAAGACGGAAACCTACATGGCCCATTTTCTGTCTTATGCTGTAGTACCCATTACGAACTTCAAATGCGAAATTTGAAATGATTCCGGTAAATAATGTCGCTAGAATCATCAAAATACCGAAAATCGGGGGGTACCATTATATGGAGGCTACACGAAGACGTGGACCTGCACAGACAATTTTCTGTCACAGGCTGTAATGTCCATTACGAACTTCGAATACCAAATTTAAAACAATTCCGGTTAATAATGTCGCTAAAATCAGCAAAATACCGAATATTGGGGGGAACCGTTATATGGGGGCTATACGAAGATGTGGACCTACATGGCCCATTTTTAATACCAAAAGTCCTGCAGACATAAAACAAATTTGAGTAAATTTTTATCAATTTACTCCATTTCTTTCGGAAGCTATAGTGATTTCCACAGACGGACAGAGGGACGGACATTGTTTAATCGACATAGAATTTTCTGCGGATCAGGAATATAGTTATACTTTGTGGGGTCTAAAATGTATATTTCAAGGTGTTACAAACGGAATGACAAACTTAACATACCCTCCATCCTATGGTGGAGGGTATAAAAATCTCTCTGAGGGCAGGTGAAAAATGCTCCCTCCTCCGCAATTTTTGAACAAATTTCGTAAATTTTATTGCGGTTTATTAAAGTTCTCAAAAATATAAATTCGTGGTGAAATTTTTGAAACCCCATTGACATAAATATGCCGCAAATACCATGTCATGACAACTTGTATATGCTGTCGTATAAGCAATGACAACACGTATACGCTACCGCAACTGCTTTCGGCAATTTTAAGTTTTTATATATCCCTTTGATTATAACCTGCCAGGTATATCAAACCAATGTATGTAGGAAAAAACACAAAGAAAATATAAATAAATTTAAACTTAAATTCTTTATAAATAGCTTATAGGCGTGTGAAAAATGCTCCCTCCTCCATAATTTTTAAACATGTTTCGTAAATTTTATTGCGGATTATTAAAGTTCTCAAAAATTTAAATTCGTGGTGGAATTTTTGGAACCATATGCTGCAAATACCAAGTCAGTACAAACCAATTTGAACAAATTGTATATTCTGTGGTATAAGTAATGTCAACACGTATACGCTACCGCAACTTATTTTGCCAATTTTAAGTTTTTATATATCTCTTTAGTTATAACCTGCAAGGCATATAAAACCAGTATATGAAAATTGGAAACTAGAAAACACAAGAAAAATATAAATGAAAATAAATTATTTAGAGGGTGAGATGAAAAAAACTGCAACCAACTTCAGACTGCTGCCATTTATAAGCTACTCGTCCGACAGGTGTTAAAATTATTCTAGTGACAGCTCATTTTATTGTTTACAAGCGTACAAAAGTATTTTGGTGAGAATTATCCAGAAAAAAAGTTATTCGTGAATTCAAGCGTAATAGTGTGATTTCTTTATATTTGGCTGGAAAACCACAAGTGACTATCGTTAGAGCATTGCAGCATTTCAATGTGAATAGATCTTTTGGGTCTCCCACCATCGCTCATTACTGTGATACTGGTAGCATATTCCAACGTCATGGAAGTGGGCGGTAGAAAACAGCAACAGCAATATCAACTAAAATGGTTCGAAAAGTAAGGAAACGATTTGATAGAAACCCGCGTCGCAGTGGCCGTAATATGGCTCGTGAGCTGAACATATCACAATATTCCATTCGGCAAATATTGAAATATTGAGCTCGGGTAAAGCCATTGAAATTCCAAAAAAGTGCAAGAACTTACACCGCAACAGAAAGAAAATAGACTCAAAAGAGTTGCTTTGAAGGCTACCTATAGCCCAGAAAACGTGGATTTTTTAAAGAATCTTTGGAGGTTACCTAGAGGGCTTTAAACGTGGTTTTGTTAAAAAAAATTTGGAGACTACCTAAATGCCTTCAAACGGGGATTTTCTCAAAAGAGCTAAAGAGGCCGCAGACCTTGGACATTCCAACAGGCTCAGCACCATCGCACTCAGCACGCGCCATCCAAGAATTGGTACAAAAATAGGTTCCTGGCTTCATTTCCAGCGCATAATGGCCACCAAAATCTCCGGATACCAATCCGTTGGACTATTCTGTCTGAAGTATTTTGGAAAGCAAGGTTGGCACTAAAAAATACCAAAGTATCGATCACCTCAAGCAAGCACTTCGCCGGAAATGGACCAAAATACCGCAGAGCAACATTCGGGCAGCGTGTGGCTGTTTCATTGGCCGTTTGAAGGCCATAATTTGTGCCAAAGGTGAACAATTCGAACAAACAAATAAAATTTAAAAAAAAAAATGTAAAAATTATAGCCTTTGACTTTGTTGCAGTTTTTTTTATCTCACCCCGTACTTCTAAAATTTCTCGAATTCTGGATTATTCAAAGAATTTTTGGTTTGTTATGATTTTTCTCAAGGGTCTTTTTGAGCGTCAGGATATAACTTTTTTATGCCCGCCTTCCTATGCTATACATTTTCAAAAAAATTTGCAAGTCCAAATAGAGGCATGGCTGAGGCATTCTGATGTTTCTTCCCATACCGCATATCATAACTTTTTAACTGATTCATTGGCCCGGCTTGGATTTTTATCAAATTATTTCAACTTTTTCCATTCTTTTTGGTCTGTTTAATTTTTTTTTTGGGTCTCCTCCTCGTGGCATGGTCATGGATGCTTCATACATTTTGCAACTTTCTCCTGGAAGAATTTTTATTATAGTTGATAGCCAAGGCGTACATTTGTATATGATTGTTGAACCTCGTTCCCTGACATGAGAAGTGGATTTTTAATAATTTTTTTGCGTGGCTCAGCTAATGAACTTTCTCTCAAAGCTCGAATTAATAATTTTCAGCTTCCTCGTATAGTTAAAGTTCTGGTTTTTTGAAATGACTTTTAGTCTTGGATTTATGAGAATTTTTATAGAGTTTCTTTGGCTTCGACCCATGACTTCTGTTCACATTTTTTTTGATTTAATTTCATTGGTTAAAGTCTTTCATGGAATCTTTCAAATTTCTTTCAAATCCTGGATTTTTTAATTTTCTTCCTAAATCTGTCTGTATAGAAACCTATATGGATCTTGTTCCTTCCTCTCAAATAAATACATATTCATTGATACAAAATTAAAGATTGGTAGCGTATAAATAACGTCACCTATCATACGGCACCATATTCACCAAGTGGACCAAACACACGCTCACTTAAAGCAGGCACGCAAATTTGTATGCTTCCCTGTATTCATTTCCCAAATTCAATCAAATGTTTTAAATGTTAGATCATTCGACATCGAGGAACTAAAATGGTTTCCTAGGTCGTAATATTTTAGAAAATCTATAAAAGTCCTATATAACGTATACGTGTTGGCATAAATCATACGTCGCAGGGCCTATAATTAATACAAACAAATATCTATCATACGCCATGGGTACTTTTGTCAAAGGCATATCAATTCCAATTTTTTCCTCCTGCATCTCTTTTCCCTCTTACAATCAATATCCCAAAAGGAGATAACTATGCCAAACCCCTTTAGGACCCCTTTCCGCTAAAATTCCCTTTCAGAAACTACCTTTTATTTCATCATCATCATCGTCTAGATAGTGAGTGATAGTGGCGTAAGCAAATTGTTGCATTTATCCATGAACAAATTCCGTTAGGCATTTTTCGATTGTTTTTTTTCTCTTCCTCTCTGTCTATGTTTTGGTTATTGGTCGTTGCTCTATGCATTCGATATTGCAATGCATTTTTGTTGCACCACTGCACTTGAAATGACCTTTAACACCACTATAACCACTATAATCCAATACCCTATCTATCATCAATGGCCAATGCCGATGATGAAAATCCAGTGAAAGCGATATCAAATGCAACAGCTGTTGGTATTTACTCTCTATCGGCTATTTTGTTGTTGTTGTTGTTGCTGTTGTACGACAACAGTGCGATAGTCAATTTTATTGCACGCAACATCACCCCAATTTCTATCTCCCTAAAAATGCATCTGCACTTGATGCAGGGCAGTGCATTGAATTGCATTGCATTGCCGGCTAAACCGGCGCTTTTGTTTAATATGTGGTGCTACTGGGAGATTTTTGCCCCTGCGAAAAAATTGCATGGCCTAAAAACGTGCTGACCATTCGCATCGCTGCCATTTTACTGTGATGCATTTTATTGATGGAAATTGTGAAAATCATTCGTGTATGACCTTTATGGCCTAATGACGTTTTGGCATAGTGAAACATATCAAATATTTTTCTTCATGAAATTGGAAATTTTTAATAGCAAAAAATTGAAAATTTCTTCAAAAAAAAAAAAAAAAAAAAAAAAAAATACCTCTGAAACCTCAAAATCTTTAAAAAGCATTAATAGAGGACTATGAAAGCTATTTTTTTATGAAAAATATTTTTTCTTCGGAATTTTCTTTTAAAAAATAAGGATTTCATGCCTTTGTTACAGTTTTTGAAATATATCGTATGAGTGACGGCGTATATCATACGCCAGTTGGTCCTTATATAAAACACTACCCAGAGAGGATGGATTTCTCCTCAGCGACTGAGGATTGATTTTTTTTATAGAAAAAATTCTCTTCTGCTACTGAGAATGAATTTTTCTATGGAAAATAACTCCTCAGCGACTGAGGATGGATTTTTCTATGGAAAAATTTTTTCTCAGCCCCTGAGGATGGATTTTTCAATGTAAAAATTTTTCCTCAGCCGCTGAGGATTTATTTTTCTATAGAAGAATTTTTTCTCAGCCGCTGAGGATTTATTTTTCTATAGAAGAATTTTTTCTCAGCCGCTGAGAATGGATTTTTCTATAGAAGAATTTTTTCTCAGCCGCTGAGGATTTATTTTTCTATAGAAGAATTTTTTCTCAGCCGCTGAGGATTTATTTTTCTATAGAAGAATTTTTTCTCAGCCGCTGAGAATGGATTTTTCTATAGAAGAATTTTTTCTCAGCCGCTGAGAATGGATTTTTCTATAGAAAAATTTTTTCTCAGCCGCTGAGAATGGATTTTTCTATAGAAAAATTTTTTCTCAGCCGCTGAGAATGGATTTTTCTATAGAAAATTTTTTTCTCAGCCGTTGAGAATGGATTTTTCTATAGAAAACCTTCTCCTCAGCCGCTGAGGATGGATTTTTCTATAGAAAAACTTCTCCTCATTTACTGAGGATGGATTTTTCTATAGAAAAACTTCTCCTCATTTACTGAGGATGTATTTTTCTATAGAAAAACTTCTCCTCAGCCGCTGAGGATGGATTTTTCTATAGAAAAATTTCGGTCCTCAGCCGCTGAGGATGGATTTTTCTATAGAAAAATTTCGGTTCTTAGTTACTGAGGATGGATTTTTCTATAGAAAAATTTCGGTCCTCAGCGACTGAGGATGGATTTTTCTATAGAAAAATTTCTCCTCAGCGACTGAGGATGGATTTTTCTATAGAAAAATTTCTCTTCAGCGACTGAGGATGGATTTTTCTATAGAAAAATTTCTCCTCAGCGACTGAGGATGGATTTTTCTATAGAAAAATTTCTCCTCAGCGACTGAGGATGGATTTTTCTATAGAAAAATTTCTCCTCAGCGACTGAGGATGGATTTTTCTATAGAAAAATTTCTCCTCAGCGACTGAGGATGGATTTTTCTATAGAAAAATTTCTCCTCAGCGACTGAGGGTGGATTTTTCTATAGAAAAAATTATCCTCAGCGACTGAGGATGGATTTTTCTATAGAAAAAATTCTCCTCAGCGACTGAGGATGGATTTTTCTATAGAAAAATTGCGGTCCTCAGCTACTGAGGGTGGATTTTTCTGTAGAAAAAATTTCGGTCCTCAGCTACTGAGGATGGATTTTTCTATAGAAAAATTTCGATCCTCAGTGACTGAGGATGGATTTTTCTATAGAAAAATTTTGGTGAATAGGGTGCTTAGTTAAAAGAGGGTGCTCGATTTAAACCTGCTTCTTGTCCCACCATTCCGACTTCGATTTCGCAATGCTCAAGGTACATTGTTTGCTTTAAATTTCCAAACTTTCCATTTGATTTTATTTGAAAATTTTGTTGTTGTTGTTTTTGCTGTTGTTTTGGTTTTCGGTGGAGGACCATGTGTTCCGCTTTGTTCACATTAAAAATTGGACATTACTATTCTTTAGGCTGACAATATGAGCAAATACATTCAGCCAACTGTTCAGATATACAACTACTGGGTGGGGGTGGAGTGAGGGACACACCAGCTCTCCAGTGTACTTGACTGACCAAAAGATAAAGCAGACACACCAACCTCCCCCCGCCTTTCCCCCTTTAGGCGAAAATAAATTTTTGTTACCAAAAATTTTTCCTTGGTTTTTGACTACTTTTTGGTTTGCTCCGCCAAAAATGGTGATGGGAGCTTCTTGCAGCTGCTGACGATGTTGGCTACTTCCGTGTCCTGTCCAGCATGGGTGCGGTGACCGTGTAGCCGATATGTGTTGTGATGGCGAACGCATGCCATTACCAGTGTTTGCATGTGTGTGTGTGCGTGTGTGTGATTGTGAATGATGTATTTGTTATTGCTATTCGAAATAACAATGTAGTTGACTTCTTTGTTATTTTGGATTTTTTCGGTGTTGGCTGTTTTTGGTTTTTGTGCCACTTTTTATTTTATTTTGGCAAATTTTATTTGTTTGCAGTTTGGCGATGTGTGTGTGTGTGTGCATGTGCCCGCGTTTTTTAAAAAACCAACCATAGAAACAACAAAATTCACAGACGACGCGGTTTTTCACTATTTTTGTTTTCTGGTACGGAATGCCTGTTTGGAACAAAAAAAAAAAAGAAAAAGTATTTCGAATTATAGCTCTGAAAAAAAGTTCAAATGTGAATTTCGAATCAGACCACCCAACACCTTACCCACCTTATCACGGAGAGTTTTATGGCCACACTCTTCTGCATCCCACTCTAACACACACACACACACACCCTTACCACCCCTCATCCCACCTCCCAATCGCATGCTGGGCAACTCATTTGATTTGTTTTTTGGTGGTCATCGTTTGGCGAATTGTTATTTTTATTCTTTGAACATTTTTCCTATTTGTATTTGAGTTGAGCTGCGGATTTTTCTGCACATTTTTTTTCGCGTTCGCTTTCCTGGTCGAACATTTATTTTTGCACACAGCAAACATACATAAACAGTTTAAATGATAAATGAGATAGAGCTCCAAATGAACGAACATTTGGTACAAAAAAAAAAAAATTAACAAAATTTGGGGGAAAAAACGTAACATGACTAGAAAGTATGGAAATTTGGCTGAACCCACCCAACCCCCATCCTTACCAATTTGTATAGAGGCAAAGTTCCAATGAATCATGGCCAGAACGTGGGTTGTTGGTGGGAGTCAAAATCAAATACCAAACTTTATCTCTATTCACTATTACCCGGCCATCATTTGTATTCATTAGATATTTAATCAAAAATTAACCACTAAGGGAGTTATTAATTGATGGAGATTTTTTAGAGTTGTAAAAATCGAAATTTTACTTGAATTGTTGAGATTTTGAAAATCTGTAACTGTTTTTTTTTTTTTTTTAATTGAAATATATATTTCAATTATATTACAATGGTTAGAGGAGAAATGTATTTTTTTAATTGTCTAAATCCTTTGCTAATTAATGAGAATTTTTTCTGTAGAAAATCCATCCTCACTTTCTGAAGAGAAATTTTTTAATAAAAACAAATTTCCTCAGTTCCAAAGCAGAAACCCATCCTCTGTTCCTAAGGAGTCATTTATCTCCTCGGTTTTTGAAGAGGAAAATTGCTTTGTAGAAATTTTTTCCTCTTTTTCTATAGATTTTTTTTTCATAGGAAAATTCTGTTTTAATTTCTTTGGAAAAAATGTACAAAAAAAATCCTTCTTCAGTTGCTGAGAAATTTCTATTCTGATAGAAAAGTATATTTTATAAGAAAAATTTCAAAACTTGAGATGGTCTATATTTTTTTATAAAAAATGTAAAGACCTGCTGAGGCTGATATAATTTCAAGGCGCGAGCGATTGATTAAAGAAATAAATTCCTCAACATTTTTTCTATAGAAAAAAAATGTCCTCAGCGGCTGATCCTGCATTTTTTCATTTTCTTTCGGTTAATATCCTAGCTACAGGAGACTTATTTTCTCTCTAGGAAAATATTCCAGTCACTGAGGGTCAATTTTTTTCTGTAGGAAAAAATTCTCAGTCAATGACGATCATTTTTTTTGTCTATGGGAATATGCCCTCTGTCATCGAGGAAGGAAAAACTAAAAGTTTTCTCTGGAAAAAAATCCTTAATGTCAGAGGAAGAACTTCTTCGTAGGCATATCTCCCATCGCTTGCTAAGAAAGGATTTGTCTATAAAAATGAAGGTTACCATGGAAATATGATTCCGAAGAGGTTTATAAAGAATAATAAAAATAAAATAAATATAATTATATAAAATAAATAAAATGTTTGGTCCTTGGAATTGTTTCTGCCGAGAGAAAAAAATTCTACAAAGAATTATTTTCTACAAAAATTTTCCTGACACTTTTTTTCTACAAACAAAAACGGCTTTTTTCATAAAGGAAAACTGCTCCGAAGAACTTTTTTATAAAGAAAAAAAGTTCTCCACAGAAAAAAATTCTCCTGAGAACTTTCTTCTATAGAAAATGAAAAATAATTTTCTACAATTTAGAGGAAATCGGTGCAATTTTTTGGCCCATAATTTGTTTTTTTCCACCGAAAAAAAATTGTTCAGTGAAAAATGTTATACATACTCTTGAGACCTTTTTTCTGCAGAAAAAACTGATCCTTATTTTTTTCTAACGAAAAAGTGCTCTACAGAAAGAAAATTCCCCTGAGAACTTTTTTCTATAGAAAATGAAAAAGAATTATTTTCAATTCGTATGAAAAAATTCTCAACGACTAAGAAAATCACGACCTTAGTCTCTATTAAAACCAGTAAAGGAGAATTTCCGGAAAACATAGATTTAAAAAAAGTTTTTTTTCTTGATATTTAGAGATCATATAAAGACTGCAAATTTGGAGTTTTTAACTAATTTTTAAAGAGCCCTTTTGGGTCTTTAAATGTGGATTTAAAAAAAAAAATTGGAGACTTCCTAAAGCCCGAAAAACGTGAATTAAAAAAAAAATAATGAATAGATAATTTCGATAGACTGAAAACGTGGATTTTTTAACATTTTTTAGAGACTTCTAATAGCCCGGAAAAAATGATTTTTTTAAATTTAGAGACTTTATATAGCTCAGAAAATATGGACTCTTTAAAAAAATTAGAGACTTCATATGACCCGGAAAACGTGGATTTAAAAAAAATATAGAGACTTCTTAAAGCCTGCAAAAATTACAGACTTCCGATAGTTCGGAAAACGTTGATTTTTTTAATAGAGAGTCTTCCTAGATTCCGAAAAACGAGGATCTAAACAAATATAGAGACTTCCTAAAGCCTGAAAAAATCTGGGTTTTTTTAAAAAAAAATACAGACTTCCAATAGTTCGGAAAACGTGGATTTTTTTAATAGAGAGGCTTCCTAGAGTCCGGAAAACGAGGATCTAAAAAAATATAGAGACTTCCTATAGCCCGAAAAAATCTGGTTTAAAAATGAAAAATAGAGACTTCCGATTGTTCGGAAAACGTGGTTTTTTAAAAAAATAGAGAGCCCTAAAAACGTGGATCTAAAAAAAATGCGGACTTCCTATAGCCCGGAAAACGTGTATTAAACAATAGAAACTTTCTATAGCTGGAAAAATGTGGATTGTTTAAAAAATTAGAGTCCTCCGATAGCTCGGAAAACGTTAATTTAAAAAATAGGGACTTTCTATAGCCCGGAAAACGTGGATTACAAAATTAGGGACTTTCTATAGCCCGGAAAACGTGGATTAAAAAAACATTAGAGACTTCCTATAGGCCGAAAAATGCGGATAAAAAAATATAGACTTCCTATAGCCCGGAAAACGTGGATTAAAAAAATAAAGTTTTCCAATAGAATTTTTTTGGAATTTTTTTTAAAACTATTTAGAGACTTCATATAGTCCGGAAAAATATTTTCTTTTGTTAAATTGGAGACCGGAAAATTTCGATTTTTTTTAATTAAAGACTTCCTATAGACCCGAAAATTGGATTTAAAAAAAACCTTGCTATAGACCGGAAAAATTGGATTTTTTTTAAATAGAGATTTCCTATAGACCGAAAAAAATTGGAATTTTTAAATAAAATTGGATTTTTTAAAGAATTTTTGATACTCCTCAAAATTTCTGAAGTAGAGGATGGCGAACGTGAAACGTGACTTACTAAAGTCCTTTTTGGATTGTCTTAAGAATTCTTAGAGATTTTTTAAATCATGTTTTTTATTATTTTTTTTTCAGATTTTTTTTATTTTTTTGAGGTGGAAGGAGTTCTCTACTACACACGTTCCAACGTGGGTTCTTTTAAGAGTTTTTAAAGACTTCTAAAATCCTCAAAACCGTAGAATATTTAAAAAACGTAAAAAGTCTCATCATTTTGAGAGTCCATTAGGGCCCTCCGTCGCTCATTTTTTGGAAATCAACAGAGAGATTTTTAGAGGCTCTCTAAAAACCAGAAAACGCTGTTTTTTTAAATTTTAAAACTTTAAAGAATTATTTTTAAAGAATTCTTAGACATTTTTTAAATCGTATTTTTTATTAATTTTTTTCAGATTTTTTTTTTTTTTGAGGTGGAAGGAGTTCTCTGCTATAGATGTTCCAACGTGGGTTCTTTTAAGAGTTTTTAAAGACTTCTAAAATCCTCAAAACTGTGGTATATTTAAAAAATGTCAAAAAGTCTCATAATTTTAGAGTCCTTCTAACGTATATTTTTTGAGAGTCCATTAGGGCCCTCCGTCGCGCATTTTTTGGAATTCAAGAGATAGAGACTCTCTAAATTCCAGAAAACGATTTTATTTTAGAACATTTCAAGTATTAAATTGAATTTTTTAAAGAATTTTTAGATATCATCTAAAGGCCGCCCCATGGGGTGTTTTTTTACAGAGCATTTAGAGATTTTTTAAAGAATTTTTTTTAGAATACCATAAGGCCTACAAACGTCGATTTTAAAAATAATTTTTGAGGAGATTTTCTAGGCCCCAAATGTGGACTTATTGAAAAACTAAAATGAGTCCTTCTAACGTGGATTTTTAGAGAGGCCAATAGCGCCCTCCGTCGCTCATTTTTTGGAATTCAACAGAGAAATATTCAGAGACTCTCTAAATTTCAGAAAACGATTTTATTTTAGAACATTTCAAGAGATTAATTGCATTTTTTAATGAATTTTTAGATATCAACTAAAGGTCGCCTAAGGAGGGGTTTTTTTACGGAGTCCTTTGTGATTTTTTAAAGAATTTTAATAGACTCCCTTAAGGCCTACAAAAGTCGATTTTAAAAATAATTTTTTAGGAGATTCCCTAGGCTCCAAATGTGAACTTACTGAAAAACCAAAAAGAGTCCTTATAACGTGGATTTTTAGAGAGACCATTAGAGCCCACCGTCGCGCAGTTTTTGGAATTCAAGAGATAGATTTTCAGAGACTCTCTAAATTTCAGAAAACAATTTTATTATAGAACATTTCAAGAATTACATTAAATTAAATTAAAGAATTTTTAGATATTATCGAAAGGCCGCCTATGGTGGGTTTTTTACAGAGCCCTTAATGATTTTTTAAATAATTTTTATAGACTCCCTTAAGGCCTACAAACGTCGATTTTAAAAATAATTTTTTAGTAGATTCCCTAGGCTCCAAATGTGGACTTATTGAAAAAGTAAAAAGGCAGGATTTTCAGGATATTCTCATACTCTCATATCTAAAGGCATTCAAACGTCGAATATTTTAAATAAATTTGTTCCATAATACATGGATCTTCTAAAGAATTTTTTGAAACTCCTTAGTGGCCTATAATTCTTGAATTTTTAATGAAAAAAATAAAAAAAATTGGAAATTAAAAATTGATGGAAATGAGGAATATTTTAAAATTATTTGGCCAATTGCGATCTTTACCGATATTTAGCCCAGAAATTGTGAAATATTCCTCATTTCCATTAATTTTTAATCTTCAATTATTTTTCAATTTTTTTCCATAAAATTTTTAAATTGTCTCTTTTTTGTTGAAAAAAAACCTTTCCCGCAATGTTGTTTTAAGTAATTTAATTTGTGTGTCGTTTTAATTTTATTTTCTTGCCTCTTATCAGCGACAAAATGCTATAACCAAATTGCAAATTTATTGTCATTTCATTGCGAAAAATTTCCATGGCGCGAGTCTAGAGACTGGGGTGGTAGTGGAGAACTTGCCTAGAATACTGATGCTTCTGCTCCTCCTGCCACCACCACCTCGACCAGGACGACATGTATTAATATTACTCATACGCTAAGCTAAAACCCATAACCAGTTGTTTACTGTTGTTGTTGTTGTTTTTGTGAAGCATTTTTCATTACTGCAGCTGCTGATTACAATTTTTCCCAACCATCTTCCACACTCCCCCACCCCCCTCTCGTGGCCAACAATTTCCATCTAATGCAACCTCCCTGAGTTTTTCACACAGCCCTACTAATTTTGTGCAAATTTTCCTTTTCTCCAGCCAACCAGCCAGTCTGTCTCTGTCACTCATCCTTTTGGGGCCACGAAGCCTATGCCCCACTCTGGGTGGTATCCAGCCAATGTTAAATAGTTTTTTTTCCCATCACTGTTGTTGTACATCATTACACGGCGGCAGCATCCTTATTTCGTGCAAAGCTCCAACGAGGCTGCCTCCCCCTTTGGCCCAATGATGTTATATTTTCCGGGTGGTTTTTACGCGCGCATTATATGCGTCGCCAACCGAATCCTAAAGAAAATGAAAATAACAAAAAACCCAGCAACAACAACGACAACAACAAAGCCCGGCCAAGGCAAGCCGTAAAATGTGTTGCGATTGGTTTAGAAAATTGTGTATTTTGTGGGCCTTATTTCGTTTTTTAGCCAGAAAGAGGTTGGGATTTCTGGCGTACAAGGCAGGTTAGTGTTGGTGCGTTGGGTGTATGTGTGTGTGTGCCTGTGGTGTGTGAGTAGGCTTGGCTTGGATACTTACAAAATAAAAATTTGTGTCCTGCGAAATCTAGAAAATGAGATTTTTCCCTAACATAATACGCAAACAAAAATACAGCCAAAGAGATTATGAGCACAGACACAGACAAACACGCACACACACATACTAATGCAAAATTGTATGTTTTTTTACTGCTCACATACTTTACGTTTTTTGCTGTTAATGTTCCTTTTCCATCATCAGCATCATCGTTGTCGGTTTTCGTATCGCATCCTTTTTGAATGGCTGGATACTTGGTGGGGTAGTCGTTTTTTTTCGTGTGGATCCCAGGGTACTAACGTTAATGCTACAAAAAAACAGGGCCATAAAAAATGGAAATGTTATCAGCGGACAGAGTACTGTCAGACAACTGTTGGAAATGAGAAAATAATATTTCATGGATTAGAATCTAAGAGTAGTTAGATAAAATCTAAAGAGAGCCATGGATTAGAAAGCTCATTGGCAGTTTGGAAAAAGAGAAGGGAGATGAGAAGTTTTTTTTTCTATAAAAAACATTAGGGCCTCTATTACAGAAGCAATTATTTTTCTATAGAAAAAAATCAGGGCCTCCATCAGAGAGGCATTTTTTTCTATAGGAAAAAAATCAGGGCCTCCTTCAGGGAGGCATTTTTTTCTATAGGAAAAAATCAGGACCTCCATCTGGGAGGCATTTTTTTCTATAGGAAAAAATCAGGACCTCCATTAGGGAGGCATTTTTTTCTATGGAAAAAAAAAACTGGGCCTCTATCAGGAAGACATATTTTTCCAAAGAAAAAATCTGGGCCTCCATCAGGGAGGCATTTTTTTTCTCGATCAGGAAAACGCTGCTTTTCAACAAGTTTTCCTCGAAACACATTTATTTCCCACCAATTGTTCTATGAAGATTTTTAAACTCCACCAAATTTCCCATGAAAAACTGGGATTTTCACCTAGTTTTCAATGAAAAACTGGATTTTCTATCAAGTTCTACATGAAAAACTGAAAAACTGGGTTTTCCACCAAGTTTTCCCCGAAAAACTTGATTTTCCACCAAGTTTTCTACGAAAAACTTAATTTTCCACTAAATTTTCCATGAAAAACTTAAGTTTCCACCAAATTTTCTATGGAAAACTGGATTTTTTCACCTAGTTTTCTATGAAAAACTAGATTTTCTATCAAGTTCTCCATAAAAAACTTAATTTTCCAACAAGATTTCCATGAAAATCTTGATTTTCCACCAAGTTTTCCATGAAAAACTAGGTTTTCCACCAAGTTTTCCAAGAAAAACTTTGTTTTCCACCAAGTTTTTCATGAAAAACTAGGTTTTCCACCAAGTTTCCCATGAAAAACTGGGGTTTTCAACTAGATTTCTATGAAAAACTGGATTTTCTATCAAGTTTTCCATGAAAAACTTGCTTTTCCAACAAGATTTCCATGAAAAACTTGATTTTCCACTAAGTTTTCCAAGGAAAACTATGTTTTCCACTAAGTTTTCTAAGAAAAATTATGTTTTCCACTAAGTTTTCCATGAAAAACTAGGCTTTCCACCAAGTTTTCCATGAAAATCTAGGTTTACCACCAAGTTTTCCACGACAAACTTTATTTTCCACCAAATTTTCCACGAGAAACTTGTTTTTCCACCAAGTTTTCACGAAAAACTTAATTTTCCACCAAGTTTTCCCACGAAAAACTTGATTTTCCACCAAATTTTCCATAAAAAAAATAGGTTTTCCACCAAATTTTCCACGAAAAACTTTATTTTCCACGAAGTTTTCCATGAAAAGCTTAAGTTTCCACGAAATTTTCCACGAAAAACTTGATTTTCCACCAAGTTTTCCATAAAAAACAAGGTTTTCCCCCAAGTTTTCCACGAAAACCTAGGGTTTCCACCAAGTTTTCCACAAGAAACTTGATTTTCCACCAAGTTTTCCATGAAAAACTCAAGTTTCCACCAAATTTTCTATGGAAAACTTGATTTTTCCACCAAGTTTTTTATGGAAATCCTATTTTTCGATCTTTTTTTATGGAAAACTAGCTTTTCCACCAAGTTTTCTATGGAAAACTGGATTTTCCACCAAGTTTTTTTATGAAAAATTTAGTTATCACCAAGTTCTCTTTGAAACATTTGGTTTTCCAGCAAACTTTCCCTGAAACATTTGATTAGCTTCAAAATTTTCTCTGAAACACTGATTTTCACCATGTTCTCTATGAAAACATTAGATATTCCACTAAGTTTTTTATAAAAACATTGATGTTCCAGCAAGTTTTCTATAAAAAACTTGATTTTCACCATGTTTTCTGCGCCTTCATCATTTCTTTTCTATAGAAAAAAATCTGAGCCTCCATCAGGTAGGCATTTTTTTGCTAATGAAAAGAATTGGTCACTGAGATCCTGGTTTCTCCTATAGAAGCCCCTGATTTTTCCATAGAAAAATAATTTCAGAACTGGGGAACGACTTGTTCTTTATTAAGAATTTGTATGGACTTTCTATAGAAGTTGATCTGAAGAGCATTTTCCTAAAGAAAAAATCGATTTTTTCGGTGGATTTTTTATTAAAAACTTAATTCTTATGAAATAATCCTCAAGTCCATTTTTCCTTATCTCAGTCACTGGGGAAAAATCTCCGTTCCACACAAACACATTTCTTTAAGAGTCCGCAAGTCAATTGAAATTTTGACGAAACCTCCCTCATTCCAATAACATTCTCTTAATTTCTCTTCGTCACAGACTCTTAAGAAAAAACTCCCAAAACTCTCTTTGCCAAAATCTCAATTTTCCACAACATTTCTCTTACCGGCCCTGGCAAAAAGACCAACTCTTCTTGACTTTCCTTGGCAACAAACTCATCAGCCGTTTTTCTCACCCATTTGTGCTCCAGATAGCATCGTCGAAATGTATTAACGGTGGTGGAAATTTTCGCGAAAAAAAAACACTTCTTTGTAGGTTTCGCTTCTTTTTTTTTGTTGGCTGCCTGTCTTTCGTTGGGAAAAAAACTGCAAGGAGAAAAAACCACAGCAAACAGTATTTTTGATTGGTCGGTCCTCTGCTGGCAAAGGCTGCTGTGACGTTTCAAAGGAAACCAACTACTCGGCTGGTTACCAACAAGGCGAGCAAAAGGTATTTTTGGCTGCGCGTTCTAGGATTCGTGAAAAAAAGACGACGAGTGCGTTGTTGGTTTTTCTTTCAGCACATAAGAATTTATATAATTTTGTTGTTGTTGTTGTTGGGTTTTCTTTCGTCGCTTTTTTTTGTAGTTATTGTTGCCATTAATAAGCACAGCAAAGAGAACAAGGCAAGCTGTTGGCAAATGTTCGGCCTTTCTGACGATGAAATTAATCAGGCACAGGTCAAAGGGCAATTATGGGTGTGGGGGGGAAACTATATTTTCATTCAGTTTGCCATGGAAATTGCGGGTTTTCACCAAATTTTCTAGTAAAAAAATTAATTTTCCGGCTATTTTAAAATGAACAAATTACATTTTCCCATGAAAAAATAGGTTTTCCACCAAATTTTCCATTAAAAACTAGATTTTCCACAATGTTTTTTTCTGAAAAACTAGATTTTCCAACAAGTTTTAGATGAAAAATTAGGCTTTCCACCAAGTTTTCTAAGAACAATTAGGTTTTCCACCAAGTTTTCCACGAAAAACTGGGTTTTTCACCATTTTTTTTATTCAAAACTAGGGTTTCCATCAAGTTTTCTATAAAAAAGTAGGGTTTCCACCAAGCTTTCCATGAAAAACTAGGATTTTTCACGAAGTTTTCTGTGAAAAACTAGGTTTTCCACCAATTTTTCTTTGGAAAAATAAGTTTTCCACCAAGTTTTCCGTTAAAAAAATTATGTTTCCCACCAAGTTGTCCATGAAAAACTGGGTTTTCTATCAAGTTTTCCATGAAAAACTAAGATTTCCACAAGGTTTTCAATAAAAAAACTAGCTTTTCCACCTAGTTATCCATTAAAAACTAGGTTTTCCACCAAGTTGTATATGGAAAACTAGGTTTTCCACCAAGTTTTCTATGGAAAACCAGGTTTTCCACCAAGTTTTCTATGGAAAACCGGGTTTTCCACCAAGTTTTCTATGGAAAACCAGGTTTTCCACCAAGTTTTCTATGGAAAACCAGGTTTTCCACCAAGTTTTCTATGGAAAACCAGGTTTTCCACCAAGTTTTCTATGGAAAACCAGGTTTTCCACCAAGTTTTCTATGGAAAACCAGGTTTTTCACCAAGTTTTCTATGGAAAACCAGGTTTTCCATCAACTTTTCTATGGAAAACTTGGTTTTCCACCAACTTTTCTATGGAAAACTTGGTTTTCCACCAACTTTTCTATGGAAAACTTGGTTTTCCACCAACTTTTCTATGGAAAACTTGGTTTTACACCAACTTTTCTATGGAAAACTTGGTTTTCCACCAACTTTTCTATGGAAAACTTGGTTTTCCACCAACTTTTCTATGGAAAACTTGGTTTTCCACCAACTTTTCTATGGAAAACTTGGTTTTCCACCAACTTTTCTATGGAAAACTTGTTTTTTCACCAAGTTTTCTATGGAAAATTTGGTTTTCCACCAAGTTTTCTATGGAAAACTTGGTTTTCCACCAAGTTTTCTATGGAAAACTTGGTTTTCCACCAAGTTTTCTATGGAAAACTTGATTTTCCACCAACTTTTGTATGGAAAACTTGGTTTTCCACCAACTTTTCTGTGGAAAACTTGGATTTATACCAACTTTTCTATGGGAAAACTTATTTTTCCACCAACTTTTCAATGGGAAAACTTGCTTTTCCATGAAAAACTTGGTTTTCCCACTCAATTTTATATGAAAAAAATAATTTTTCTCCAAGTTTTCCATAAAAAACATGATTTTCCACCAAGTTTTACCTTTTTTTAATGAAAATATTAACACTTTTCCACAAAAATTAATTAATTCACATCGATAAAATGTCCCTTTTAAATTTGCCTCAAAGTTTTTTAGGGTTTAGAATTTTCCCTTACACTTCGCCTTTAGAAACTCCTTGTCGAAAATGTGTACCAAGGCACTTGCTCATACACTTTAACACTTCCGTTTCCGGTTAAACCATTTCAAACATTTGATTTCTATGCTGTACCCCAAAGAACAGCAACAGCATAGACAGACAAACACATCGACACACACACCAACACCCATCGACACACACATCCACCTACAAAGACATATCAAAGAGCAACACTTTTGCTTTCTTTCCAGAATTTTTATTTACAAAATATTGTCCGCTCAGACAGTCAGACGCCCACATTGTCCGTCGGTCTATGGATTGGTTGGTCTCTCCATCTGTCGCTCGGTCTGTCTGCCTGCCTGTCTTTTCGTCTATCTATGGTGGTGTTGCTTGAGTTTAGAGGAAAAAGTTAAAAACAAGAACAACAATAAAGAACGAATGTCCTTGAAATCTTCAGACGTTTGCCATGTTTTGATATTGATGTTGATATTTGTAAAGGTGTGTGTGTGTGTATGTGTGTCTATGTCTATGCTACCATATATATCTCCAGCTCGGTTTTTCACCATCTTCTATGCCAGCTGTATCCGTTTGTCTACTACCCAAAATCATGGACACAGAATGTGAATTCCAGTTTCAATTCTTTAACAAAAGTCCTTTTTGGATTTGTTTTTTTCAAGTTTTGTTTTTCTATTTTTGGAACACCAAAGAGGTAGAAGTAGTGAAGGAGAAAGGATGAGGAATACAAACTCCTCTGTCTGGGAAGTGTTACAAAATTGAACTAGAATTTGTATGCCAATAAAGTTTAGCATTTGTCTCCAACAAAAACATTTAAAAAAGCAGAAAGGAGGTGATTAAGGCAAGAGGAGATGGAAAAGAATGGGAAGTACTCATATAAAGGAGAGATTATTTTGATTAGTAGATAAATAAACAATTAAGGAATTTCTGAACGGATTTTTTAGGCAATTTTTTGAGGTTCGTCAAAGGGCTTCAAAGAATTTTTTGAGAGTCTCTAAGGCTTTCAAACTTGAATTTTTAAAAATTTTTTGGAGAACCCCCTCAAAAGACCTTTAAATGAGGATTTTGGCAGGAATTTTTGGAGGACCTTCACGGACCTCCATCAAAACCCTCAAAAAAACTTCAAACGTAACTTTTTTAAGGATTTCAGGAGACCCTCACAAAGCCTTCAAACAAGGATTTTTTATTGTAGACTCTCAAATGGCTTTCAAACTGAAATTAAAAATATAAATAAAAGGAGACTCCTCAAAGGACTTCAAACGTGGACATAGACGTGGATTCTTTTGAAAAATATTTGGAGACACCTTAAAAGCCTATAAACGTGGAGACCCCCTAAAGGTCCATAAATGTGGATTCTTTTGAAAAATATTTGGAGACCTTTTAAGGTACAGAAAACGTTGATTTTCTAACAATTATTGGAGATTTATTAAACCTGGATTTTTTAAAATTTTTTAGAGAAATATTAAACTTGAATTTTTTTCAAGAATTTTTGGAGACTCTTCAAACGTGGATTTTTTAAAGAATTTTTGGAGACTCTTCAAACGTGGATTTTTTAAAGAATTTTTGGAGACTTTTCAAAGTTGGATTTTTTAAAGAATTGTTGGAGACTGTTCAAAGTTGGATTTTTTAAAAAAATTTTGGAGACTTTTCAAAGTTTGATTTTTTAAAGAATTTTTGGAGACTTTTTCAAACGTTGAATTTTTAGAGATTCTTCAAATGTGGAGTTTTTTAAAGAATTTTTGGAGACTCTTCAAACGTGGATTTTTTAAAGAATTTTTTGGAAACTCTTCAAAGGTGGATTTTTTACAGAATTTTTGAGACTCTTCAAACGTGGATTTTTACATCATTTTTGGAAAATCCTCAAACATGGAGTTTTTAAAGAATTTTTAGAGACTCTTCAAACGTGGATTTTTTACAGAATTTTTGGAGACTCTTCAAACGTGGATTTCTTAAAGAATTTTTGGATACTCTTTAAACGTGGAATTTTTAAAGAATTTTTGGAGACTCTTTAAACCTGGATTTTTAAAAAAAAAATTTGGAGACTTTTCAAACGTGGATTTTTTAAAGAATTCTTGGAGACTTTTAAAACGTGGATTTTTTAAAGAATTTTTGGAGACTTTTCAGACTTGGATTTTTTAAAGAATTTTTGGAGACTTTTCAAACGTGGATTTTTTAAAGAATTTTTGGAGACTTTTCAGACGTGAATTTTTTAAACAATTTTTGGAGACTTTTCAAACGTGGATTTTTTTAAGAGTTTTTGGAGACTCTTCAAACGTGGATTTTTTAAAAAATTTTTGGAGATTCTTGAAATGTGGAGTTTTTAAAAAAATTTTTGGAGATTCTTGAAATGTGGAGTTTTTAAAAAAATTTTGGAGATTATTCAACCGGAAATTGTTTGAAAAAATTTTTGAGACTCTTCAAACGTAGATTTTTTAAAGAATTTTTGGAGACTATTTGAAGGGATTCAAACATGGATTTTTAAAGATTTTTTGGAGACTATTTGAAGCGATTCAAACATGAAGTCTTCTTAAACTTTTGGAGACTATTTAGAGCGCTGCAAACGTGAAGTCTTTAAAGAAGATTTGAAGACTTTTTGAAAGGGTTTAAGGTGAATTTCTAAAAGAATTTTTGGAGACACTTTGAAAGTCTTTAATTATGGATTTTTTAAGAAGACCGCTTAAAGATATTCAACAGTAGATTTTTTAAAGAATTTTTGGAGAGCCTTTAAAGACTTTCAACCCTGGATTTTTTAAAGAATTTTTCAAGATCCCACAAAGGCTCTCAACCGAGGATTTTTTAAAGATTTTTAAGACTATTTCAAGCTCAGAAACGTTGATTTAAAAGGAAATGCAGACTCTTTCAAGACCTTCAAACGTGTTTTTTTAAATTTTTAGAGGTTTTCTAGATCACTTCAATTTTTGAATTTTTTAAAAAAAATTGGAAAAAACAAAGGACTTCAAATGTGGATTTTAAAAGAATATTGAAGGGTGCTTAGTGGCCTTCAAACGTGGATGTTTTTTTTAAAGAATTATTGACTTCAAAAGTGGATTTTTTAAAGAATTTTTTGAGATTTTTTGAAGGTCTTCAAACGTGCGCTTTTTTATAATTTTTGGAGACTTTTTAAAGGACTTCAAATATGGAGGGTTTTTAAGAATTTTTGAAAAGTTTTTAATTGGGATTTTTTAAATAATTTTTGGAGACTCTTTGAAGGACTTCAAAAGTGGATATAGAATTTTTAGATGCCACTCAAAAGACTTCAAAACTGATTTTTTTTTTAAATTTTTGAGTACCTTCAGAGTACTTCAATCGTGGTATTTTTAAAGAATTTTTAGAGATATTCATATATTTTTTTTAAAATTTTTATTTACATCACATCCTCTATATCCCTGTTCAGTTCCTCTGAAATTGCTGCAAATAAAATTGACACATCATTTATTTCCATACTTCCTCTAACCCTGACAAATCTCTGTTTTCTCCGGTTTCTTTGACTCTTTCATCTGTCCCTCTCCCACTCCCCCACCACCACAACTTTCTTTTTAATCCTTTGAATAAACTGTTTGTTTATGCTTCCATCTAACCGGTTTCTTTTCTATTCAAATTCGTTTTGGTTGGCAGGACAATTTCATAACCGGAAGCTTTGGTGACATCGTTTTTCGAATTTTTCTGCCACTGCCTTGGTGTCGGAAAGGAAAGGTGGTCTGGGGAGAGGAGGTCTCTAGTCCATGTCACAATTCAAAGGATTGCAGAAACCAAGTTAGGAAGAAAATTTAAAGAGTAGTTGGAAGAAAGAAAATGAAATCGAACACCATGCAAAGGCATCGGTCGGAACATCGAACAGTTAAAACTTGTTGGCTTATTCAAAAAACACAAAACAAAAAAAAAAAGAAGAAAAATATTTGAATTGTTTGTCTTTTCGATTTGTCTGCCATGTATCCATTCTGTATCCGTTCTTTTCTATGAGGAGACGACGATCTGTGTCAGGATGTAGGTGAGGTATCCTACATGGTCTGTTTGCCGTCTGTCGTATGGATATTGCCATTGCCGTTGCAAGTGTCTGTATTAGAAATTGTTGTTTTCCTTTGGTTGAATGACTTTTGCAAGGATTAAAGTTAATTGGTTAAAAAAAGGATGGCAGCTAACGCCAAAAAAGGACAATGATCCTTAAAAAGAAAAAGCATTGCTCAAAAACAATGAAATCAATAAATATGCGGGGATTTGGAAATAGGGGAAATTTTAAAGCATATTTCTAGGCTTCAGAGGCCTTAACACATGGATTTATTAAAGAATTTTTGGAGAGCGTTTGGAGGCCTCCAAAAATTATTTTTGAAAGAACTTTCGGGGACTCTTTGGAGGCCTTCAAATTTAATTTAAAAAAAAATTGGAGACTTTTTGGAGTCCTTAAGACGTCGATTTATTAAAGAATTTTTGGGGAGCGTTTGGAGGCCTTCAAAAATGATTTTTGAAAGAATTTTCGGGGACTCTTTGGAGGCCTTCAAATAGGATTTAAAAAAAATGGAGACTCTTTGGAGGCCTTAAGACGTCGATTTATTAAAGCATTTTTGGAGAGTTTTTGGAGGCCTTCAAATTTAATTTTTTGAAAGAATTTTCGGAGACTCTTTGGAGACTTCAAGACGTGGATTTATTAAAGCATTTTTGGAGAGTGTTTGGAAGCCTTTAAATTTGATGTTTTGAAAGAATTTTTGGAGACTCTTCAGAGGCTTTAAGACATGGATTTATTAAAGTGTATTTTCAAGGTATATCTGTAGGGTTCAATATATTCACTTTCTAAAGCATACTTTACGGCATGAAATCAGAATTATGTACAAATTCTAAAATAAGGCTTTCAATGTAAAATTTTTCAATTGCTAAGAAATATTTTAAGACTCTTAAAATATTTCTCAATTTTTTGTAGCCTACTTCAAGGCTTCCAATGGTGTTAAAGTTTCCCCTGTTGTCTTGCTTTGCCATAAAACACCATTTCCCTATATGTGGGGTCAATTATGCATTGTCCATACCATGACCTCGAAAAGTAAACATAGGCCACCTCCCCACTCCCGTCCCCTCCCAAGAAATTTTTGTTAACATGGAAAAGCATTTTCATCAATATTCAATGCAAATAATATGATGCCACACAAGACGTTAACACCTTTTTCAACTTAAAACAAAATTCTTCTTCTTCTTCTTCTTGGGTGGAATATTTTCAATGCCGATGGAAATCTTGGAGAAAAAAAAAAAAAACAAAAACAACTACAAAAACAAGCTCCAAAGAAAGGAAAAACAACATAGCCAACACAAGTTTCTATCAAGGCGAGTAATAAATTTTAGGAAAAAGAAATACTCTTCAGTCTAGCCTAGCCATTGGTGGCCAAGTCATGGCTAAATGTTCTCCCCTCCCCACTTGGCAGCTGTAAATTACTATGCTCCTAGTATGGAGTTGTTGTAATTTGTAGTGGACGTCTGTAAACTAAATGCTCTTCATGTGTGGTTTTTTGTTTTTTTGGCATCGGAATGATAGGCAGACAAATAGTCAAATTTTCAAAAAAAAAAAAAATAAATAAATAAATAAATAAAAAAAATAAGAAATTAAAATAAAAAAAATAAAAAGGAAATTAAAATAAAAAAAAAATAAATAAATAAAAATTAAAATAAAAGTTGGAAAATCTTCTCATGCCGATTGGAATAAAAATAAACAGTTACTTAATATGTCATCGTTAATCCCAAATCGGGAAATAAAAATGGCAAAATTTAGGATTTTTTTTTGTAAATCTGAAACTTTATTACAATTCCGATTTTTAACGAATTTTTTAAAAAAGCTGTAATCAATGATTTTTTGAAGCTTTTTCAGAATTTTTTGGAGACTTTTTGAAGACCTGCAAACGTAGATTTTTTAAGGGATTTATGCGTTTAAGCGTTTTCAAGATTTTTTTGGAACTCTTTAAAGATCTCCAAACGTGAATAATTATCGAATTTTTTAGAAAAGCTGAAAGGTATAGATTTTTGCAGCTTTTTCAGGATTTTTTTTGCAACTCTTTAAAGACCTGCAAACGTAGGTTGGATTTTTGGATTTTTTTAAACTCCTCAAAGGCATGGATTTTTTTCAAGTTTTTCAAGATTTTTTGGAAATTCTTTAAAGATCTCCAAAAGTGAATTATTATCGAATTTTTGGGAAATATGGCAAGCATTGATTTTTGAAGCTTTTTCAAAAATTTTGGAGACTTTTTGAAGACATGCAAACGTAGATTTTTTAAGGGATTTTTAGACCCTTAGAAACCCAGAAATCGTGAGTTGTTGTTAAAGATTTGCCAAACATGGATTTTTAACTCCTCAAGGGCTTTCAATTTCGATTTTAAACGAATTTTTAGAAAAGCTGGAAGGCAATTATTTTTTAAGGCTTTTTCAAGATTTTTGGGAAACTCTTTAAAGATCTCCAAACGTGAATTATTATCGAATTTTTAGGAAAGCTTTTAAGCATTGAATTTTTTAACTTTTTCAAGATTTTGGGGAGACTTTTTGAAGACCTCCAAACGTATTTTTTAAGAGATTTATAGACCCATGGATTTTTAACTCCTCAAAGGCCTTCAATTCCGATTTTTAACGAACTTTTAAGAAAACTGGAAAGCATTAAATTTTTTTAAGATTTTTCAGGATTTTTTCGAAACTCTTTAAAGATCTCCAAAAGTGAATTATTGTCGAATTTTTAGGAAAACTTTTTCTGAAGCTTTTTCAAGATTTTTGAGAGACTCTTTAAAGACCTGCCAAAGACCGTAAATTTTTTATAGAATTTATAGACCCTAGGAAACCCAGAAAACGTGGATTGGATTTTTAACCCCTCAAAGGCCTTCAATTCCGATTTTAAACAAATATTTGGAAAAACTGGAAAGCATTGACTTTTTTAAGCGTTTTTATGATTTTTTGGAAATTCTTTAAAGATCTCCAAAAGTGAATTATTATCGAATTTTTGGGAAAATGGCAAGCATTGATTTTTGAAGCTTTTTCAAAATTTTTGAGAAACTTTTTAAAGACCTGCAAACATAGATTTTTTTTAAGGAATATAGACCATTGAAAACCCTGAAAACGTGGGTTGTTGTTAAAGATTTACCAAACTTGGATTTTTAAACCCTCAAAGGCCTTCAATTCAAATTTTTAACGAACTTTTAAGAAAACAGGAAAGCATGGATTTTTTCAAGCTTTTTCAGGATTTTATTTGGAAACCCTTTAAAGATCTCCAAACGTGAATTATTATCGAATTTTTAGAAAAGCTGGAAAGCCAAGATTTTTGCTGCTTTTTCAGGATTTTTTGGAGACTTTGAAGACCTGAAAATGTACATTTTTGGACACCCAGAAAACGTGGGTTGTTGTTAAAGATTTACCAAATATGGATTTTTAACTCCTTAAAGCCCATCAATTCCGATTTTAAACTGGGTTGTTGTTAAAGATTTACCAAACATGGCTTTTTAACTCCTTAAAGGCCTTCAATTCAAATTTTTAACTAACTTTTAGGAAAACTGGAAAGCATGGATTTTTTCAAGTTTTTTCAGGATTTTTTTGGAAACTATTGGAAGACGTCCAAACGTGAATTGCTATCGAATTTTTAGGAAAGCTGGTAAGCATTGATTTTTTAAAGCTTTTTCAGGATTTTTGGGAGACTCTTTAAAGACCGGCAAACGTAGATTTGTTTTAAAGAATTTATAGACCCTTGGAAACACAGAAAACGTGGGTTGTTAAAGATTTACCAAACATGGATTTTTAACTCCTCAAAACCCTCCAATTCCGATTTTTAAACGAATTTTAAGAAAAGCTGGAAAACATTTTTTTAAGCTTTTACGGATTTTAATGGAGACTCATTAAAGACCTTTAAATGTATTTTTTAACAATTTAGATGTATAACTCCTTAAAGTCATTTAATTCCGATTTTTAAACGAATTTTTAGAAAAGCTGGAAAACATTGGAAGGTTTTTAAAACATGGATTTTTATGGAATTTTTGGAGGCTTTTTTTAACGTGGATTATTTAAAGAATTTTTGTTGAAACCCCCTCCCCCTTTCTGCACAATATCCATAACATACTCGATAACGTGAAAATATTTGGAAAATATTAAGACTTCTTGAAAACTCGTGATTTTGGAAGCCAGGCAGCTTTACAATATTTTTAAAAATCAACGACTGAAATGTCCGTTATAGCCTAGAGAATATTCTCAAAAATCGACACAGTTGGAAATCTGGATAGCTAAATATTTTTTAAATTCAAGAATACCAGTATATTTTCCACAGTGTTCATAAAAAAATCGAAGACAAAACATTCATAAAAACCTGGTTTTTCAGGATTTTTTTGGAAACGCTTTGAAGATCTCCAAACGTGAATTATTATCAAATTTTTAAAAAAGCTGGAAAACATTAATTTTTTGAAGCTTTTTCGGATTTTTATGGAGATTTTTTGAAGACCTTAAAACGAAATTTTTTAAACAATTTTAGAGGCCCTTGGAACGCAGCTAAAGTGGGTTGTTGTTAAGGATTAACCAAACTAGATGTATTAACTAGATGTATAACTCCTTAAAGCCCTCTAATTCCGATTTTTAAACAAATTTTTAGAAAAGCTGGAAAGCATTGATGATTTAGAGTTTTTTATGATTTTTTAGAGATTCTTTGAAGACCTTCAAACATGGATTTTTTAATGAATTTAAGAGGCCCTTAGAACCCAGAAAAAATGGTTTGTTGTAAAGACATTATGGATACCTTTGGATGCTAAAATAAAAAACATAGACCATCCTTAGAATTTTTGGAGATTTTTTTAATGCCTTCTAAGTTGGATTTTTGAAAGCATTTTTAAGACTCATTGATGGCTTTCAACCTTGGATTTTCTTAAGAACTTATAAAGACCCTTTAAAGGCCTTCAAGCTTGGAATTTTTGTCGAATATTTTAAGAGTCTTGGACTTTAGTGACTCTTGAAATATTCGACAAGAAATCCGAACTTCAAAGGTAAATTTTTAAGGAATTTTTATAAGTCTTTTAAATGTAGATTTATGAACGAATTTTTGGAGACTCTTGGAAGGATTTTTGGAATGGATTTTCTAAAGAACTTTAAGGGATTTTTTGACGCTTTAAAAAAAACTAACTATTGCTTTCGAACTTGGATTATTTTAAATAGTTTTGAATACGTTTTTGAAGATTTTTATAAACTCTCAAAATGCTTTCAAACTTGGATTTTTTTCAAAAGAATTTTTGGCGATTCGTCGAAGGTCTTCGACAAGTTTTTATCTTATTTTTATTTTTCGAGATCCTGTGAAGCATTTTAAATATGTTTTTATAGAATTTTTATAAACATTATAAAGTCCTTCAAAACATATTTTTTGAAATTTTGGTAGGCTCTTTGAAGTTTTTCAATCGTGGATTTTTCTAAAAACTTTTCAAAACTTTTTCAAATGTTTTTTTAAGAAATTTAAAATTTGATCTAAAGGCTTTTAACGTGGAATTTTTAAGGACTCTTCGGGGACTTTAAAAATTATTTTTTTAAAGAAAATTTAGACATTTCTCAGAGATCTTCAAAGTTGGATTTTTAAACTTCCTAATGGGTTTTATTTTAAATAATTTTAAATACACCTCAAATGCCTTCGAGAAGGGTTTTTGAAGAATTTTTGGAGGCTCTTTAAAGATTTTCAAACATGGATTTTTTAAAAGAATTTTTGGAGACTCTTTGAGTGCCTCAAACATGAATTTCTATTTACGAATTCTTTGTTGTAACATTTTTGGAGACTGGAACTTTCTCTACGAATTTTTGAAGATTCTTTGCGGTATATTTTTAAAAGATTTTCTAAAGGCCCTTTTTGGAGATTTTTGTAGGTTACTTAAAGGTTTTCAAATGGTTTTTAGAGACATCGCAAATTCCTTTTAAAGGCCCTTTTTAAAGATTTTTGAAAGTTGCTTAAAGGCCTTCAAATGGTTTTTTAGAGACATCCCAAAGTTCTTCAAGTATTTTTAGAGACTACCTGAAGCTCTTCAAATATGAATCTCCAAATCCTCAATAAATCCCAGAAAACGCTAAATTAAAAAATATTAAATAATCCCTAAATCCCAGAAATCGCTTGAAATTCCGATTCTAAGATATTTAACTAATTTTTAAGGCTTCTTCAACCCGAAACCTTTTAAATCATCTTTATAGCCCAGGCTAGTCATTAAAATCGATGTATTAGTGAGCCAGGATTGTTTTAAACTTTGTTACATCCTATCCTTAAAATATTCTGAAATTATTCGAACAAAAAATTGATTATTACTCTAACTGACAATCATATTCCCATACTACCCATAAACAGATTTACTTACATAAGTTTCCCAACATTCAAACATATTTATGACCCAACACCGTTACACCAAATATTGGCAATAAGGATGTTGAGCAAACGATATCTTCAGACATCTCATCTCATCTAGACATCACGAATGTCCTAATTACCATAACCCAAGCTATTAAAGCCATAAAAATATCTTCCACTTCTTGATAGCTCCACTGACAAGAACTGCACTTCACAAACGCACTTGGCTATTCTAAGCATGGCGATGAGATGGAACATCCATCCAATCCTAGAAAAACACAAAACGAAGAAACACAGCCGCACTCCGAAAAAGAAGCTATGAATGGCCCCCAACAACAACAATGCATTAGCTGTGTGAACTGTAACAAAATGTTAACCTCATTGACCGAACGCATTCGTTAAACATCGAATGTGAATTAGTGACTGAAAACTTAACATTCGTACAACAACAACAAGAAAAAAGCAGGGTGCAATAAAAGAATAATGATGTTGCTGATGATGATGGCAATTGTTGGAAGCTGTGGCCACAACATCGCCACTGACAATAAATTGACGATCTGTGTCTGGTCTAGAAATGTTGGAAGTGCTCATTTGGAAGTAGCTCCTCTCAGCTGGTCTAGTGGTTCTTTACCTGTTTAGTTATTTACAGCAAATTGTAATCATAGCTGGTGTAGATGTGTGTGTGTGAGTGCTAAGGCAGCTGATGAGATAGCTCTACTTCAGATCATTATATTGACCACAACATTTATGGTCTATAACTGTTGTTTTTGCTAGGTTATGTTCAAGTAGCATTGGGAAAGAGCTAAGAGTAGCTCATGTGAGGCTATGCAGGGCCTTCAAGGGATTAATTTTCAAAGAATATTAACGAGGATTTTTAAAAATCTTTTCAAAGATAAGCCGATCTTATCAAATGTGAATTTTTAAGGACAATTTTCAATCCTACATGACATTTTAAGCAATGAATCCCTTGAGATTATTTCCTCTTGCGGGGTGATCTTTTTACGAATATTTCCAAAATTTATTTTGGAATTCTAAGGCGTGGATGTTTAAAAAATATTTTTAAGTCTACCGGGCCACATAAGGTGTGGATTTATTAAGTTTATTTTAAGGTCCACCCTGGACTCCTAAAGCGGGGATTTTTTAAGAATATTTTGAGGCATGGACTTTTTAAGACATTTTTGAGGTCTACTCTAAGGCGTGGATTTTTTCAAGAATATTTTGAGGTATACTCTAAGCGTGGATTTTTTTTGAGAATATTTCTAAGACGTGGATTTTTTAAGAATATTTTGAGGTCTACTCTAAAGCGTGGATTTTTTAAGAATATTTTGAGGTCTACACTAAAGCGTGAATTTTTTTTTGAGAATATTTCGAGGTCTACTCTAAAGCGTGGATTTTTTGAAAATATTTTGAGGTCTACTCTAAAGCGTGGATTTTTTCAAGAATATTTTGAGGTCTACTCTAAGGCGTAGAATATTTTGAGGTCTACTCTAAGGCGTGGATTTTTTAAGAATATTTTGAGGTCTACTCTAAGGCGTGGATTTTTTAAGAATATTTTTAGGTGTACTCTGAGGTTTTTAGGTGTAATATATTTTGAGGTCCACCCTAAGCCGTGGATTTTTAAAGAATATTTAGACGTCTAATCTAAGGTGTGGATTTTTTAAGAATATTTTTAGGTCTACTCTAAGGCGTGGATTTTTTGAAAATATTTTGAAGTCTACTCTAAAGCGTGGATTTTTTGAAAATATTTTGAGGTCTACTCTAAAGCGTCAATTTTTTAAAAATATTTTGTGCTCTACTGTAAAGCGTGGATTTTTTAAAAATATTTTGAGGTCTACTTTAAGGCGTGGATTTTTAAAATATATTTTGAGGTCTACCCTAAGCTGTGGATTTTTCAAAAAATTTTTGGGGTCTACCCTAAGGCGTGGATTTTTTAAGAATATTTTTAGAATATTTTTAGAAAATTTTTGGGGTCTACTCTAAGGCGTGGATTTTTTGAAAATATTTTGAAGTCTACTCTAAAGCGTGGATTTTTTAAAAATATTTTGAGGTCTACTCTACAGCGTCAATTTTTTGAAAATATTTTGTGCTCTACTGTAAAGCGTGGATTTTTAAAAATATTTTGAGGTCTACTTTAAGGCGTGGATTTTTAAAATATATTTTGAGGTCTACTCTAAGGAATGGATTTTTTAAGAATATTTTAAGGTCTTCTCTAAGGCGTGGATTTTTTAAGAATATTTCGAGGTCTACTCTAAGGCGTGGATTTTTAGAAAATATTTTCAAATTTATCCTGGCCTCCTAAGTCGTGGATTTTTAAAAAATATTTTCAAATTTATCCTGCCCGCCTAAGTCGTGGATTTTTAAAAAAATATTTTCAAATTTATCCTGGCCTCCTAAGTCGTGGATTTTTGAAAAAATATTTTCAAATTTACCCTGCTCTCCTAAGTCGTGGATTTTTAAAAAAATATTTTCAAATTTATCCTGGCCTCCTTAGTCGTGGATTTTTAAAAAATATTTTCATTTATATTTGACTCATAATAATATTTACACATCTACCCCAGCTTCCTAATGGGTGCATTTTTTAAGGAATATTTCTTTTTAAGTGCAGATTATTTCCAATTTTTCCTCTGATGTTTAAAAATATTTTAAAATATATCCTGACCTCCTAAGTCGCGAATTTTTTAAGAATAATTCCATCATTTATCCCAGTCTGGATATTTAAAAATATATTTTTATATAATTTAGTTTTTTTTAAATTTTACATTTTAAAAATATTCGCGCTTCAATTTTTTTTTTCAATTTTATAATTTCCCTTCCCTTATATCCTCCTCCCATTTGCTGCCACCAATTTATTGTTTTATTTGTTCGCAATTAAAACAAACGACAACATTATTGACCTCCCCATCATCACCTGCTCGAATGTCATGTTGGACAATAATGAAGTCATTTGTCTGCAGTTTGTCAATGTCATAAATCCCGATGTTTTGTCTAAAGTTATTTCCGTTTCCGTTTCAACAGAATCAGCAGGGACAGGACATTGGGACATTGGTGAAAAAAAAAAAAACAAAAAAAAAAGAGAAAAAACATTTAAATTTTCAAGGTCTTCCTGTCTCACCACTGACTGACTAACTATCATTGTCATCGACATAACTGACTTCTTGTGGCGTTAGCTAGCTGGCATCAAACGAGACTCCAAGCTATGTCAGCCAAGGCAATGGAAGACAAACAAACAACATCGAAGTTCAATGAATGTCAACTATTCCTTTTAACATTTTTTTACCGATATTTTATTTTTTTTTTTTTTTGTTAACATTCCTTTCGTTTGTCTTCTTTCCTTGTTTTCCTATAAAAATATGAGAAATCAAAACGTTGATTTTTTCAGAGGAAAAGATGGATGGAAGGATGGATGGATGTCGGAGTCAAAATAATCAAAGATAGATGTGGAGAAAAAATGAAGGTGGAAGAAGAACATGGGGACAAAACATTAATCCTTTTACCTGTGACACATGTTAAATGGGAGAGGATTGGTGATAGAAATGGAATCGTGGAAGAAGGTTTGAAGTTGGAAATAGGGGAGGGGAAGTTAATATTTGAGAGAAAAGGGTGGCATTATTGATTGGTTTTTAATACCTCCCACCCTGGACCAACTTGAGGAAGTTATTATAAATTATCCTTGGTGAGTTGTAAGTTGACGTTGGTTATGTTGTAAATCTTCAGATGAATTTGATTTGAAGGTTGCATTCGAACTTCATGGTTTGAGGGGAAATTACTTCAGAGAAATTAATTTCTGTTAAATATTTTAAACCTCATTCCATGAAAAAGCGTTTTTTGAAAAGTTTTTTATTTTTCGATTTCACTTTTTTATCTGGCTTTTGGAGTATCACAAAAATTTTAGTTGCTTGGCAATAAATATTTCCATTTCAACTCAGAATGTTATAAAAATTGTAAATGATTTATTATTAGTTTTACAGCCATAAATTATCCTCGTTTTTTTGTTGGTGTTGTTGCATTAAAAACACACATTACATGACATACATATACAATATTTTGATGACAATTACAAAAAAAAAAAAAAAACCAGTAAAGAAAGTCTTAAAGTCGGGTGGGGCCGACTTTATGATACCCTACACCACTTTGCTAATTTAGTAGAGCTGCGCATAACAATTAAACGTTTTTATGGAAGAATTCAATCGTACACGCCATGATAATAATTATAATTTATAGTTCAAAGGACTAAATATGCCGAAGCATTTGTATCTTTTAAATTCGGACTTGTATTGCCCATTTGGTGCGAAATTAATTTGAAATCGGATAAAAATATATATGGGAGCTATATCCAAATCGGAACCGATCTCGATGAAATTTGGCAAAGATATTTCAGAGCTGTATTTGATATATTTCCTCAAATATCGTTGTTATAGAGTGCATATTAAGGCTGCAGAGGACAAAAATAACAAATCGGATGAACAGTATATATGGGAGCTATAGCTATATCTGAATCGATCTTCACCAAATTTGACGTACTAGTTTCTAGACTCAATTTGGTCGTAAGTGCCAAATTCCATCCCATTTGGGCAAATATTAGACGTTTGGTGCACAATAAAAGGTAAATCGGACGAAGTTATATGTGGGAGCTATATCCAAATCTGAACCAATACCTATAAAATTTATCAAATGTATTTCTGAACTGTATTTGCTATATTTCCCCAAATATTGTTATTACAGAGTGCATATTAAGGCTGCAGAGGACAAAAATAACAAATCGGATGATCGGATATATATGAGAGCTATAGCTATATCTAAACCGATTTCGATCAAATTTGGCACACTTATTTCCAGGCTCAATTTGGTCATAAGTGCCAAATTCCATCCCATTTGGAGAAATATTAGACGTTTGGTGCACAATAAAAGGTAAATCGGACGAAGTTTTATGTGGGAGCTATATCCAAATCTGAACCGATCTCGATAAAATTTAGCAAATGTATTTCTAAGCTATATTTGCTATATTTCCCCAAATATTGTTATTACAGAGTGCATATTATGGCTGCGGAGGACAAAAATAAGAAACCGGATGACCAATATATATGGTAGATATAGCTATATCTGAACCGATTTCGATCAAATTTGGCATACTTATTTTCAGGCCTTATTTGGGTGTATGTGCAAAATTCCATACTATTCGGACTAATATTACACGTTTGGTGCACAATAAAAGGCAAATCGGACGAAGATATATATGGGAGCTATATCTAAATTTTCACCGATTATCTCCAATTTCAATAGGGTTGGGCCTTGGGCCAAACAATTGAGTTGTGCAAAATTTCATCTGGATAGGGCAATAAATGCGAACTGTACTTTGTTTACAAAAATACATGGACAGATGGACGGACGGATGGACATGCATAAATCGACACAGAATGTGATTCTATGCAGATCATCAAAAGGAACTATGGGTCTATCTCGTTTCCTTTTTGCCTGTTACAAACAAATGCACAAAGTTCCCTGACCACCTTGTGGTGTAGGGTATAATAAAAGGATATTTTTTTTTCTTATGGCAAATTTGTTGTTATCGTGGGACGCAAGCTAAATACCAAGGTCCATGATAATTAAAACTCATTTTTTTTTTTCAAAACTACCTTGGCCTCCTAAGGCCTTGATTTTTTTAGGAAAATTTCCAAAAAAATGTCATCGACTCCTAAAAATTGGATTTTTGGAAATATTTTCAAATCTATCCTGAATTTCTAAGGTGGGGATTTTGAGGAATCTATCCTTACCCAGAGAAGCTTGGATTTTCGAAAAATATTTTCCAAATCTACCCGGGCCTCCTAAGCCGCGATTTTTTAAGAATATTTTCAAAATAAAACCAGGTCTCCTGAGGAGTGGATTTTTAAGAAAATTTTCGAATTTATCTTCATCTCCTTAATGGTAAAATGTTATATTTATCCTGGCTTCCTAAGGAGAAGGTTAATGAAGAATATTTCTGAATTTATCCTGGCCTACAGAAACGTGGATTTTCTAAGAATATTTTCTAAATCCATCCTGGCTTCCTAAGACGTCGATTTCTTTAAATATTTCAAAACTTATCGTAGCCTCCTAGGGCGAGGATTTTGTAAAGAATTTCCAAATTTATCCTCGTCTCCTAAAAGGTGGATGTTTGGGAATAGTTTCAAATCTATCCTAACTTCCTAAGGGGATGTTTTTTTGAAAAAATATTTTCAAATCTACACTGACCTACACGATCATGTTTTTTTTTTCAAATATATTTCATATTTTCCAAAATTACTCTAGCGTTTTAAGTCTTGATTTTTTCAGAACATTTCCAAATTATCCTTGGCCTCCTAGGCCCGAAATATTAACAAGAATTCTACACTTATTCTGGCATCCTAAGGCGTTGATTTTTTAAGAATATTTTAAAAATAAATCATGTCTCTTGAGGAGCGGATTTTTAAGAAAATTTCGAAATATATCCTCGCCTGCTAAAATGTGGACTTTTTCGAAAAATTTTAAAATTTATCCTAGTTTCCTAAGAGGAGGATGTTTGAAGAATATTTTCGAATTTATCCATGAAGCATGATTTTTTTAGAATATTTTCAAAATAATCCAGCTTTCCCCAGCAGTGGATTTTTAAGAACATTTCCAAATTTATCTTTATCTCCTAGATGATAGACGTTTTAGATAAATGTTTATATTTATCCTCCCTCCCTAGGGGGGGGGGGGACTTTTGAAGAATATTTTCGAATCTACCCTGACCTACAGAAGCTTGGATTTTTGTAGAACATTTTCAAAATGACCAGGCTTTTTAATTAGTGGGGTTTTTTTTCAAAACATTTTCAAACTTAAATTTTTAATAAAAATTCTAATTTTATTCTGACTTCCGAAGGCGTGGGTTTTTTTAAGAGTATCTTCAAAATTTACAAGTTCTCCTGAGGAGTGGATTTTTAACAAAAATTGCCAAATTTATTCTTGCCTGCAAAAAGGTGGACTTTCTGGAAATATTTTAAAATTCACCTGGTCTCCGAAGGGCTGGATTTTTGAAGAATATTTTCGAATTTATCCTAACCTATAGAAGCTTGTTTTTTTTTTTTAGAATATTTTACAAATTTACTCTGCTGTTTTAAGTAGTGGATTTTTCAATAACCTTTCCAATTTTATCATGTCTTCTTAGCCTGCATTTTTTAGAAGAATCCTAAACTTATTCTGGCATCGTAAGCCGTGCTTTTTTTAATGTTTAAAAATGTATCTCAGCTTCAAGTCATGTTTTTTTTTAAGAATTTTTCCAACATTTATTATCGTCACCTAAATACATTACATATTTAATTTTTTTAAGAACATTTCCAATTTTATTTTGTCTTCTAAGCCTGCATTTTTTTAGAAGAATCCATAACTTATTCTGGCGTCCTAAGCCGTGCTTTTTTTTAATATTTAAAAATGTATCTCAGCTTCAAGTCATGTTTTTTTTTTAAGAATTTTTCCAAAATTTATTATCGTCACCTATATACATTATATTTTTAATTTTTTTAAATACATTTTTATTAAATTTATACTGGCTTCATAAGAGGAGGATTCTTGGATAATATTTTCGAATTTACTCTGGCCTACAGAAGCGTGGATTTTTAAGGAAAAATATTATTAAAATTACCTTGGCCTCCTACAGCGTTGAGATTTTAAGAATATTTAACAATTTATCTCAGATCGCTTAGGCGTGGATTTTTAAGAAATGCTTTCAAAATTACACTGATCTCCGTAGGACTACCCTGGCTTCCTAAGGCGTGGATTTTTAAAGAATGCTTTCAAAATAAACACTGATCTCCGTAGGACTACTCTGGCTTCCTAAGGCGTGGATTGTTTAAGAATATTTTCAAATTCAACCTAGCCCCCTAGGACGTAGAATATTTTCAAAATTAACTTGGCTTCCTAAAGCGTCAATTTTAAATAACTCTGCCCTCCTTATTCATGGATTTTTTTAAAATATTTTCAAGGAGACTATGGGCCCCCAATAATCAATATTTTCAAAACAGTATTGGCCACTTATTATGCTATTTTGTCTTTAAACACTTTTTCGATATCTTTTACCCTCATATAGTGAGAGATTTTAAATAAAATTTCCTGGCCTCTTAAGACCTAATTTTTTTTGCGAAATGCTAAAGAGTTTTTCCAAGGATATTCTGGCCTTCCAAGACGTAGATATATTAAGAATATTCTCAAGCCTATCCTGACCACCTACGGCAGATTTATGAAGACTATCTTGAAATCTAACCCGGTCTCCAAAGGTGTGGTGTTTTTAAAAATATTGAAGTTTTTCCTGTCGTTAGTTTTGATCAATATTTTCAAATATTTTCTTAGCTATCAAAAGCAAAATTTCATATTTATCCTGGTTTCCCATGGTGGATTTCTTAAGAATATTTTCAAAGTTACCCTGGTCACCTTAGGCGAGGATTTTTATATATTCTTTTCCTTCCTTAAAAATATTCTTTAAAAATCCACTGTTTAAAAAGGATTTTTAAAGAATATTTTTAAGGACATCCAGGGGGTCGGACTTTGAAATTAAAAATATATCGCTCATAAATTAGTATTTGAAATATATTTCTATTACAAAAAATTGTTTCTGATATATTTCCACAGCTATTCTATCGTGTTAAATCATAGATTTTTAGAGACCTTTACAAATATATTCCGACTCTCTAAATTATGGATTTTCAGGGCAAATCTTGGCCCCTTAAGCGTGATTTTTTTTTTTCAAAAATATAAAAAATATTATTCTGGGCTAATTTTTACAACCTGAATTTTTTAATTTTTAGTTTCAAGATTATTCTGGTCTTAAACAGTTGTGAAGAATATTTCCTTGGCTTTTGACCCTAACTAGTGCATTTTTGGCAAAACTTATTTGATTATTTTAGTTGAGGAGCCAAGAACCTACCTGATTTTTTAACCATCAACATTCATTTAGGGAAAATATCAATCCGCTTTATTTTACCGCTAAAAAATTTATAAAAAATTTGCAGTTCCCTTCCTGGCCTCTTGAATTATGGATTTTGTGGAAATATTTATCCAAGTTATTGCGGCCTTATAAAGCGTTGATAATTTAAGAATATTTTAAAGGATTTACTGTTCTAGTATTTTTTGGAATTCCTAAGGAATTTTAAGGAATTAATAACGTGATTTTTTTAATTTTTTAAGTCTTCTCTAGTCTATAACTACCTGATTTTATTTCAAAAATTTTTCCTTTTTACAAACATTAGTTCACTATTCTATATATAGCTTATAGACTCAATCTTATCCTAATACACTATTTAGGTGGTCCATTTGTAAATGAGATGTAAATTATTTTCTATTAATCATTAGAAAATCTATATTTTTTTAAATTTAATATCATATTTTAACATTTAGCAATATTTCCCCTCCCCTGTATCTCTTAATTGCAAATGAAGATGCCATTTCCCCTTCTTTCTCTTAACTACATCTCACCTTTAAGAAATTCGATTGTAACTGAGCGTACAAACACAAATTTCCTGACCTAACCTAATAAGACTTCTCTTTTCCTTACTATCTTCCATCCTCCTACATTATTGCCATCAGTCACGCCAAGACAATGCACAACATAGGATGACGCATGCCCCAACGATAGATGTTTGGCAGCACATTCCTGCATTCAGTTAAGAATACCCAAAAACCAGTTTTCTTGCAATTTACCCTTAAGCCAAATGCCTTGGTGGGTCACTCTTTTTCTTGTGCTTGTTTGTTTCTCTTGTTTTCTTAACCATGCTCTTTTTTATGCCACATTAAAGAGTTTCGTTAAGTTAATTTGCAAGGCAATTGGTTTTTTTTTGCTTGTTGTCGATTTCCCCTTTTTTCGTTGGGGATTTCTCTCTTATTTTTTCTAGATGATTGTCTTGCCAAGACTCTTGTAGCAGGGGTGCTCAAAAAGAAATATCTCTTTTCAGTCAAATTTCTCTTTGCTTATTTAAATCAAGAACAAAACAGTGTTAAGTCATTATTTATACAAATATTTTTTATCTATTTGCTTTATAAGTTATTTTGGCAAACATTCGTGTTTTAAAACAATTAAATAGAAGCGTAAAATATAAAGAAAAACAGTATTTTAATTTTCTCTTAAATTATCTCTTTTTTCTCTTCATGTTCTAGAACACGGTTTTGAGCACCGCTGCTTGTAGAAAATTTTAATGTGGAGTATTGTTAAAGAGATTTGTGAGAATGAATTTCTTAAAGGGGAAGCAACTCTTTGTTTAAACTTCACTGCAATGAGGGTATTTGAAATCATGAGTTAGAATATATTTTAGTTTGAACTTAGAAGTTGCGGTTGTGTAGTAGGTATGAATATAAAGGTCTATAGAAATAAGATTTCCTATGAATTTCTATAAATATTGAACTACTTCTAAACTATAGAATCTAAAGGTTCTTCATAAATAGAAAAATTATTGCATTTCAGATAAAAATCAGGGTGAAAAATAATTTTTCTTCAAAAAAAAAAAAAAAAAGAAAAGAAAAATAAATAAACAAAAAAAAAATAAAATAAAATAATAACAAAAAAAAGTAAAAAAAAAAAAATAAAATAAAATGTTTGTAGAAAAAAATATGGCTTCAAAGACCATGAAGGTTTCTGATATAGAAAAAAAAAAAAACAAATCTTTAGAGGACTTCAATTTTTTCTATTAAAAGTATCGGTTTCGCTGGGGTTATAAAAATTTTTTGGAGAAAAAATCCTCTCGTCGCGATTTTTTTTCTATGGGAATGTAGCCATTATCAAATTTTTTTATTAGGAATATTTTCCCGTTAATAAAACGTTTTATCCTAGGGCTTATGAATAGAAGAAATGTATTCCCCTTGGGTCATGAAATTTTTTCCTTTGGAAAAGTCTATTTCCAAGTAGGTTTGGAATTTTATATTTTGTATAAATTTTGTATTTCTATAATTATTGAACTGCTTCTCAATGCGTTTCATAAAAAGAAAAATTATTGCGTTTTCAGGAAAAAAAAAATGGAATCAATAATTGTTCTCCAAAACACCATTTTGCAAAGAATACATATGGCCTCATAGACCAATAAATATTTTTAAATTTTAAAACACCAAAGCTGTAGAGGTCATGAAATTTTTTCTAAAGAAAAAATCCACTTCACTAGGATCATGAAATAATTTTCTTTGGGATTGTGAAAATTTTCCTATAAATAAAATGATTTCCCCTATGGCGTGTAAATATTTCTATATTTCTATATGGAAGAAAATTATTCCCCTTTGTTCATGAAATTTTTTTCCTTTGGAATAATCTAATCCCATGTAGGCTTGGAATTTGAACATTTTGTATTGCATAATTCCAGGAAAATTAATTTTAACTGGGAAATTAATGTCTGCCCATTTGTGGCCCTAGCTTCCGAACAAAAAGAGGTATGTTGATAAAATTTTACTCAGGTATTTACTAAGTCCCCAGGAGTTTTGGTATTTAAAATTGGCTATATAGGTCCACGTTTAGGTATAGCCCCCATATAACTGTTTCTCAAGATATTCGGTATTTTGAGGATTTTTGTCACACTTTTCACCGGAAATGTTTTAAATTTGGAATTTGAAGTTAATACTGGGTACTACAGCCTATGACAGACAATTGCATACCAAGGTCCACAACTTCGTATAGCCCCTCTATATCTCTGTACCTACCCATATTCGGTATTCTGTTGAGTTTAGCGACAATTTAGACTGAAATTGTTTCAAATTTCATATTGTAAGTTCGTAATGGGTACTACAGCCCATGACAGAAAAATCGTATGGCCCGCCAAATATGGGTATTTATATGGGGACTATACGGTATTTTGATGATTTTAGCATTTAGCATTTTAACATTTTCATCCGAGTTTTGATTGAAAATTTTTTCCTTCCAAATGGTGGTGGGTATTCCCCATTTTTTCTATAGGAAAGACCAAGCCTTGACATTTTTTATACCCCAGCAACATGGTTAGGGAGGGTATATAATTTTATACGGTCAAAGCTTATCTCACCGAAATAACGGTTTTAGACTCTAGGTCTCTTTGGACCAAAATCCGTTTCAGGAAATTTGGAGCCAATCTAGCCATGACCGTCCAACCGTTCGTCTATCTCGAAACTTGGTATATCGTAAGATTATTATCAAATTTAGATCGAGTTCCGAGATAGGCAATATCGGATATCTCCCCCACAGAAGGTCGAAATTTTCCAAAAAAAAAGGAAAAGAACAGAAAAAAATGATTGCACAGAAAGAGAAAGGATACTACGATTTTTCTCCAACTTTGAAAATCCTAATATTTCCATCAGTGCTAGGTCAGGTGCGAAAATGGACAATATCGGTCTAAAGTACCTCCCCCACAAAGAATCAAGATTTTGAATATCCATGAAGCTCATAAAACGCGAAATTAATATCCAATTCCATTCAGCCTTGACACCTTTCAATATTTACATCAACAAAAAATTTCTTATAAAGATGGTAGAGACCGGACCATCACTGCGGGTACCTCCCCCCACAAAGGGTCATCGTTTTGAATAACCAAAACGATTATAATATCTGAAATAAGCATCCGATTCTCTTCATATCTCACACATTTCATTATTTCTACTAGCACAAGATCAGCTGTGAAAATGGAATATATCGGTCCACTCCTTCTAGTACCTCCACCACAAAAGGTAGAAATTTAAAAAACCAAAAAAAAAAAAACATTTTTTGCACAGAAGAAGAGGAAGCGATAATCCGATATTGCTCCAACTTTGCAAATTTTAATATTTGCATCAGTTCTAGGTCTCCCGCAAAATGTCGAAATTTTGAATATTCATGAAGCTCCTAAAAAGCGAAATTAATATCTGATTCCATTCGGCCTTGGCACATTTCAATATTTACATCAACAAAAATTTTTTTTATAAAGGTGATAGAGATTGGACCATCCCTGCGGTTACCTCCCCTCACAAAGGGTCAAAGTTTTGAATAACCAAAACGATTATAATATCCGAAACATTTTCATATTTCACACATCTTATTATCTCTAATAACAAAAGATCTGCTGTGAAGATGGAATATATCGGTCAACTCCTTCCGGTACCTCCCCCACAAAAGGTCGAAATTTTCAAAGAAAAAAAAAACATTTTTTGCACAGAAGAAGAGGAAGCGATAATCCGATTTTGCTCTAACTTTTCAAATCTTAATATTTAAATCAGTTCTAGGTCTCCCACAAAATGTCGAAATTGTGAATATCCATGTTGCTCATAAAATGCGAAATTAACATCCGATTCCATTATTTCTAATAACAAAAGATCTGTTGTGAAGATGGAGTATATCGGTCCACTCCTTCTGGTACCTCCACCACAAAAGGTCGAAATTTTCAAAAAAAAAATCTGCACAGATAATCCGATATTGCTCCAACTTCGCAAATCTTAATATTTACGCCAGTTCTAGGTCTCTCACAAAATGTCGAAATTTTGAATAACCATGATGCTCATAAAACGCGAAATTAACATCCGATTCCATTTAGTCTTTTTCAAATCTCAATATTTCCATTAACACAAAATCTGTTATAAAGATGGTAGAGATCGGACCATCCCTGCGGGTACCTCCCCTCACAACGGGTCAAAGTTTTGAATAACCAAAACGATTATAATATCCGAAATAAGCATCCGATTCTCTTTATATTTCACACATCTCATTATTTCCACTAACACAAGATCAGCTGTGAAAATGGGATATATCGGTGCAGTCTTTGTGGTACCTTTACCACAAACGGTCAATATTTTGAATATCCATCCAAGCTCATAAAACGCGAAGTTAACTTCCGATTCCATTCAGACTTGGTATATCTCAAATTTTCCTTCAACGCAAGATCTGTGGCAGAGATTGGACTATTTCTTCTGGGACCTTCCCCACAAAGGGTCAACATTTTGAAAAACCATGAGGCTCATAAAACGCGAAATTTACTTCCGATTCCATTCAGACTTGGTACATCTTAGTATTTCCATTAACACAAGATCTGTTGTAAAGATGGTAGAGATCGGAGCATTTCTTGTGGTACCTTCCCCACAAAGGGTCAAAATTTTGAAAAACAAAGCGGTTTTTTTTTCTATGGAAAAAATCCACTTCCCTGACATCATGATTTTTTTTTCCTGAACCAAAAAATTCGTTCCCCTAGTCTCATGATTTTTTTTTAATAAAAAAAAACGTTTTTTCTACATTTTGATTATTTTTCTAAAGAAAACATATATTTCTCTTGGGTTATGAAATTTTTTGCTTTGGAAAAAATATATGCCTGTGGAGGCTTGGAATTTTCTCTATGCAAAAAAAAAAATACTGCGCATCTAAATATGACATATTTTGCTTTGGTTCAAGATTTTTTTTATAAAAAAAAATCGGCATTTTTTCTATATAATCAATCTAGGTATTTTTTCTTCCCAAATACTCCATTCCTCTGACAGAACACGATATGTTGTTATATTCGCCTGGCCTGTCAATGTACTGTGCGTGCCTGGCCGATATTATGTACAATGTTAATACCAGGGCTCCTACATTTAATTAGACATCGAAAGATGTGGCAGACGTAACACCCCAGACAAAGCAGAAATGTAAAATGCCAAAGGTCCATAAATATTTACAACAGCCTTCTTCCTCGCCCTCTTCTCCTTCCCTTCTCCTTCCCTTCTTCTTGATGGTGTTGCAATCTCCTCTCAAGCATGGTAGTGTTAAATGTAAACATAAGTATTAAGATAAATATGAAAATTATAACTTCTACTCCCGGTCAGACAATGGCCATGGCCAGAGCTGTCAAAACACTATAATGAGCTGAGCATACAACAAGAACAAAAAAAAAAAAAACAAAATTGCAACAACAACCGGACGGCCACATTACACTCTGGCATTCATTTGTTTTGTGATCAGAGACAATTAGAAACATTGTTGCCCAGACCCGGAGAAAGAGATATTGTTAATTTTCACGCTGTAATCAGCCGAACATTGTTTCATGGTTTTATTCCCTTTTTAGAGATGAATTATTTTTTAAGGAATTATTTAAAGATATAAGTTTATTTAAAATTCATTATTTTAGCCGGCTAACTTAATTATTTAATTAAAGAAAATCATGTGTAAAACACATTATTATTTTTTGGATGAATTTTAAGCGAATGCAACATTGTATGAATTTTAGACAAGAAAATTGCACTGAAATTTTAAACATAACTAAATTTTTTAATTTCATAGAAAAAAATATAATCCCAGGGGAAAAATTCCTTGACACCATGGGAGAGGATTTTTTCATAGAAAAAAATGCATGACCATCCGGGAATGGATTTTTTTCCATAGAAAAAAAAAATTCATGGCCATCCGGAAATAATTTTTTTTCCATAGAAAAAAATTCAAGACCCCCTCGGGGAATGGATTTTTTTCCATAGAAAAAAATTCCTGACCAGCCGGGTATGGATTTTTTTCCATAGAAAAAAATTCCTGACCAGCCGGGTATGGATTTTTTTCCATAGAAAAAAATTCCTGACCAGCCGGGTATGGATTTTTTTCCATAGAAAAAAATTCCTGACCAGCCGGGTATGGATTTTTTTCCATAGAAAAAAATTCATGACCATACGGGAATGGATTTTTTTCCATAGAAAAAATGACCATACGGGAATGGATTTTTTTCCATAGAAAAAAATTCCTGATCAGTCGGTTATGGATTTTTTTCCATAGAAAAAGATTCCTGACCAGCCGGGTATGGATTTTTTTCCATAGAAAAAAATTCATGACCAGCCGGGAATGGATTTTTTTCCATAGAAAAAAATTCATGACCAGCTGGCAAGGGATTTTTTTCCATAGAAAAAAATTCATGACCAGCCGGGAATGGATTTTTTTCCATAGAAAAAAATTCCTGACCAGCCGGGTATGGATTTTTTTCCATAGAAAAAAATTCATGACCCCCTCGGGGAATGGATTTTTTTTCCATAGAAAAAAATTCATTACCCCCTCGGGGAATGGATTTTTTTTTCCATAGAAAAAAATTCATTACCCCCTCGGGGAATGGATTTTTTTTTCCATAGAAAAAAATTCATTACCCCCTCGAGGAATGGATTTTTTTTCCATAGAAAAAAATTCATTACCCCCTCGGGGAATGGATTTTTTTTCCATAGAAAAAAATTCATTACCCCCTCGGGGAATGGATTTTTTTCCATAGAAAAAAATTCATTACCCCCTCGCGGAATGGATTTTTTTCCATAGAAAAAAATTCATTACCCCCTCGGGGAATGGATTTTTTTCCATAGAAAAAAATTCATTACCCCCTCGGGGAATGGATTTTTTTCCATAGAAAAAAATTCATTACGCCCTCGGGGAATTCATGACCAGCCGGGTATGGATTTTTTTCCATAGAAAAAAATTCATGACCAGCCGGGTATGGATTTTTGTCCATAGAAAAAAATTCATGACCATCCGGGAATGGATTTTTTTTCCATAGAAAAAAATTCATGACCCTCCGGGAATGGATTTTTTTCCATAGAAAAAATTCATGACCATCCGGGAATGGCATTTTTTTCCATAGAAAAAAATTATGACCATCCGGGAATGGATTTTTTCCATAGAAAAAAATTCATGACCATCCGGGAATGGGTTTTTTTCCATAGAAAAAAAATTCATGACCATCCGGGAATGGTTTTTTTTTCCATAGAAAAAAAAAATTCATGACCATCCGGGAATGGGTTTTTTTCCATAGAAAAAAAATTCATGACCATCCGGGAATGGGTTTTTTCCATAAAAAAAAAATTTTTTTTAATTTTTTTTCTATGGAAAAAAATGACCGCCCCGGGGGATTGGATTTTTTTCCATAGAAAAATATTCATGACCCCCTCGGGGAATGGATTTTTTTCCATAAAAAAAAAATCATGACCCCCTCGGGGAATGGATTTTTTTCCAAAAGAAAAAATTCATGACCCCCTCGGGGAATGGATTTTTTTCCACAGAAAAAAATTCAAGACCCCCTAGGGAAATGGATTTTTTTCCATAGAAAAAAATTCAAGCCCCCTCGGGAAATGGATTTTTTTCCATAGAAAAAAGTTCATGACCCCCCCCCCCCGGGGAATGGATTTTTTTCCATAGAAAAAAATTCCAGACTCCCTCGGGGAATGGATTTTTTTCCACAGAAAAAAATTCATGACCCCCCCCCGGGGAATGGATTTTTTCCCATAGAAAAAAATTCATGACCCCCTCGGGGAATGATCCATAGAAAAAAATTCATGACCAGCCGGGAATGGATTTTTTTCCATAGAAAAAAATTCATGGCCATCCGGGAATGGATTTTTTTCCATAGAAAAAAATTCATGACCCCCCAGGGGAATGGATTTTTTCCGTAGAAAAAAATTCCAGACTCCTTCGGGGAATGGATTTTTTTTCCATAGAAAAAAATTCATGACCATCCGGGAATGGAATTTTTTTCCATAGAAAAAAATTCATAACCCCCTCGGGAATGGATTTTTTTCCATAGAAAAAAATTCATGACCATCCGGCAATGGAGTTTTTTCCATAGAAAAAAATTCATGACCAGCCGGGAATGGATTTTTTTCCATAGAAAAAACTTCATGACCATCCGGGAATGGCATTTTTTTCCATAGAAAAAACTTCATGACCATTTTTTTTTTTGAAAAATGCAATAGCTTCGATTTCAATACCCTTTTCCCACTTTCTAACCACAGCTTCTCTCTTCAAGTGTAATTTATTTGGATCATTCGAATATTTCGTTTTAATTTTTTATTTATTTTTTTCGACTTCCTTTGTTATTTGGCATATTATGCATTTTAATTGAACTGCTCCAAAGAAAGGAGATCAACACTCCGTTATATAATGACATGAATTTAACGGAGACCTGATTCCAAAAACACTCACACACACACGCACTCACAAAATTATTTAAGAAAAGTCGCTAAGCAATAGCTACTTAAAATACATTAGGAAATGTGAAATCACCATTCGATCGGCGATTTCAAAATGGAAAAAATAAAATTAACATAATTTGCCAGCCAGCCAGGCATATGAAATATGCATGAGCGGGGTTAAACGAGACAGAGAAAGAGAAAAAAAAATTGTTTTTGAAATTGGGATGATTTTGAAAGGCAATTACAGTGGATACTCGATAGAAATTTTTTGAAATTAATTTCCAAAAATTTATACTTCTACAAAAATTGCAATAAATTTGGCATGAGCCTTTCATTATTTTTTTCTTCCCAAGTTTGAATACCCCCAAAAATCCCTTGAAAAAAAATATTGAAAACATTTTCAATTTTCTACAAAATTCATTATGTTGTAATTACAACAACATCAAACATAATATATAATTATAATTTCATATTACGTGCCTCAATGTCAAAATATGACTGATATTTTTTTGGGTTGCGTTGTTTTTAATTTCCTGACAAAAATGACTTTTTAATGAAGCCCCCACCCTCTCATATGATGACTGACTCGTTGATCATCAAGGACTTAATGACATTAATGCCATCATTTGACTGTCAATATATTTGTGAGGACATGAATGGATGATTATCGTCACAGCAAAAAAAGTGCGTGCTCCCTGCAATTGCGTAAATTACATAGCAAAGCTCTTCGCAAAGGGGTTACTTGTCCACACACCCCGATACAATGTAACGGAAATTAATTTATTTTTTGAAATTAATAAAGTAGTTGCTCACATAATTGTAGTCATACATATACATGCCTTACAATTATAGTTACAATTTATTACATTTTAAATTTAATTAAAACATTTCGATTATAACATTCCACAGCAAGACAGCAAGTTTCACATATTTGGCCTTAAGTTATACACCTGAGATTATTCAATTCGTTAATAATTATTCATTTAAAATTCGTACAAAATTTTAATCTGATATAAAATAACTAGGAACGCCTCTTTTGAGCCTATGCGAAATTAGGCAATTTGTCAATGGAAAATATAAAAAAAATGATTTGGAATGAAGTTGGTCTCTAAATACAACATGAAATTTTTTCGATAATTTTCTGTTTTGGGTTGAGCTTGTAATATTCTAGGGAGATAGTATTAACAATTGGGAAAATTGGAAATCAGGCATATTAAATGCTGTTTCAGGGGCTACAGAAAGAACAATTTTACATCATTAGAAAAACACGAAAAAACAATTCAATCCTCACTGGGGATGCGAAATTTAAAAAAAAAAAAAAAAATCCACTACCTTCTGGGGATCGTGGAATATTTTTTTCTTGACAAAAAACCATCCCCTCTCCATTTTTTCTAGACGAAAAAACGTCCACTACCCCAGGTACTGGGGTCGTGAAATTTTTTCTAGACGAAAAACCATCCACTGCCCCCAGAACTGTTGGTCGTGAAATTTTTTTTAGACGAAAAACCATCCTCTCCCCCCAGAACTAGGGGTCGCGAGATTTTTTTCAAGGCGAAGAAAGAACTGCTCTCCCCACGGCACTAATGCCGTGAAATTTTGTCTATAAAAAATTGCAATTTTTTCTAGACGAAAAACCATCCACTACTACTGGGGTCGAGACACTTTTTCTAGACGAAAAAAACGTCCACTACCCCCAGCTACTGGGATCGTGCAAATTTTTCTAGACGAAAAACCATCCACTGCCCCCTGAACTGGGGTCGTGAAATTTTTGTAGACGATAAACCGTCCACTCCCCCCAGCTACTGCGGTCGTTTTTTTCTAGACGATACATCATCCACTACCCCAGGTACTGAATCGTGGCATTTTTTCTAGACGAAAAACCGTCCACTACCCCCAGGTACTGGGGTCGTGACACTTTTTCTAGACGAAAAACCCAGAATTGAGGGTCGTGAAATTTTTCTAGGCGAAGAAAGAATTGCACTTCCTCCTGGGCTTACAACACTTTTCATAACCCCTTTAAGGCCAGAAGATCGGTCTAGGCCTTTTATGAAGACCATTTTCAAGTTATCCAGGTCCACCAGAACTTGTAGACGTTTTTAATGGCCAAAAGATTTGAAAAGTTTTCCTAGGCCCGGAAGACCTTTTATAGGTCTTCTAACCTGTAAGGCCTTATTTATCCAAATCCACTAGTTTTAGAAGACATTTTTTTATTCGAAAAAATTGAGTCTCCAGGGGTCGCGAAATTTTCCTATAAAAAAAAACAAAATTGTATGTATGATTTTTTTTTCTATGGAAAATCCTACGTCCCCCCTGGAAAAGGGAATCCAAATTTTCCGTGAAATAATATTTATCTTCTCAGAGCCCTTCGAACATTTTCGAGATTCATTTCTCGCCCAGTTAAGGAACTTCTACCCATTCTTTTTCATTATATCTTCAGTGTTATATCCCAGAACTGGGGTCGTGATTTTCACCTGGGGCTGGTGAAATGTTGATAGATGAGAAAAAAATCCACTCGTCTGGGGTCAGAACATTTTCCATAATCCTTTTGAAGGTCAGGAGACCTTTTCCAGGTATTTTAAGCCCAAAATACCATTTACAAGTTATCCAGGCCCGGCAGAACTTGTAGACGTTTTTAATGGCCAAAAGATTTTTATAATTTTCCTAGGACCGGAACACCATTTCAGAGGTCTTCTTAGCCTGGAAGGCCTTATTTTAGTACCTGGAGACTTTTTCCAAGTCAGAAGATATTTTTCCATGAAACATAAAACATTTTTCCAAGACCTTTCATAGGTCGTTTAATCCCAGAAGACCTTATTTTAGTGCCAAGTCCACCAGGGTCAGAAGACATTTTTCCATGAAACTCTGCCGGGTGGTTTCCTTATAGAAAAAATATTTTTTTATCGCATTTTATCGGATTTATGGACAATTACTCCTTCCCCTGAGAAAAGAAAATTCAATTTTTCCATTGAAAATAATTTTTTTTCCCACAAACCTTTGAACATCTTCGAAATGTATTTCTTGCCCATTTGGGAGACTTTTATTTTTTTTTCTTTATATCTTCGCTGTTATGTCACAGAACTGGGGTTGTGATTTTCACCTGGCAGGTGGTAAAATTTTTCTAGACTACAAAAAAATTCACTCCCCTGGGGCCAGAACACTTTCCATAATCCTTTTGAAGGTCAGGAAGCCTTTTCCGGGTATACCATTTACAAGTTATCCAGGTCCAGCAGAACTTGTAGACGTTTTTAATGGCCAAATGATTTTTATAGTATTCATAGGCCAGGAAGACCTTTTATATGAATCTAAGCCTGAAAGGCCTTATTTAAGTAACTGGAGACTTTTGCCAAGTCCACTAGTCTTAGAAGACATTTTCTTATTCGAAAAAATCACTCTCCTGGGTTCGTGAAATTTTCCAATAAAAATCATAAGTTTTTATTTGATTTCTTTGGAAAAGAAAATCCAGATTTTCCATAAAAAAGTAGTTGCCTTCTCAGATCCCTTTGAACATCTTTGAGATGCAATTCTTGTCTAGTTGGGAGACATTTACTGATTTTTTACCCCTTCTTTTGGTTGTGATTTTCACCAGGGGGGTTGTGAAATTTTTTCAAGACACGGGAGGTGGAATTTTTCTAGACAAAAAAAATTCACCCCCCTGGGGCCAGAACACTTTCCGTAAGCCTTTTAAGGCCAGGAGACCTTTCACAGGCCCAAATTACCATTTGTAAGTTATCGAGGTCCAGAATAACTTTAAGTATGTTTTTGGTGGTCTAAAGACCTTTCATAGCCCATTTAAGCCCACAAGACCTTATTTTAGTGCCAGGAGACTTTTTCCAAGTCCACCAGGGCCAGAAGACATTTTTCCATACAACTCTCCCTGGTGGTTTCCCTATAGAAAAATTATTTTTTTATTGGATTTTCTTTTCTATGGAAAAAGCCCTGTTCCCTGGGAAAAGAAAATCCACATTTCCATAGAAAAATATTTGTCTTCTCAAAGACCTTTTTTCTTTATATCTTTCCTGTTATATCCCAGAACAAGGGTCGTGATTTTCAACTGGGAGGTGGTGAAATTCCACTCGCCTTGGGCCAGAACACTTTCCATAAGCCTTTTAAGGCCAGGAGACCTTTTCCAGGTATTTTAAGCTCAAAATATCATTTACATTTTATCCAAGTCCACAATAACTTTAAGTATGTTTTTGGTGGCCTAAAGACCTTTTTACAGTTTTTCTAGACCCGGAAGACCTTTCATAGGTCTTCTAAGCCTGGAAAGCTTTTTTAAGTACATGGAGTATCTGGAGAAAAAACCAACTCTCCTGGGGTGGTGAAGGTCACCTGAGGTCAGAACACTTTCCATAAGTATTTTTAGGTCAGGAGACCATTTCCAGGAATTTTAAGCCCAAAATACCATTTACATGTTACCCAGGTCCAGATTAACATGAAGTACGTTTTTGGTGGCCTAAAGACCTATTTACAGTTTTTCTAGGCCCGAAAGACCTTTCATAGACCATTTAAGCTCAGAAGACCTTATTATATTACCTGGAGATTTTTTCCAAGTTTACTATGGTCAGAAAAATGTCTTCTGCAACCTTCCTGGAGGTAATTTTCCTATAGAAAAAATAAAAATATTTTTTATAGGATTTTATTTTCTATGGTAGAATACCCCATTTCCCGGGAAAAGAAAATCCAAATTTTCCATAGAAAAATATTTGCCTATGCCTAGACCTTGGAACATCTTCAAGATGCTTTTCTTGTCCAGTTGGGAGACTGTTACCCCTCCTTTTGTCATTCTGCCTCCCCTGACATATGTGTTTGCAGAATTTTCTATATAACTTCCATTTCTTTGTTCTGTATACATACCGAAAAACCTAAGCTGGTTATATATTGGTACATAAACTCTAATTAGAAATTTGCTTCTCCTTCGGATTTCCGTTTTTGAGTGGAAATTATCAGCAAAAATTTCCAGGTACTTTATGTACTTGGCAACTGCAAAGCCTAATGGCTTTTTCTTTATATATATATAAAATCCAATATATATTTATATTATATACATATGTAAAATCTTATACAGGTATGTGTATATGTATATATTCGGAATTGAGTGTAAATGCATGCGACTTATATGCAGCAGCTTTCATTTAAGATGCTTATGAGCAACATTAAGAAATTGCAGCAGGAGATTTTAAGATATTGGAAATATGCAGTTGATATATTTTGGACAAACATGCATGTGTGCATGCGTGTGTGTGTGTGTGTTTGTAATAATGGCATGTATAACAAGCATCTGGTATATATACATATTATACATATATTACCATTTATGTAGTCGAAGAGTTTAAACATATCATTTGCCTGGTTTGTCCAGCCTAGCTGGCATCTGTCTAATTGCTGCAACAACCAAGAATAAATATTTATATATGTATGTGTAGTGTACACACACATACTCTCTCACACACATGCACGACAGATCTGCCAAGGTACATAATATACATAAATAATTTATCGAAGTATTAGTGGCAAAGAAACAGAGAAAGATATAAAAGGACATGTCAAGACATCCAAAAAATAAATGTATTTTAGAATAAGTACCACAAATGTGTGTATGTGTGTGAGTGTGTGACACACACACACTCTCACATATGTGGCACTTATTCATGTCCGGGGCCTTGTTTCCTTATGCATGCATGCATGCTGCCTTACAAAATGCATTTCTTAATGCAAATGCATTGCAATTTTTGCTCATTTATGCTGGTTGGAGATTTTCTGCCAAGAGGTCATTGAATTGTTGCCAAGCACTTGAAACCATAAGAATAAGGATCTCTTTTGCCTGCCTGCCTGCCCGCCATCCTGAGTTTCTTGTTGTGCCTATGACAACAATATGTCTCAAAAATGTATACGATATTTATTATATGTATGTATGTGTTTTGTGTGAGTGTTTGTGTGTGTGTGTGTTTGAGTATTGCCCAAAAACACTTAAGAAGATTGTCGGTTGATACTTGAAATTTGATTGCTTCGTTGCAATAGACCGAAAATTATCTATCCACTGACAAAAGGCTTAAAAATCCTTTGAAATAAAGGAAAATGCATTTTTCTTCTTCTTTTTGTTGTTCTGAGGCTCTTGAGAAGACGATGATGGAGGGTCAGTGAACAGATATTGATGAAATGGATGTATGACTAAAAGTCCCCAACGTTTGTTTAAAGGCCAGACCTATGGGCTCAAAGGCATTTTCCAGTTTTCCTAACGTCAGGAGACCTTTAACGGATGTTCCTTAAATATCCAGGCTAAGAAAAATGTTTAGGGTTTTCTTTTGGAACAGACGGCTCACAAATATTTTTGATCCACTCTTGTTTATAGGTCTTTCATGGCCAACACCTTTTTTTGTCTGGTATTCTATGGCAAGAAGACATCTGAGAGGTTTTCCAGCCAGAAATTTTTTTATGGAACTATAATGGATAAAAGTGAATTTCAAAGGTCTTCAAGGATCTGAAATCCTTTTTGAAATTGCTTTTGTTCAAAAGACCTTGGCTAGAAGATATAAGTGAGGGTTTCCATAGCCAGAAAATTTTTTATGGAACTTCAATGGATAAAAGCACTTTCGAAGGTCTTCCAGGAGCTGAAATCCTTTTTGAAATTGTTTTGCTCAAAAGACCTTGGCTATAAGATATCTGTGATGGTTTCCATAGCCACAAAATTTTTTACGGGACTTTAATGGATTTATCATTTCAAAGGTCTTCTAGGACCTGAAATCCATTTTGAAATTGCTTTTGTTCAAGAGACCTTGGCTAGAAGATATCTGTGAGGGTTTCCATAGCCAGAAAATTTTTTATGGGACTTTAATGGATTTATCATTTCAAAGGTCTTCCAGGACCTGAAATCCTTTTTTGAAATTGCTTTTGTTCAAAAGACCTTGACTAGAAGATATCTGTGAGAGTTTCCATAGCCAAATTTTTATGGGACTTTAATGGATAAAAGTCCTGCCAAAGACTTCTAGGACCTGAAACCCTATTGAAATTTTTTTGTGATCAGAAGACCTTATACAAGTCTTCCAGGTCCAAAACATCTTTCACAGGTACTTTAAGTCCAAGAGACTTTTGACTGATCTTCTATGGCCAGAAGACCTTTAAGAGATCTTTTTAGATCAGGCGACTTTTCCAGGTTTCCTAGGGGTAAAATTCTTTTCACAGGTTTTCCAGGACCTAAAGCGTTTTTGGAAGTCTTCTGGAAGTCAGAAACAGCTCTTCTAGACAAAAAAACTGATCATTTATGGCTGGAAAAGCATTAAGATCTGCTACTGGTCCGCTGGGGGTCTCCCAAGGCCCAAATACCTTCGACCAGTCTCCTTTGGCTAGGAGACCTTTCAGAGATCTTTTGCTGGTCTTTTTTGACCAAAAGACCTTTTATAGGTCTTATAGGACCAGAACAACTTTCACAGTTTTTCCAGAATCTGAAAAACTTTTTGGTGGTCTTCTGGGGTCCAAAGACCGGCTAGAGGTCTTCTAGAGATCTTCTGAAGAACAAAGACCTTTGGCTGCTCTTTTATGGCTGGAAAACTATTAAGACCTGATACATTTCGGCTAGAGTTCTTCTAAGGCCCAAATACCTTCGACTTATCTCCAATGATTTGAAGTCCTTTGAGAGATCTTTTGCTGGCCTTTTTTGACCTTTTTAACTTTTTGAAAGTCTTCTGGGATCTAATAACCGGCTACAGATTTTCTGGAGATCTTCGGAAGAACAAAGACCTTTGGCTGCTCTTTTATGGCTGGAAAATCATTGAGACCCGCTACAGGTCTACGAGAGGTCTTCTATGGCGAAAATACCTTCGACTTGTCTCCAAAGGCTAGAAGACCTTTGAGAGATCTTTTGCTGGTATAGTAAGACCAGAAGACCGTTTATGGTTCTTGCAGGACCAGAACAACTTTCACAGGTCTTCCTGGACTAAAAAGATATTCAAGGCCTTCTGGGCTCAAAATAAGTCCCAAAGACTTTTGACTGGACTTCTGTGGCCAAAAGACCTTTCGCAAGTCTTCAATGAGTAAAATATCATGGTCTGAAAAGCCTTTGGAAGTCTTCTAAGACCTTCGGCCGAAAAACCTTTGACGGGTCTTCTAGAACCTGAAACCCCTTTGGAAATTTTTTGTTGGGTCAGAAAACCTCTTTTAGAGGTCATCTAGGGTCAGAAGGCTCTTTTAGAATCTAAAGACCTTTCGGAGATTATCTAGGGTTCTAGTAACTTTTGCAGGTCTTCTAAGGATAGAAAATCTCTAACAGATCTTTTTGATCCAAGACACCTTTTATAGGTCTTGTAGGCCCTGAAGCCCTTTTACCAGCTTCCAAGGTCTAATGATTTTTTGTGGGTCTTCCATAGTCTGTTATTGGGGAGTCAAGGGTCTTCTATACATCTCTAAGACCTTTAAACCTTAACGGGCTTTTTGGGCCAAGAAGAAATTTCATAGGTCTCCACAGCCCTTTACCGGTCTTCCATATTTCCAACGACTTTTTAAGTCTTCTAGGACGAAAAGACCTATTATATGCCTCTGGGGACCAGATACCATTTTACAGACCTTCTAAAGCAAAAATACGTGTTATAGGCCTGGTTGGGACAAAGCAATTCAAGAGGCCTTCTTTTGGGCCCAGGAATCCTTCACAAGTATTATTGGGTCAAAGGACCTTTTAAATGCCTCAAAAGCCTTTTACATGCCTTCCAGTGTCTTTGGGCCTTCTTCAGGTTTTCTATGGCCAGATGACCTTTTATGGCTCTTCTACGGCCAGAAGGTGTTCTAGGCCTTTATGACCTCTTATGGATCTTCTAGGACCATTCAAAATTTGACAGACCTTTTTTAACCCAACGCATCATTTACATGTCTTCCATGGCCAGAAAAAAACTTGGGTCAGAGGATTCTTTACAGGTTTTCAACGGCAAAAGAAAAATAATGTTTTTTCAGGGCTTCTGGGGTCTTTTTAGAAGCTCTGTTCAAAGGCCTTAAGGCTTCAAAGGCCTTAAGGCCATCTATGTTTCTTCTAGGACTGTTTATAGATCTTCTATCATCAGAAGACCAATGACTTATTTTTTTACAGCTCTTCTAGCAATAATTCTTCAGATGTCCTTTTTCAGGCTCACCATGGGCTGCAGAAGTCGATCTGCAGACAGAAGGTCCTTTTGCGTGTTATCGCTAACTAAAAGCCCCTTATTAAGTTCTTAGGTCCTTGAATACCTTCGAATGTCTCTCCATTCCTAATATTTTTCTAAACTCTTTCCTCTCTCCCCACTCTTTCCCGTCCTTCTTCCCCTCTTGTATTCAATATTTCCTTGCAATATTTTATTAACCCATCTTTTCCCCAGCAAATGTCTTCATCTTCAGCCTCAGCCTAAGTGTCTAAGGTCTGTTGCTGCTGCATATTTCTCGACCAACTAATGTTGTTAAGTTTGACGTTTTGTTGTTTTAAATCGAAATCTTAAGCCACATGACGCACAATGTGTCATTGGTAATGTTTGCGACAGAGCAACAGCAACAGCAACAAGAACAACAACCACTACGTCATAGATGAAGAAGGCAAGGAGTGATGAGAAACCCCTTTCTTTCAATAATTTTCTACATTTTTGGGGCAAATGGACCTGGCATGGCCCATGTGGATGGATGAATGGTCGTTGCTGGAAGACCAGCATAGTTAACACCACCGCCACTACTACTGCCGTCCAATAACAACGACAACAACAACAACAATGTTTGTTACTAATTTAAATGCAAATGAGATTCATTTGACGATGTTGACGTCGTTTGGACTGACGGACGGACAGACGAACGGACGTCGACTAACTGACTGAGATATTGAAACGACTTGTCATTTTCTCTCTCACTCTGGCGCTCACTCTCTCTCTCTTTCAGTTTCTCTTGGTTAGACTACTTACCTTCTAACATTGAAAGGATTGAATTGCTGGGAATGCTGAGAGATAGAGGGAGAGTGAAGAGAGGAAGTATGGTTGGAGGTAATGTTTGTGCGTAAGTTCTCGTTCTCATAAGTTGGATGGCTTAAAATTTTCAAAATTATTCCTTGTGACCATCGTTGTCATCATCATCATCTCCACCACCATATTGAAGATGTAGTTGCTGCTGCTGCTACTGCCACGTACAGTTTGTGGACTATTAGTCTGTTGGCCATGCCAGAGCAACTGGACGACGGACAATTTGTACATTGTGGCTTACTGCAGCAGGAGCAGCCGGAGCAGCAGAATCAAAAATAACAACAACATCAACAATTGCCAAATTCATACATTTACATATTCAACTAACTAATATTACTAATACAGACACATAAATAAATGAACTATCGTAGCTTAAATGAATTAAGTATGAAAATTATACAGGGACGTTGCAGCGAGGGGGTTTTCGAGGGAGGGATAATGGGTGAAACCTTGGATTAGCCCGAGAAACTTAAGGATATGTTTTCAGAGCTGTAGGTAATTGGGTGTAAAATCAGAAGCATGCCTGTAAATTCAGAATTTTTGTAAACGTAGAATATTTGGGTGAAAACCTAAAATAATTGGGTGTAAACCTTGGATGTTGGGTGAAACCCTAACAAATTTGGTTGTAAACCTAAAATACTGGGTGTATCCCCAGAATATATGGGTGTAAACCCTTAAATTTGGGTGTAAACCCAAATTACTAGGGTGTAAACTTGGATTATTTGGTGTAGACCTAAAATGTTTGGGTGTAAACCTAGAATGTTGGGTGGAAACCCAAAATACTTGGGTATAAACTTAGAATATTGGGTGAAGACCTATAATGTTTGGTTGTAAACCTAGAATGTTGGGTGGAGACCCAAAATACTTGGGTGTAAACTTGGATTATTGGGTGAAGACCTAAAATATTTGGGTGTAAACCTAGAATGTTGGGTGGAGACCCAAAATACTTGGGTGTAAACTTAGAATATTGGGTGAAGACCTAAAATGTTTGGGTGTAAACCTAGAATGTTGGGTGGAAACCCAAAATACTTGGGTGTAAACTTGGAATATTGTGTGTAAACCTGTAATTTTTGGGTGTAAACCTAGAATGTTGGGTGCAAGCCCAAAATATTTGGGTGTAAACTTCGAATATTGGGTGTAGACCTATAATGTTGGGTGTAAATTTAGAATGTTGGGTGCAAGCTCAATATACTTGGGTGTAAACCTGGAATTTTGAGTGTAGACCTTTAGTGTTTGGGTCTAAACCTAGAATGTTGGGTGAAAACCCAAAATACTAGGGTGTAAACTTGGAGTATTGGGTGAAGACCTAAAATGTTTGGGTGTAAACCTGGGATGTTGGGTGGAAACCAAAAATACTTGGGTGTAAACTTGGATTATTGGGTGAAGACCTAAAATACTTGGGTGTAAACTTGGAATATTGGGTGAAGACTTATAATTTTTGGGTGTAAACCTAGAATGTTGGGTGAAAACCCAAAATACTTGGGTGTAAACTTGGAATATTGGGTGAAGACCTATAATTTTTGGGTGTAAACCTAGAATTTTGGGTGAAAACCCAAAATACTTGGGTGTAAACTACGAATATTGGGTGAAGACCTATAATGTTTGGGTGTAAACTAAGAATGTTGGGTGCAAGCCCAAATACCTGGGTGTAAACTTCGAATATTGGGTGTTGACCTATAATGTTTGGGTGTAAACTAAGAATGTTGGGTTCAAGCCCAAATACTTGGGTGTAAACTTCGAATATTGGGTGTTGATCTATAATGTTTTGTGTGAAAACCCAAAATACTTGGGTGTAAACTTGGAATATTGGGTGAAGACCTATAATTTTCGGGTGTAAACCTACAATGTTGGGTGTAAACCCAAAATACTTGGGTGTACACTTGGAATATTGGTTGAAGACCTATAATGTTTGGGTGTAAACCTAGAATGTTGGGTGTAAACCCAAATACTTGGGTGTAAACTTGGAATATTGGGTGAAGGCCTAAAATGTTTGGGTGTAAACCTAGAATGTTGGGTGTAAACCCAAAATAATTGGGTGTAAACTTAGAATGTTTTGTATAAACCTTGAATATTTGGGTGTAAACCCTTAAATTTGGGTGTAAACCCAAAATACTTGGGTGTAAACTTGGAATATTGGGTGAAGACCTAAAATGTTTGGGTGTAAACCTAGATTGTTGGGTGGAAACCCAAAATACTTGGGTGTAAACTTAGAATATTGGGTAGACCTGTATTGTTTGGGTGTAAACTTAGAATGTTGTGTGCCAGCCCAAAAATACTTGGGTGTAAACTTGGAATATTGGGTGTAGACCTTTAATGTTTGGGTGTAAACCTACAATGTTGGGTGTAAACCCAAAATACTTTGGTGTAAACTACGAATATTGGGTGAAGACCTATAATGTTTGGGTGTAAACTAAGAATGTTGGGTGCAAGCCCAAATACCTGGGTGTAAACTTCGAATATTGGGTGTTGACCTATAATGTTTGGGTGTAAACTAAGAATGTTGGGTTCAAGCCCAAATACTTGGGTGTAAACTTCGAATATTGGGTGTTGATCTATAATGTTTTGTGTGAAAACCCAAAATACTTGGGTGTAAACTTGGAATATTGGGTGAAGACCTATAATTTTCGGGTGTAAACCTACAATGTTGGGTGTAAACCCAAAATACTTGGGTGTACACTTGGAATATTGGTTGAAGACCTATAATGTTTGGGTGTAAACCTAGAATGTTGGGTGTAAACCCAAAATACTTGGGTGTAAACTTGGAATATTGGGTGAAGGCCTAAAATGTTTGGGTGTAAACCTAGAATGTTGGGTGTAAACCCAAAATAATTGGGTGTAAACTTAGAATGTTTTGTATAAACCTTGAATATTTGGGTGTAAACCCTTAAATTTGGGTGTAAACCCAAAATACTTGGGTGTAAACTCAGAATACTTGGGTGTAAACCTTGAATGTTGGGTATAAAATCCAAATATTTCGGTGTAAACTTTGGATGTAGGGTGTAAACTTAGAATATTTGGGTGTAAACCCAGGATGTTGGGTGTAGACTGAAAATGTTTGGGTTAAACCTAAAATGTTGGGTGAAAAATCTAAATATTTGGGTGTAAACTTAGATTATTGGGTGTAAACCCACAATACTTGGGTGAAAATCTAGAATTTTGGGTGTAAACTCAAAATATTTGGTTGTAAACCCGGAATGTTGGGTGTAAACCCGTAATATGTGGGTGTAAATATATGGGTTTAAATACAGAATATTGGGTGTAAATTCAAAATATAAGGTGTAAACCCAGAATATGAAGTGTACGCCCGAAATGTTGGCTGTAAACCCAAAATATTGGGTGAAGCCCCAAAATATGTGGGTGTAAACCTTGAAAAGATTTTTTCGGATAGCTTTCTGCAGATTTTCTATATAAAATAGGGTGCAAACTCCGAATTTTTGAGAATATGAGCGCAAATTTCAATAATGAATATCGAAAAAATCTTTGATTGAAAATACCAGAGTCAATTGAATTTTCTCAAGAAAATCTAATCTAATCCTATAGAAATTGTGGATTTTTTTTGGAAATTCCCTTTCCTGAAATTTTTTTTTTTTTTTTTTTTTGAAAATTAATTCATTTTAAGAATCCCCCCTCATTTTCTCCTCATTGCCACGCCACTGAATTAATTAAGCTTCTAATGCATATCATTAAAAATCTACACTTAGTTTTCTTTATTTAGCATTACCGGCACACAATACATTTTGCAAATTTACATTTCCACATAACTCATGGCATGTCCTTTGGCCAAAGTCTCCGAGACCAACCACCTCCCAGCCCTTCCACCACATTTTCCAACTTCACTCCAACCATCTAGACGACCATCGACTAGCAACGCAACACAGCCGATGGAAAATCAAAACTTCGCATCCACCTCCCCATTACACCCACAAAACAGTGTTCAACTCATTTCGAATTTAATTCATTGACTTACGCAGGATATTCATACATTCTGCATTATTACATGGAAATCTTGTTTTCGGAGTTTGTGCACTTTCTTAATGCAAAGATACAGGCAACCCTTGCCACCACCTTCAATGAACAGCATGCCCCCTTCCTCTCCCTCCGTAAGAAGACCCATTGACTAAAGATGCAGAGACACTGTCAACAACTCCGGACCAAGTGGAGGGAGGCAGGGGAGCATTAGAAACGTACATGGCAGAGTTTCTGATTAAAAATGTTCGAAGTCAAAACTAGTGATGCTGCTGCCTGCAATGGCAACAACGACAACAGAAAACGGCAATACAATTAGAAATTTGTCCAGTTCTGTGAAATCCTTTTTCGGCAGCACTAACAAACTTTAGACACACATTTGCATAGCCGGTCTGTCTCTCGGAATGGAGGCTGGCTTCGTCTTCTGCTTCTTCTTCTGCATGTAGCCAAAGTTACTTGAGCAGACCCATCCACAAACAGAGACACACATTTTACCGGCAACCACAGGACGACAACTTGAATGGACGCTGAGCAAATGAACGGACAGACGGGTGGAGAGACAAACAGACAGACAGACAGACATTAAGTAGAAATAAGTTCTTGGATAATCATGTTTTGGGTGTTTATTGGATGTGTCTGTTGTTCTGTGATTACTTAAGTTTATGTTTGCCGAAAATTTTGGAATTTTATTAGAGCACGAAGGAAGGGGGAAGGGTGAGAGAGAGGCAGGCAGGGGCGGCTATAACCCTTGCGGAAATAGTTTGTGTCTCTAACTCTGTAGAGCGTAATTAAATATTAATAAGGCCTAAAGTTTTGGGAAATATTCAGAGGAAAAAAATTTGCAACAAAAACAGGCAGCAGGATTTTTCAAGGATATTTTGGATAAAATTCACGTTCCCCAAAAAAAAATATTTTTCCAAAAAATTTCGAGGTAGATATTCCATTTTTGGACAAAGTCGGAAATTAGCAGAAAAATTAGAAAAAATTGGTCTACTAAGTTTTCTTCTTGGAAGATTGGGTTATTTAGCAAATTTTCCAAAGAGAATAGAGCCTAAAGCAGAGTTATTTAAAAAAAGTTTTTCATGGCAAACCGGGAATTTGGCATTTTTTGGATGAAATTCAGGTTTTCCCAAAGAAAATTCTATTTTTTCAGAAAATTTCGATGTAGATATTCCATTTTACGACAAAGTCGGAAATTAACCGAAAAATTAGAGAAAATTGGTCTACCAAGTTTTTTCCTTGGCAGATTGTGTTATTTAGCAAATTTTCCAAGGAGAACAGGGCCATAAGCAGAGCTTTTCAAAAATGTTTTTCGTGGCAAACCAGAAATTTGTCATTTTTCCAAAGGCAATTCTATTATTCGGAAAATATGCAATAGAAATCGGAAAGATAAATTTATGAAGGACTATTTCTCCATGAAAAACTAATTTTTTAGATATTCTCTCAGTGGAAAACAGGTCTTTGCATCATCTTTTCCTTGGAATCCCGTCCAGCAACATCAAAAACAGCGCTATATTCTATTTTTTCAGAAAATTTCGATGTAGATATTCCATTTTACGACAAAGACGGAAATTAAAAGAAAAATTAAAGAAAATTGGTCTACCAAGTTTTTTCCTTGAAAGATTGGGTTATTTGGCAAATTTTCCAAGGAGAACAGAGCCGTAAGCAGAGCTATTTAAAAAAAGTTTTTCATGGCAAATCGGGAATTTGGCATTTTTTGGATGAAATTCAGGTTTCCCAAAGAACATTTTATTTTTTTTTTCAGAAAATTTCGATGCAGATATTCCATTTTGCGACAAAGTCGGAAAATAATAGAAAAATTAGAGAGAATTGGTCTACCAAGTTTTTTTTCTTCGAAGATTGGGTTATTTAGCAAATTTTCCAAGGAGAACAGAGCCATAAGCAAAGCTATTTAAAAAAAAGTTTTTCATGGCAAACCGGGAATTTGGCATTTTTTTTGGATGAAATTCAGGTTTTCCGAAGAAAATTTTTTTCAGAAAATTTCGATGTAGATATTCCATTTTACGACAAAGTCGGAAATTAGTAGAAAAATTAGAGAAAATTGGTCTACTAAGTTTTTTTTCCTTGGAAGATAGGGTTATTTAGCAAATTTTCCAAGGAGAACAGAGCCATATGCAGAGCTATTAAAAAAAAGTTTTTCATGGCAAACCGGGAATTTGGCATTTTTTGGATGAAATTCAGGTTTCCCAAAGAACATTTTATTTTTTCAGAAAATTTCGAGGTAGATATTCCATTTTGCGACAAAGTCGGAAATTAACAGAAAAATTATAGAGAATTCGTCTACCAAGTTTTTTCCTTGGATGATCGGGTTATTTTGAAAATTTTCCAAGGAGAACAGAGCCATAAGCAGAGCTATTTAAAAACAAAAGTTTTTCATGGCAAATCGGGAATTTGGCATTTTTCCAAGGACAATTCTATTATTCGGAAAATATTCAATAGAAATCGGAAAGATAAATTTATGAAGGACTATTTCTCCATGGAAAACTAAATTTCCTTAGATATTTTCTGAGTGGAAAACGGGTCTTTGCATTATCTTTTCCTTTGAATCCCGTTTAGAAACAACAGAAAAACAGAGCTATAAACTGAGCTGTTAAAAAATGTTTTTCGTGGAAAACCGCGCCATTTTTTTCAAGGACAACTGTGTCTTTCCGAAAATATTCAGTAGAAATCGGGATATTCAGAAATTTTCCATAGAAAGCTTATTTTCCTTAGATATCCTCTGAGTGGAAAACAAGTCTAGTCAATAACTTTCCCCTGTTTCATAAAAAACTGGGCTAACCAGCGGTTAATTCGTATGAAACGGGACATTCAAACGTTTTTTTTTCTTTTCTCAAGAAAACTGCACTATTCTGTGATTGTTGAGTGGAAACCGGAGTTTCGACAACTTTTCCTGGATAACCGGGATATTACCGGGCAATGTGATTTTCAACAATTTTTTTTTCATAGGAAACAGGCACTTCGAAGACCACTTTTTGGAAAACTATGTTTTCAGCCACTTTTTGGTAAAAATTCGTCGTGAAAAACTGATCCATCCCGTTTTATTTTTTTACGGAAAATCGAGTAATTTTTTGAACTTTTCCATGAAAACCCGAGTTTTTTTCGTGGGTTCTGCGTTGAAAAACTGGGTAAAAAGGCGAATTTTCCATAGGAAACGGTGCATATAGACCCTTTTCCATGGAAAACTGTATTTTTTTCTGTGAAAAATCGTAACTTTTCCGAGGAAAACTCAAATTTTTAGCTACTTTTCCACGAAAAATTCAAATATTTAGTACATTTTCAAGGAAAAACTCGAAATTTCCATTGAAACTTTTCCACGAAAAACTCAGATATTCAGCAAATTTTACACGAAATACTCAACATTTCCATTGAAAACTCAGATATTCAGCAACTTTTCCATGAAAAACTAAGATATTTAGTGAATTTTCAACGAAAAACTTAAATTTTTCATTGAAATTTTCCACGAAAATCTAAGATATTCTGTAAATTTTTCTACGAAAAACTCAGATATTTAGAAAATTTACCTCGAAAAACTAAAATTTTTCATTTAAATTTTCCACAAAAATCTCAGATATTCTAGAAATTTACCACGAAAAACTCAGATATTCAGTAAATTTACAGGAAAGTCTCAAAATTTCAATTGAAAACTCAGATATTCAAAAAATTTTCCACGAAAAATAATTTTTCTTCAGCGGCAAGCATTTCCATGGAAAACGCAATTATTCAAAATTCAAGGTTTCATAGAAAAATCAGTTATTTAACATCTTTTCCATAGAAAAATCAAGTATTCAGCAACTTTTCTTTGGAAAACTCAGATAATTAGGAAAATTTCATTTGAAAACTTAGATATTCAGTGAATTTTCCACAAAAAAAAACTCAAAACTTGAATTGAAAACTCAGATATTCAGCAATTTTTCCATGAAATTTGGTAAATTTTCCTCGAAAAAACTTAAATTTTTCATTGAAAATTTCCACGAAAATTTCAGATATTCTGTAAAATTTTCACGAAAAATTGGAAATTCTCGTTGAAACTTTTTCACAAAAAAACACAGATATTTAAAAAGTTTTCCACAAAAAACTCAAAATTTCCACTTAAAACTTAGATATTAAACAACTTTCAAACGAATAACTCAGATATTCAATATATTTTCCAAGAAAAACTCAACATTTCCAATGAAAACTCTGATCATCAACAACTTTTCCAGAAAAAACTCAGATATTCAGTAAATTTTCCACGAAAAACCCAAAATTTCCATTGAAAACTCAGATATTAAACAACTTTCAAACGAATAATTCAGATATTTAATATACTTTTCAAGAAAAACTCAACATTTCCAATGAAAACTCTGATCATCAACAACTTTTCCACAAAAAAACTCAGATATTCAGTAAATTTTCTACGAAAAACTCAAAATTTCCGTTGAATCTTTTCGACGAAAAACTCAGATATTCAATATATTTTCCAGGAAAAACTTAAAATTTCCATTGAAACTTTTCCATGAAAAACTCAGATTTTCAGAATATTTTCCACGAAATATTCTAAATTTTCGTGGAAAACTCAGATACTTAGGAAAATTTCTACAAAAAATTCAGATGTTCTGTAAATTTTCCAGGAGAATTTTAACATTTTCATTGAAACTTTTCCAACTTAAATTCATATATTCAATAAATTTTTCACAAAAAAATTCAAAATTGCAATTAAAAACTCAGATATTTAGCAACTTTTCCATGAAAAACTCAGATATTCAGTAAATTTTCCACGAAAAACTAAAAATTTCCATTTAAACTTTTCCACGAAAAACTCAGATATTCAATAAATTTTCAACGAAAAACTCAAAATTTCAATGGGAAACAGAGATATTTAACAACTTTTCGACAAAAAAAAATTTTAAAAATTCTGATATTCAGCGACTTTTCCACGAAAAACTTTTCAACTTTTCCATGGAAAACTCAGTTAATTAAATATTTTTTTTTTGTGAAAAAATCACCTAACCAGCAAATTTTCTATGGAAAAATCAGCCGATCAACAACTTTTCAATAGAAAACTAAGATTTTCATCAACTTTTCCATGAAAAAATTTAGCTTTCAGCTGAAAAACAGCAAATCAGAAAAATTTTCCTGGAAAACTTCATTTAGCAAACATTTCTTTATAATTATACACCTCCACATGTGCACCCCCGGTACCCCACCAACATATGCAAGCAAATTAATGAGCAAGTTTTAATCTCCTCGACAAAGGGTAGAGACGATGGCGATATATCCTCCCACTCATCCTTGCGCCTGGATTGAAAACATTTCTACATCTTATTGCAGAGGACCTGTACTCTTTCCTCCCGTTTTAAATTCCTTTCCCGTCTTTTCAATATCCATTTTCGCCTTCTTGCGAATGTGTTATCAATACCCGCACATATATGTTGGTATGTTGGTGTGTGTGTGCCTTTGCAAAGCTGTTCATTGTCCTTTTATTTCGATGTCTTGTTTAGTTGTCATTGGGAAAATTTGCATTGTTGCTACTGTTGCTGGTGTGACAGGGGAACAAGTTAATTCAGTTAAAGGACACAGACACACACACACACACACACAAGGAGTTCCTAATGCCAAAGTAGATGTTAGAGGAACAATAGTTGTTTAGGAGGCTGCCATGATTGTGGCAAGGAAGTTGGGATTTTTTCGAAGAAATTTGTGGATATCCCTATTTTCCAGGGAAAGGTGTCAGAATGGACGGGATATTAATAGAAAAATGGTGAGTAGCCTAGTTTTCCATTGAAAAGTTGCTGAAGAGTTGAGTTTTCCATGGATCCCACTGTTTTTTGGGGAAATTTTGCCGGATGATTGGGTTTTCCGTGGAAAAGTTGCTAAATAGTTCACAAGTTCATTAGAAAGTTGCTGCTAAATATCTAAGTTTTCCATGAAAAAGTTCCTGAATAGTTGAGTTTTCATAGAAAGTTTCATGAATAGCATAGTTTTCAATAGTACAGTTTTCTATGAAACGGTTTTAGAATACCTGAGCTTTCTACGGAAATGTAACTGAAAATCATATTTTTCCATGGTAAAATTGCTGAAAACCCGAGTTTTCCATAAAAAAGTTACTAAATACCTGAGCTCTGTTTTCCATGGAAATGTTCTTGAAAAGCTCTGCTTTTCATGGAAATATTTCTGAGTAGCTAAGTTTTCCATGCTCAATAAATAGCTGAGTTTTCCATGGAAAAGTTGCTGAATAGCTGTGTTTTCCAAAAAAAAAACGTTGCTGAATGGCTGGGTTTTCCATGAAAAAGTTTCTGAATAGTTGAGTTTTCCAAGGAAAAGTAATCATAGTTTTCCATGGGAAAATTGCTGAAAACCTGAGTCTTCCATGAAAAAGTTACTAAATACCTGAGCTCTGTTTTTCGTGGAAATTTTCCTGAAAAGCTCTGTTTTCCATGGATAAATAGCTGTGTTTTCCATGGAAAAGTTGCTGAATAGCTAAGTTTTCCAAAAAAACGTTGTTGAATAGCTGGGTTTTCCATGAAAAAGTTGGTCAGTTTTCCATAAAATGTTGCTGAATAGCTGTGTTTTCCATGGAAAAGTTACTGAGTAGCTGAGTTTTCCATGGAAAGGTTGCAGAATACCATAGCTTTCCACAGAAATGTTCCAGAAAACTGGAGTTTTTCATGGAAAAGTTGCTGAATAGTTGAGTTTTTCAAGGAAAGGTTGCTGAATACTGGAGTTTTCCATGGAAAAGTTGCAGAGTACTTGAACTTCCCATGGAAATGTCCCTGAAATTCTCTGGTTTTCATGGAAAAGTAGCTAAGTTTGCATGGAAAAGTTGCTGAATAGTGGAGTTTTCCATAGAAAATTTGCTGAATAGCTGAGTTTTCCATGGAAAATTTCCTGAATAGTTGAGTTCTTCGAGGAAATGTTCCTGAAAAGCGAAGTTTTCCATGGAAAAGTTGCTAAAAACTTGCATGGAAAACTTTCCGAGGAAACTTTGCTGAATAGCAGGAAGGAACGAAAATTTGGTGAATAGTTAAAATTTCCACAGTTTTTCATGAAAGCTGTAATGTAGCACAAATTCCCATAGAACATTTTCTGAGGAGAACAGTCTGGCCGAATGGCACAGTTTTCTGGGAATTTTTTAAGATACTCTCAATTTTCAGTGGGAAATGTGCTGAATACTCCAGAGCTCTCCAAAAAGAAAAAATGCCGAATATCTCAAGTTTTCATGAAAATGAGCAGAATTTTCATGGAGAAAATTTCCATGATAAAAATTCCTGTATAGAAAATTTGCTTAGTTTTCCGGCTTATCAAAGATGGCAAAGTTTTTCAAAAATATCTCTTTTAAAAAGACAATTTTCGAATATTCCAGTTTATCAAGAAAAAATTACTAAAGGGCTCTACATTCTTCTGGAAATTTTTCTGAGTAGACCAGTTTTCAATAGAAAACTTCCTGAATATCCAGTCTAAAAATATTTCCTAGTACCTACTACTCTCCCTACCCTTACTCCCTTTCTAAACTTCACTCTTAATTTTCTCCAATATAAATATATATTAGGCATTTGTCCTGACTCCAAGTATATAAACTTGACTGTACGTATTCATGGCTTAATGTGCGTACGTTTGTGTGCTTGTGCGTGTGTGTGTGTTCATTTTATATAGAAAATCTCTACATAGAAGACGCACAAAATTTTGGTATGTGTTTAAGTTTGTTATTCATAAAATTGTTCGAAACTTTTAAGTAAATGAACAATAATGACAAGTAGTCTAATATCTCCATGGCTGCCGGTGGCTTGGCCCCAAATCCGTTCCTTCGCTTCCCATCCTTGGGCCATTGTCTAACAACTCACACCAAATTAAGGGAAATTCTGGTGTCTGAGTTCTATTGCATTATTATTAGAAGCCGAAGAAGATGACGACAACGACGATGACGACGACGACGCAACGACTGGAGAATGCAATGCATTTTATGCAGAATAATACAAAATGTGTGTGTGAGAGTGTTTGTGTACGTCTGTGTGTGTGAGAGACAGATTGCATCTATTAACATGGCAACAAGAAATTATTGTTTTTGTAGAGTGTAGATTTGTTGTAGAGTTGTAGATTTGTGTGTGTGTGTTTTGGGAAAATTGTTATTTACTTGTATTGGTATTAGTTTCAGTTGCTTAGCCAAATGATGTCCTGGCTGGCTTTGTTTGCAGCTGCAGTTCGGAAGTCGAAGAAAGTAGCCTCAGAACGCCTTAGAGACATTTCTGACCCCAGTGGTGGGATGGGAGGTCGTTGCATTTTGTGGGGGGGGGGGGGGGTGGAAGGTATTTCTTGGGTGGCAAATTGTCTTGAGTTTCTCCCAACTGGTTGGGAGCCTTGGTGAGGGGGAGGGGCGGTGTAGGAGTGATTGAGTTTTGAACCTTAGTTAAGTCTTGAGTTTCTTTTAGCTCTGCCCGGGCGGTGATGTTGCCCACGTTGTAGGGTTTGGGTATTTATTTTATAATTTTATATTTTGTTTTAATTAAGGAATTTATCGACAGGCAGTCAGTCAGTCATTCAGTCAGTCATTCAGGCAGGCAGGCATGCATGAAAAATGCTTGCCTGAATATTATCAACAAGCAAGCATTTTACGAGCTCTCTTTGGCAAACAATCAATAAATTTTTAATTTAAACAAATTGTTTGCAGTTGAGATTTGAGGGAGGGGGATGGAAACCTGCATATTTTGTAGAAAAGAGGGTATAAATGACAATTCTCTATAAAGAAGGACTAGTTTCTCTATAAAAGTGGTGCAAACCCATAGAAAATTACAGACATGTCTGTATACATGTATTTTGTCTGGAAGGTGTTGTAAACCTACAAAACCATTGGCGCTGAGTAAAAAATTGGGCGTAAACCTATGTGCTATGCGAAAATTTGGGTACAAACCTTGTTGCTGGCTGGAAAATTGGCTATAGATTCATTTTTTTCTTTAGACATTTTACACCCAATGTCTACAAAAAAAAAGTTAAAAAGCAGTAAGTTCGGCCGGTCCGAACTTTGAATATCCTCCACCATTTGGAACGAATTTGGAAATTTTCAAAAAATAAAATCCTAAAAAAATTCTGTTAAAATCTTAAAAATACCGAACGTAGCTGTTACATTAGGGTCTATACGACGATGTGGACCTGCATAGGTAACTTTTGTCATAAGCCATTACAGTATCCATATGCGAAACTAAAAAAAAATCGGTTATAATGTCGATAAAATCAAAATACCGAATAGTGGGAGGTACCGTTATATGAAGGCTATACGAAGACCTGGACCTGCACGGACAATTTTCTCTCATAGGCAGGAGTATCCATTACGAACTTCAAATACCAAATTTGAAACAATTCCGGTGAAAAATGACGCTAAAATCATCAAAATACCGAATATTGGGAGGTACCGTTATATAAGGCCTATACGAAGACGTTGACCTGCACTGACAATTTTCTGTCACAGGCTGTATTATACATTACGAACTTCAAATACCAAATTTGAAACAATTCTGGTGAAAAATGTCCGTAAAATCATCAAAATACCGAATATTGGGAGATACCGTTATATGGGGGCTATACAAAGACGTGGACCTGCACAGACAATTTTCTGTCTTAGGCTGTGGTATCCATTACGAACTTCAAATACCAAATTTGAAACAATGCCGATGAAAAATGTCTCTAAAATCATCGAAATACCGAATATCGGGAGGTACCGTTATATGAAGGCTATACGAAGACGTAGACCTGAACAGACAATTTTCTGTCGTAGGCTATAGTATCCATTACGAACTTCAAATACCAAATTTGAAACAATTCTGGTGAATAATGTCGCTAAAATCATCAAACTAGCGAATATAGGGAGGTACAGTTATATGGGGGCTATAAGAAGACGTGAACCTGCATAGACAATTTTCTGTCTTAGGCTGTAGTTCCGATTATGAACCTCAAATACCAAATTTGAAACAATTCTGGTGAATAATGTCGCTAAAATCATCAAAATACCGAATATCGGGAGGTACCGTTATATGGGGGCTATACGAAGACGTGAACCTGCACAGACAATTGTCTGTCATAGGCTGTAGTATCCATTACGAATTTCAAATACCAAATTTGAAACAATTCTGGTGAATAATGTCGCTAAAATCATCAAAATACCGAATATTGGGAGGTACCATTGTATGGGGGCTATACGAAGACGTGGACCTGCACAGACAATTTTCTGCCACAGACTGTATTATCCATTACGAACTTCAAATACCAATTTTGAAACAATTCCGGTGAATAATGTCGCTAAAATCATCTAAATACCGAATATTGGGAGGTACCGTTATATGGGGGTTATACGAAGACGTGGACCTGCATACAAAATTTTTTGTCATAGGCTGTAGTACCGATTATGAACTTTAAATACCAAATTTGAAACAGTTCTGGTGAATAATGTCGTTAAAATCATCAAAATACCGAATATCGGGGAGGTGCCGTTATATGGGGGCTATACAAAGTCTTGGACCTGCATACAAAAATTTTTGTCATAAGCTGTAGTACTGATTACGAACTTCAAATACCAAATTAGAAACAATTCTGGTGAATAATGTCCCTAAAATCATTAAAATACCGAATATAGGGAGGTACTGATATATGGGGCCTATACGAAGACCTGGAGCCGCACAGACAAATTTCTGTCACAGACTCTAGTTCTCATAACGAACTTCAAATACCAATTTTGAAACAATTCCGGTAAATAATGTCGCCAAAATCATCAAAATACCGAATATCGGGAGGTACCGTTATATGGGGGCTCTACGAAGACTTGGACCTGCAGAGACAATTTTCTGTCTTAGGCTATTACAGCCTATACGAACTTCAAATACCAAATTTGAAACAATTCCGGTGAATAATCTCGCTAAAATCATCAAAATACCGAATATCGGGAGGTACCGTTATATGGGGGCTATACAAAGACGTGGACCTGCATACAAAATTTTTTGTCGTAGGCTGTAGTACCAATTATGAACTTCAAATACCAAATTTGAAACAATTCTGGTGAATAATGTCGCTAAAATTATAAAAATACCGAATATCGGGAGGTATCGTTATATGGGGGCTATACCGAAACGTAGACCTTTATGGCCCATTTTCAATACAAAAAGTCCTGCAGACATAATATACATTTGAATAAAATTTTATCAATATACTTCTATTCGTTCGGAAGCTAGAGTGATTTCCACGGACCCGCAGACGGATAGGCATACGGTCATCTGTGGGGTCTAAAATATATATTTCAAGGTGTTACAAACGGAATGACAAACTTAATATATCCTCCATACTATGGTGAAGGGTATGAAAATGTAAGAATTTCAGTCGATTCTCCGACAAATATTTACCTTTTTCGCTAAATTTGAAATTTTATGGGAAAGAATCACAAGGAGGGGACCGATATTCTCAATCTCTAAACTCACCCTAAATTTGGTATAAAAATATTACGATAAAATAAGTTCGGACCAAATCGCATAATACCTTCGGCCACTAGGGAGCTAGAAAGACATACAGACGGAAATGGCTACAGTCTGAAATGGTTAGATCAACTCTAAATATTCTGAAACGAATTTCGTCCAAAGAGGTTTCTATCAAAAAAAGACGTAACCATAAGGCTGAAACGTAATCATAAGACCGAGACGTAACCATAAGGCTGAAACGTAATCATAAGGCTGAAGACGTAAAAATAAGGCTGAGGGTATAAAAATGGGATGTAAACCTTCATTTGCCGCCCTACATTTGTCTTTGGGAGAAAATAAAAATTTCCCTTTGTTTAAGTCCTTCTAAAGACAAAAATAAGAACCGTTTCCATTCCAAAATCGCAAACATGTGTGAAAAAAAAAGTTCTGGACTATAGCCCACCTTCCTGCGGACATCATGGCCACCATAAGTACACCAAATAAAAATAAAATTAAAAATTAAAAAAAACGAACATTTTTGTTGGCATTTTTAATTTATTATGTCTGTCAATGATTTCTTCGTTTTTTGGCAATTGCCAAAAAATTCGCGTATGAACGAACGAGCGAACGTTAAGAGCAACTGACCAGGAACCGGTGAGGTGGTCGTTATGGCATTGCTGACCATTTGATGGTGTTGTGGCACCCCAACACCCACAGCATCTTTTACAGAACATGCTCAGCTGAAAGCTAGTCCTTTGCAATGAGCGACTAAAGGGCTGGCGAAGGAAAATAGGAAAAATAACTAAAGTCTGGCATAAAAATTCGGCAATTTTTATGTTTTGATTTTGTTTTTGTTCTATTTTTAGTCAATTCCATTTTGGTGGCAGAAATTGAACAAAATACAAATTGTACACAAATCAAAAGCAAAACAAAAAAAAAATAGAATCAAACACGTGAGGATTTATTCTAGCCATACCCCCTCCCACCTCAAAACAATAGAAACAATCCATATTCACTATGGCATCACAGCACCATCATCGACAAAAGCAGTAGAAGTAGAAACTGAACTGTTCCCCTTGACCAGTGAGAGAGAGAGAGAGAGCGCCCCAAGTGTTTGCACAAGTTCCCGTTGTTGTACAGTTGTGCCATTGTTGGTAGCATTGTTTCCCTTAATTAATGTTTAATCAGCAGAGCAGTCATTTCGATGTTTTGTTTCATTATTTTTGCCAAAAAAAAAACGAAATCGTTGGCTTCATATCATTTGCTGAACTCCCCTCCACCCCTTGCGCCATCTTTTACGGATGGCCAAAGAAATTAAAAATCCAAAAAAGCGCGAAAATCATTCAACTGTTCAAAATGAGGGAGATTGCATATTATCTCCAACTCTTTCGCCTCCTCTTCTCTTTCTCCCGCCCTCACACTCTTCGTTGACCATTGCCACTGCTAGTGCAATTTAGCCATGTACCAAGGCCACGAAAGGGGGCAAGTGTTGCAGAGCATGGCGTAAAAAAAGTTGCCATACTTATGTGCAGATACAAATGAGATGATGAGACCTTGTGGAATATTCAATAAAATTATACGCTCGAGGAAATATTTGAGTTAAAATATAGGTCTAACATATGTACACATATATGGGTAGTAAATTTGGTGTAAATCAGATTTTCGGCAGAGGATTAGGTAAAAAGCCGGATTTTATGATAAAACTTTGGAGTAAACTTTGCTTAAATGTGGGTGTAAACAATGAAAATCAAGGTGTAAATCTAGAAAATGTAGATAAAAACCCAGAAGTAGATGTGTAAAACGAGGATATGTGGGTGTAAACTAAAAGTGTGGGTGTAAACCTGGAAAATGTGGGTGAAAACCCAGAAATCTAAGGTGGAAACCCAGGAACGAGGGTGTAAAATGAGGATATATGGGTGTAAACTAAAAATGTGGGTGTAAACCCAGGAAATGAGGGTGAAACCCCAGAAATATAAGGTTGAAACCCAGAAGGGAGGATGTTGCACGAGGATTTGTGGGTGTAAACCAAAAATGTGGGTGTAAACCTAGAGAATGTGGGTGAAAACCCAGAAAATTAGGGTGTAAACCCAGAAGTGGGGGTGTTAAACGAGGATATGTGGGTGTAAACTTAAACTGTGGGTGTTAACACAGAAAATCAAGGTGTAAACCTGAAAAATGTGGGTGAAAACCGAGAAAATTAGGTTGTAAACCCAGAAACAAGGGTGTAAAATGAGGTTATGTGGGTGTAAACCAAAAATGTGGGTGTAAACCTGGAAAATGTGGGTGAAAACCCAGAAAATAAGGGTGTAAACCCAGAAGTGGGGGTGTTAAACGAGGATACGTGGGTGTAAACTTAAAATGTGGGTGTTAACACAGAAAATCTAGGTGTAAACCTGGAAAATGTGGGTGTAAACCCGTGTAATGAAGGTGTAAACCTAGAAGTGAGGGTGTTAAATGAGAATATGTGGGTGCAAACTATAAATGTGGGTGTAAACCTTGAAAATGAAGGTGTAAACCTGGAAAATGTGGCTGTAAACCCAGGAAATATGGGTGAAACCCAAGAAGTCAGGGTGTTAAACGAGGATATATGGGTGTAAACTATAAATGTGGGTGTAAACTTAGAGAATGTGGTTGAAAACCCAGGAATCTAGGGTGGAAACCCAGAAGTGATGGTGTTAAACTAGTATATGTGGGTGTAAACTAAAAATGTGGGTATAAACCCAAAAAAATGGGTGTAAACCTTCAGAAGGTGGGTGTAAACCCGCATAATGAAGGTGTAAACCCAGAAGTGAGGTTGTTAAACGAGTATATGTGGGTGTAAACTAAAAACGTGGGTGTAAACCTTGAAAATGAGGGTGTAAACCTGAAAAATGTGGGTGTAAACCATAAAGATGGGGGTGTAAGCCCAGAAACAAGGGAGTAAAATCAGGATATGTGGGTGTAAACTATAAATGTGGGTGTAAACCAAGGAAATGTGGGTGAAAACCCAGAAATATAAGGTGGAAATCCAGAAATGAGGGTGTAAAACGAGGATACGATGGTGCAAACTAAAAACGTGGGTCTACACCTGGAAAATGTGGGTGTAAACTCCAAAAAACGAGGATGGAAACCCATAAGTGATGTTTAAAACGACAATATATAGGTGTAAATTAAAAACGTTGGTGTAAACCTGGAAAAACCTAGAAGTGAGGGTATACAACGAGGATATGTGGGTGTAAACCAAAAGAGTGGATGTAAACCTGAAAAATGAGGGTGTAAACATTAAAAATGAGGGTGTAAACCCAGAAGACGAGTGTTTAAACCCAAAACCGAGGTTGTGGATATGTAGTGGATATGTAGGTGTAACTTAAAAATGTTGGTGTAAACACAGAAAATCAAGGTGTAAACTTAGAAAATATGGGTGTAAACCTGGAAAATTTGTTGTAAACTCAAAAAGTTAGGTTGGAAACCCAGAGGCGAGGGTTCAAAGCGAGGATATGTGGGTGTAAACCCAGAAATGAGGACGTAAAATGAATATATGTGGGTGTAAACCCAGGAAATGTGGGTGAACCCCAGAATCTAAGGTGCAAACCCAGAAGTGAGGGTATTAAACGAAAATATTTGGATGTAAACCAAAAATGTGGTTGTAAACACAGAAACTAAAGGTTAAAACCTGGAAAATGTGGGTGTAAACTTGGAAAATGTGGGTGTAAACCCAGAAAATGTAAATTTTAACCGAAAATGCGGGTGTAAACCCTGATATTGAGGGTGATAACTCTATAAATATGGTTGCAAACCCCGAAACTGGGATGTAAACCAAGTAAATGTGGGTGTAAACCCAGAGAAGTTTATTATTAGCCTAGGAATTTAGGCTAAGTTTATTATGGTCTGATCCTCATGAAACTATGTATGGAGTAAGGGTTAGGATCAGAAAAGAAGCCCGTTGTTGTGGGAGATGATCGTAAAATATTTGGGATTTGAAATGGACAAAAAAAAACTGAAAAATTTCTTGATTTTTGCAGTCGCTCTGCAGGTCACAATGAAAGGCCAATCTATACGGAATTTTGCATGAGGTTAGATTTTAGAACGGAACAGAAGCATAGCATTTTGGATGGCTTTCGGATAATATTTAGCGGGTGAAATGGGCCATAACTTTTGTGTGAAATATAAGGCCATTGTCACAGGTCAAAAAACAATGGTAAAATTTTTGCAGGACTTTATGGCACTATTTCAGAAAATCGACTAAAATGGGCTTGGACTTTAGGAGATTTTCCAATACTGACTGCTGCTTTTGCTTACCTGTTTTTATTTTATTTTTATAAATTTTATTTATTAATTTTTGAGTGAAATTTTCATATGCTTGCCTGATGTTATTATCGAAGAAAATTATGTTACTGCCGCTGTGCCAGTATGAGCCTAAAATTTGTAAAGAGCGCAGAAATACCAAAAGGGTGCATGGGTTATGAAAACGTTGCCGACTTTTCGATAGGTATGAGTATGCGATGGATTTTTTTCTTCCTATTCTTGCTCGAAAAAATTTCGGCAAACGCATGCAGTCAAGTAGTGCCCCCTCAAAAAAAGTCACAAACAAGTGGCAATGTTCAGCGATGTCGATGTGCTGCTACCTTGTGCCAAAGTGTATGCGATTCACCAAAGACATGGGGTGATGGTGGCTACGATGGGCAATTGGTCACTGGTGATGGTCATTTTTAAGAACCAGAGTTATTTTTTTGTAGAAATTTTGGGGGGCTGCATTGCTTTTGCTGCCATGGAAGGTGTGTGTGTGTGTGTGTGGTGGGCAGGGTGGTTATAAAGTCCTGTGGTGCAAGTGTTCCCCTTTGCTCACGACTGAGTGAGTTGAGTTGTGTTGGGTATGAGAGAGAGGTTTTTTGTTGCCACATACTCCTGGACCTTGATGTGTGTTTGTGTTGTGTTACTGTTTTTGTTACACTTTTTTTGCCACACTGTTCCTCTTCTTCTTATATTTAACGCGATTGTCAAAAAATGGAACAAAACAAAATATAGAATGAAAATATGTAAATGTTTTCGAACGGTGAGTGTTTTTTGGATGTTGTTTTGACCCAATACAACACAAAGGACAATATGGGTGATTCCATGAGAAATAAAATATGTAAAAAGGACTGCGATCTGTAAGTTATCAGAGGATACAATTAATTTAAACGTGGATTTTTTAAAGAATTGTTGGAATTGTGAATTTTTCAACGAATTTTTGGAGATACCTCACAAATCAAGGATTTTTTTTATAGAATTTGTAGAGATTAGATTAAATCCGGATTTCATGATAAAACTTCGGAGTAAACTTAGATATACCATATAAAGTGTGGTTGTAAACCATGAAAATGAAGGTGTAAACCCAATGAATGTGGGTGAAATCCTACGGAATGTGGGTGAAAACCTACGGAATGTGGGTGTAAACCTAGAGATGGATTTGAATCCAGGACTTGTGGGTGTAAACCTAGAAAATGTGGGTGTAAACCGAGAACATGTGGGTGTAAACTCAGAAAATGAAGGTGTGAACCCAGAAACGAGGGTGTAAACTAAAAATGTGGTTGTAAACATAGAAAATGAGGGTGTAAACCAGGAAAATGCGGGTGTAAACCAAGAAAATGGGGGTGTAAACCTGGAAAATGAGGGTATAAACCCAAGAGTGAAGTTGTAAAATAGGGATATGCCGGTGCAAACCAAAATTGACGGTGTAAACCTACAAAATCAGGGTGTAAACCTGGAAAATGAGGGTGTAAACCCAGAAAATGTAGGTGTAAACCTAGAAAATGAGGGTGTAAACCTGGAAAATGTGGGTGTAAACCTAGATAATGAGGGTGTAAACCTAGAAAATGCGGGTGTAAACCCAGAAGTGATGGTATAAAACGAGGATATGTGGGTGTAAACCTAGAGAATGTGGGTGTAAACTCACAAAATTAAGATGTAAACCCAGAAACGAGGTTGTTAAACTAGGATATGTGGGTGTAAAAAATGTGGTTGTAAACCTAGAAAATGAGAGTGTAAACCTGGAAAATGTGGGTGTAAACCCAGATAATGAGGGTGGAAACTCAGAAGTGAGGGTGTAAAATGAGGATATGTGGGTGTAAACCAAAAATGTGGGTTCAAACCTACAGAATGTGGGTGTAAACCTGGAAATGTGGGTGTAAACCCTGAAAATGTAGGTGTAAACCCAGAAAATGAGGGTGTAAACCAAGAGAATGCGGATGTAAGCCCAGAAGTGTTGGTGTAAAACGTGCATATGTGGTTGTAAACCTGGAAAATGTGGGTGTAAATTCAGAAAATTAAGGTGTAAACCCAAAAACGAGGGTGTTAGACTAGAATATATGGGTGCAAACTAAAAATGTGGTTGTAAACCTAGAAAACGAGGGTGTAAACCCGGAAAATGTGGGTGTAAACCCAGAAAGTGTAGGTGTTAACCCAGAAAATGTATGTGTAAATCCACAAAATGAGGGTGTAAACCCAGAATTGAAGTTGTAAAATGAGAATATGTGGGTGCAAACCAAAAATGTGGGTGTAAACTTACAAAATGAGGGTGTAAACCCAGAGAATGTGGGTGTAAACCCAGTAGTGATGGTATAAAAGGTACATATGTGGGTGTAAACCCTGAAAATGTAGGTGTAAACCTAGAAAATGAGGGTGTAAACCAAGAGAACCCAGAAGTGATGGTGTAAACCGTGCATATGTGGGTGTAAAGATGGAAAATATGGGTATAAATTCAGAAAATTAAGCTGTAAACCCAGTAACCAGGGTGTTAAACTAGGATATGTGGGTGTAAACTAAAAATGTGGTTGTAAACCAAGAAAATGAGAGTGTAAACCTGGAAAATGTGGGTGTAAACCCAGATAATGAGATGGAAACTCAGAAGTGAGGGTGTAAAATGAGGATATGTGGGTGCAAACCAAAAATGTGGGTTCAAACCTACAAAATGTGGGTGTAAACCTGGAAAATGAGGGTGTATACCATGAAAATGTAGGTGTAAACCCAGAAAATGAGGGTGTAAACCAAGAGAATGTGGGTGTAAACCCAGAAGTGTTGTTGTAAAACGTGCATATGTGGGTGTAAACAAAAAATGTGGGTGTAAACCTAGAGAATGTTGGTGTAAATTTAGAAAACGAAGGTGTAAACCCAGAAACGAGTTTGTTAAACTAGGATATGTGGGTGTAAACTAAAAATGTAGTTGTAAACCTAGAAAATGAGGGTGTAAACCTGGAAAATGTGGGTGTAAACCCAGATAATGAGGGTGGAAACTCAGAAGTGAGGGTGAAAACCTAGAGAATGCGGGTTTAAACCCAGAAGTGATGGTGTAAAACGTGCATATGTGGGTGTAAACCCGAGAAATGTGGGTGTAAACTCAGAAGTGAGGGTGTAAACCAAAACTTCTATTTTTTTTAAAGATTTTTTAGAGACACCATAAGAATGTGGATCTTTTAAAGAATGTTTGGAGACCTCCTAAAGCCAAATAAATGTACATTTTTGAAGAATTTTTTGAGACTCTTAAAGACCTCCAAAGTGGATTTTTAAAAGAATTTGTAGAGATTCGTTGGAGGCCCTCAAACGTGGATTTTCTTTAAAAAATTGTAGAGGTCCATTAAGCCCAAAAAATGTGAATTTTTTAAGGAATTATTAGAGAATAGTAAGATTTTTTAAAAGATTTTTTGGGACCCCTTAAAGTCCTAAAACCGTGTATTTTTTTATAGAATTTTTAGGGACCCCCTAAGCCCACAAAAACCTGAATTTTTTAAAGAATTTTCTGAGATTAGTCGGAGATTTTTAAACTTGATTTTTTTTAAGAAATTTTAAAGATTAGTGGGAGGCTTTCAAATGTGAATTTTTTAAAGAATTTTTAAATGTTAGTAGGAGGCCCTCCAACATGGATTTGTTAAAGAATTTTTAAAGATTATCAAACGCGCATTTGTTAAAGAATTTTTAAAAATTAGTTGGAGGCCCTCAAACTTGATTTTTTTTTTAAGAATTTTAGGCCCAAAGAACTGTATTTTTTAAAGAATTTTTAGGGAGCACCTAAAGCCCAAAAAAAACATAAATTTTTTCAAAACGTGGATTTTTTGAAAGAATTTTTAGAGATTAATTGGATGCCCTCAAAAGTGGATTTTTTTATGTTTCTTTTTTTGAGATTAGTTGGATGCCCTCAAAAATGTATTTTAAAAAAAATTTTTAGAGATTCATTGGAGATCCTCAAACGTGGATCGTTTAAAGAATTTTTAGAGATTAGTTGGAGATCCTCAAACGTGGATTTTTTAAAGAATTATTAGAGATTAGTTGGAGATAATCAATCGTGGATTTTTTTAAGAATTTTTAGAGATTAGTTGGAGATCCTCAAACGTAGATTTTTTAAAGAATTTTTAGAAATTAGTTGGAGACTCCAAACGTAGATTTTCTAAGAATTTTTAGAGATTAGTTGGAGATCCTCAAACGTAGATTTTTTAAAGAATTTTTAGAGATTAGTTTGATTCCCTCAAACGTAGATTTTTTAAAGAATTTTAGAGATTAGTTGGAGGCCCTCAAACGTGGACTTTTTTATGAATTGTTAGAGATTAGTTGGAGGCCCTCAAACGGAGATTTTTTAGAGACAGAATTTTTAAAGATTGGCTGGAGGGCTCCTAACATGGATTTTTTTGAAGAATTTTTAGAGTTTAGTTGGAAATTCTCAAACGTGGAATTTTAAAGAATTTTTAGATATTAGTTGGAGGCCCTCAAACGTGGATTTTTTAAAGAATTTTTAGAGATTAGTTGGAGGTCCTCTAACATGGATTTTTTTGAAGAATTTTTAGAGATTAGTTGGAGGCCCTCAAAGGTGGATTTTAAAGAATTTTTAGAGATTATTTGGAGATCCTCAAACGTGGATTTTTTAAAGAATTTTTAGAGATTAGTTGGAGGCCCTCAAACGTGGATTTTTTAAAGAATTTTAAGAGATTAGTTGGGGATCCTCAAACGTGAATTTTTTAAAGAATTTTTAGAGATTAGTTGGAGGCCCTCAAACGTGGATTTTTTAAAGAATTTTTAGAGACCTCCAAAAGCCCAAAAACGTGGGTTTTTCAAAAAATTTTTAGAGACCTCCAAAAACCCAAAAACGTGGGTTTTTCAAAAAATTTTTAGAGACCTCCAAAAACCCAAAAACGTGGGTTTTTCAAAGAATTTTTAGAAATCAGTTGAAGGTTATCAATCGTAGATTCTTTCCTGAGGACGAAAAAGTGTGGACTTTTTAAAGAATTTCCTTAAGGCTCAAAAAGGTGATTTTTTTAAAAAAAATTCTTAGATTCCTCCAAAAGTGGAATTTTTAAAGAATTTTTAGAAGTTCCTTTGAGAGTTCATCATAAGAAGGTCTCCAAATGATTTTTTTTTTCTGTAATAAATCAATGAAAGTCCCTCAAAAATGTTTTCCAAAGATATCATCTCAAGTCCCCATGTACCCATCCATATGTGAGTGACTCCTTTCATTTTTCTATTTTCCCCCAGCGTTGACGTCGTCGCTCAGCTGACACCACGAAAAAAGGAATGGGCACAAAAAATCATCAATTCTTCTTTAATCCTTCTTCTTTTTTGTTATTTTTGCTTTTTGGAGCACGTCTCGCTCTCTCACTTAACGTTGCTCTGTCTTCTTGTTGTGGTGTGGCTGTTGCTATTTTTTGGCGCATTTCCTATGGCTCAGACGGGCGAATGGCGGCAGTGATCGTGGTTTATTTCTATTTTGGTCAACATCGGACCAAAAAAGACGAACAAAACGAATAAAACGGACAAAGAATAACAACAGAAGTCGGAAATGCAAGCAAAATGAAAATTCGCAAACGAGTTGATGTGTCTCATTGTAGTCGAGAAGCGGCGACGATGACGACAACGGAGTCGACTATGAAGTCCAGTCAAAATGAGTTTGACCAATACCAAACAAGACCGAGGAGTGGGGGGAGGAGATGAAGGTGAATTTTGTAATGTTTTTGTTTTGGAGGAAATTATGGGCAAACAACATTCTCATCCTTGGCAAGGGTGGTGTTGGTGGTGATGATGGGGAGGGAAGATGGTGGGCCAACATTTGTGCCGTAGTGGCACAAATAAAATACATGCCAACAAAATAAATTCGTGGCCATCTAAAAAACAACAGCAGCCAAATTAAAACAAAATCGCCATAAGAATTAAACATTAACGGCATTGGCGTTGCATTTGTTGGCCTCCACATGGCTCGTAAGGGAATCGAATGTAGTTGTGCAAAAAAAAAAGTATGGTTGGGGGAGGGGTTGTTGGTACACCCTCCCACCCCGCCTCGTCCTGTCATCATTATGAGCATCATTGGTATTCAACGTCAACACCATTATTTAGTCGTTGTGCAATTTAAGATAAGGATTGATGAGCAGCAAAAAATAGGTGTTGATTTTGAAAGGATGGGTGACATGGTAATTTTTGGGAAGAAAAGAAGGGAAAGAGTCCTTCAATGAAAAATTTTTGGGGAGTTCTAAAGCCTTCAAACGTGGATTTTCTCAAAGAATTTTTGGAAACTATCTAAAGGCCTTCAACCATGGATTTTTTTAAGAATTTGTAGACTCCTTCAAACGAGTATATTTTTAAAAATTTTTTTAGAGTCTACTAAAAGGCTTTTAAACATGGAGTTTTTTTTAAAAAAATTTAGAGACTCATTCAGGACCGTCAAACATGATTTAAAAAAAATTTAGGTCACCTCAAGAGAATTTTTAGACACTCTTCAAACGTGGATTTTTTAAGGAATTTTTGGGGAATCTTTCAAGGCCTTCAAATGTTGATTTTTTAAAGAAATTTTAGAGATTCTTTGAATGCCTTTAAGCGTGGATTTTTTAAAGAATTTTTAGAGAATTTTTCAACGCCTACAAACGTGGATTTTTTAAAGAATAGAGAATTTTTCAAGGCCTACAAACGTGGATTTTTTAAAGAATTTTTAGGGAATCTTTCAAGGCCTTCAAATGTGGATTTTTCAAAGAATTCTAGGGAATTTTTCAAGATCTTCAAAAGTGGATTTTTTAAAGAATGTTTGGAGGCTACCTCAAGGCCTTTAAACGTGTATTTTTTAAAGAATTTTAAGAGACTCATTAAAAACCTTCAACCGTGGATTTTTTATAGAATTTTTGGAGGATACCTCAAGGCCTTCAAACGTGGATTTTTTAAAAAATTTTGGAGACTTTTTGAAGGCCTTCAAACGTGGATTTTTTAATATTTTTAGAGACTTTTTGAAGGCCTTCAAACGTGGATTTTTTTAAAGAATTTTAGGGAAGGCCTGTAAACATGGATATTTTAAAGAACTTTTAGGGACTCTTTAGAGGACTTCAAAGGTGGATTTTTTAAGAATTTTTAAGTTCTCTTTAGAGGACTTTTTTTTTAGAATTTTGAAGGACTCTTTAGAGGATCTCAAACGTGGATTTTTTAAAGAATTTTTAAGGACTCTTTAGATGACTTTTTTAAGAATTTTTAAGGTCTCTTTAGAGAACTTCAAACGTGGATTTTTTAAGATTTTTAAGGACTCTTTAGAGGACTTCAAACGTGGATTTTTTAAAGAATTTTTAAAGACTCTTTAGAGGACTTCAAACGTGGATTTTTTAAAGAATTTTTAAGGACTCTTTAGAGGACTTCAAACGTGGATTTTTTAAAGAATTTTTCAGGACTCTTTAGAGGACTTCAAACGTGGATTTTTTAAAGAATTTTTAAGGACTCTTTAGATGACTTTTTTTTAAGAATTTTTAAGGTCTCTTTAGAGAACTTCAAACGTGGATTTTTTAAGGACTCTTTAGAGGACTTCAAACGTGGATTTTTTAAAGAATTTTTAAAGACTCTTTAGAGGACTTCAAACGTGGATTTTTTAAAGAATTTTTAAGGACTCTTTAGAGGACTTCAAACGTGGATTTTTGAAAGAATGTTTCAGGACTCTTTAGAGGACTTCAAACGTGGATTTTTTAAAGAATTTTTAAGGACTCTTTAGAGGACTTCAAACGTGGATTTTTTAAAGAATTTTTCAGGACTCTTTAGAGGACTTCAAACGTGGATTTTTTAAGAATTTTTAAGGACTCTTTAGAGGACTTCAAACGTGGATTTTTTAAAGAATTTTTCAGGACTCTTTAGAGGACTTCAAACGTGGATTTTTTAAGAATTTTTAAGGACTCTTTAGAGGACTTCAAATGTGGATTTTTTCAGGACTCTTTAGAGGACTTCAGGACTCTTTAGAGGACTTTTTCAGGACTCTTTAGAGGACTTCAAACGTGGATTTTTTAAGAATTTTTAAGGACTCTTTAGAGGACTTCAAATGTGGATTTTTTAAAGTATTTTTTAAGACTATGGTTTAAGTATCTTTTTCATTTTTTCTCCCTTCTAGAGTCACACCTTCCTTCCTCCCTTTATCTCCACTTTCAAAAGACTTATTTTTTGTTTTCTATTTTATTATACTTCCACGAAACATTCAGCAAATAAACGGCTAAAAAAATAATATAGCTTTTAATGTTCTATTTTTTTCAGGGAGAAAACTTCGTACGGCCCAAGTGTACGGCAAACAGACAAACAAACAAACAACGACGCAAAACAGGACAAGTGGAGAGAAAAAAGATAGATACGTTCTATAGCTCTTGCGTTGTCATTCTTTATCTGCCAGGGGTATGGGTGGGGTACAATGTACCCCTGTGAATGTACCAAATTTTGTCATTATTTTTTTGAACTTTTTCTTCGCAAAATAAAAAATTATTCTACAACAGTCTTTTTTACTGAAAATCCTTCCTCTAGAATTACCAAAGTTCGAATATACTTTTCGTTGGCTGGTTTTCTGTTGCGTTGTATCTTTGTGAGTTGGAGTGTGAGTGTGTGTTTTCGGGGGCTCTTCTTTTGCTTCTACTTTTTTTTGGCAACTCACATTCCATTTGGGACCTGGACAATGGTCAATTGCTTTGGCTTCTGCATGGCATTATTGATGGAATGGCAGGAGTTTGTTTTTTTGGATATTTCGCTGGTTGACTGATGCTGGTGTAGGTGGTCAATACCTGGCAGGGCGGCTGGATGGATGGCTGGATGATATTTGCAAGTTTGTGTTTTTCATGAGTACAGGTTGTCATATCTCCGGGCCAAACGTTTGGTTTTTTCCCAAACATAGCTCTTTATGACAAGAGCCCAACAACAAAATACTTACATAATACATTTTTGTTGGTGTTTTTTTTTTTTATTTAGTGGTAACAAGCCAAAGGACGAGCACCAAAAAAAAAAAAAAAAAGAAATGCAAATGTGAAATGTGAAATTTTCGGCCATCCAAAAAATAAAAACAAGTTCGGCAAGTCTATTGTAATAAAAGTCATGTCAAATGCGTGTTGAAATGACAGAAACAGGAATACCAAATGTATTATTGCATTGAATATTCGGAAATACTTTGAGGGAGGCATCGCAAAAAAACCCCAAACAATTGAACACAAGCCCAAAGGTAGGCAATACTTTTGATGATAAGTTAAAAATGCAAAAAAAGAGTCACCTAAAAGTATGCTTTATAATCACATAAAAATTATAAACAAAAACTAAACTGAACATAAATGTCTTCCACAGAGACGAAAAAGAAAATAAGTGCCTGAAAGTATGCATCAAATTTTTGAAGTAAGAAAAATGCCATTTAGAATGATTGCGGTTTTTGGTAGATGATTCCTGGCAAAACACATTTAACGCATTTCAACAAAGTGGACAGACAGGTGGTAGTCTTTAAAGTTGTCCAGAACAGAAGGAAGGTAGAGATATAACGTGGAATAAAAAAATTAAGGGTGAGATAAAAAAACTGTAGGAAAGTCAAACGCCATAATTTTTACATTCTTTTTAATTTTATTGAATAAAAGCAAACAATGTCGGAAATAGCATCAAATTTTAGAATAAGTTTCGATTTGTTCGAATTGGTCACCTTTGGCATGAATTATGACCGAATTTTGCTCTGCGATATTTTGGCACATTCCCGGCGAAGCGCTTGCTTGAGGTGATCGACACTTTGGTATTTTTTAGTGCCAACCTGGCTTTCTAAAATACTCCAGACGCAATAGTCCAACGGATTAGTATCCGGTGACTTCGGTGGCCAGTATTCAAGCGTTATACAAGCTGGAAATGAAGTGAGGAACCTCATTTTGTAAGCATTTTTGGGTGGCGCGTGCTGACTCCTGTCTGCGTCCTGAATGTCCAAGGTCTTCGGCCAAAATCTTTGCGTGCCCAAGGCTTTAAACTTCCTCCGGAATATTTTCGCGATAATATTCGGAATTTATTCTGTTGCCACGGTCGATTAATACGAGCGAAGAGCGACTATCGGCTGTTATGGCGGCCATCACCACACACCATCACCATGGCCGGCGCCTGAGTTCTGGTGGTCAACCGAAGGTGCGCATCCAAGTTTAAAAGCCTACAAAAATTCCTAAAAAATCCACGTTTAAAGGCCTTTAGTTAGCCTCCACAAATTCTTTACAAAATCCGCATTTGTTGGTGTTTAGGTAGCCTCCAAAAAATCTTTAAAAAATCCATGTTTAAAGGTCTTTAGGTAGTCTCCAAAAAATCTTTAAAAAATCCAAGTTTAAGGGCCTCTAGCTAACCTCCAAAAATTCTTTAAAAAACCCACGTCTCTTGGGCCTTAGGTAGCCTCCAAAAATTCTTTAAAAAATCCACGTCTGTTGGGCCTTAGGTAGCCTCCAAAAATTCTTTAAAATTCCACGTTTAAAGCTCTTTAGATAGCCTCCAAAAATTCTTTACAATTCCACGTTTAAAGCTCTTTAGATAGCCTCCAAAAATTCTTTAAAAATCCACGTTTACTTGGCTTTAGGTAGCCTTCAAAAATTCTTTAAAAATCCACGTTTTCTGAGCTTTAGGTAGCCTCCAAAAATGCTTTAAAAAATCCACGTTTGCAGGCGTTTAGATAGCCTACAAAAATTATCTAAAAAATCCGCGTTTGTTCGTGTTTAGGTAGCCTCCAAAAATTCTTAAAAGAAATCCACATTTGAAGGCCATTATGTGGTCTCCAAAATTCTTTTAAAAAATCCACGTTTAAAGGTCTTTAGGTAGTCTCCAAAAATTCTTTAAAAAATCCACGTTCAAAGGCCTCTAGGTAACCTCCAAAAATTCTTTAAAAAATCCACGTCCAAGGGCCCTTAGGTAGCCTCCAAAAATTCTTTAAAAATCCACGTCTCTTTGGCCCTTAGGTAGCCTCCAAAAATTCTTTAAAAATCCACGTCTCTTTGGCCTTAGGTAGCATCCAAAAATTCTTTAAAAAATCCACTTTTTTGGGTTTTTTGATATCCTACAAAAATTCTTTACAAATGCACTTTTTTAGGCTTTTAGATATCCTACAAAAATTCTTTAAAAATCAACGTTTGAAGGGGTTTAGCTAGTCTTCAAAAAATCTTTAAAAATCCACGTTTAAATGCCTTTCGGTAGTCTGCAGAAAATGTTTAAAAAATCCATGTCTAAAGGCTTTAAGTAGTCTCCAAAAAATCTTTAAAAAATCCACGTTTAAAGCTTCTAGTTAACCTCCAAAAATTATTAAAAAATCCACGTTTAAAGGTCTTTAGGTAGTCTCCAAAAAATCTTTAAAAAATCCACTTTTAAAGCTCTTTAGGTAGTCTCCAAAAAATCTTTAAAAAATCCACGTTTAAAGCTTCTAGTTAACCTCCAAAAATTATTAAAAAAATCCACGTTTAAAGGTCTTTAGGTAGTCTCCAAAAAATCTTTAAAAAATCCAAGTTTAACGGCCTCTAGGTAACCTCCAAAAATTCTTTAAAAAATCCACGTTTACTGGGCTTTAGGTAGCCTCCAAAAATTCTTTAAAAAATCCGCATTTGTTGGTGTTTAGGTTGCCTCCAAAGATTATTTAAAAAATCCACGTTTACTGGGCTTTAGGTAGCCTCCAAAAATTCTTTAAAAAATCCGCATTTGTTGGTGTTTAGGTTGCCTCCAAAGATTATTTAAAAAATCCACGTTTTCTGGTCTTTAGGTAGCCTTCAAGAATTCTTTAAAAAATCCACGTTTTCTGGGCTTTAGGTAGCCTTCAAAAATTCTTTTAAAAATCCACGTTATCTGGACTTTAGGTAGCCTCCAAAAATGCTTTAAAAATCCACGTTTGCAGGAGTTTAGATAGCCTACAAAAATTCTCTACAAAATCCGCGTTTGAAGGCCTCTAAGTAACCTCCAAAAATTCTTCCACGTTCAAGCGCCCTTAGGTAGCCTCCAAAATTTTTTTTAAAATCTACGTGTTTTGGGCCTTGGGTAGCCTCCAAAAATTCTAATTTTTGATTTTTACAAATTTCTCATACAACCCAAGTCAACACACAAATTGAAGTATACTTTAGGGATGCTGTAGCATTTTCATTTATATTGCATATTTCATGACATAGCGCTGAAAATCAATATTGGATTTTTTCAAACCCTTTTTTAAAATTTATTTTTAGTTTAATCTATTTTTTGTATAGAATACCATTATATACCCACTCACATAATGTCAGGTATGTATAAGACATTTTTATAGCATACGTATGGGCTGAATTGCACATTGTCAATTATTTAAAAAATATTTCGAGCAAAAAAAGTTATAAAAAATCACCTATAATTGCATTAACCCATACTTTTTATTTCAAAATAAAACAAAAAAAAGAAAACATAATCTCCATCCACACCACAACATCAAAAAACAATAGAAGAGTACATCTACGTTTCCTTTGAGCAAGAAAAGGATACTAAATATGCTGTTGTTGTTTTTTTTTTTTTCTAGTTAAATCTCCATGTATGTACATCAAAGTATTTACCTATTCATAGGACATAGATGGTTGTCAGGGATTAATTTAAATATATATTTCTACAAGATTTTCTACAGGACATGGCAATTTTTTTTGGAATGAGGTGTGGTGGAAACAAACAACTTCATGTGTGATGGTAGCTCAGAGATTTTTCTCCATTTGATGCCATTCAATCTTTGTTGTCTGACCATAACTGACTTTATTTGAAAATAATATTGAATGGGATTATGTCACCCGAAATATTTATGTGTCAGTCACTCAATTTTGTGCTCAAAGAGTAGAAATAAAAAAAAAAACAACAAGAACAGCAAAAAATATGCAAACTCATTTATGTTATTTGAACTCAAAAACTTGTCACTGGAATGGAAGAAAATATAAGAAGTTAAAACTTGAAAAATACAGAAAATGATTAAAGCCCAAGAAGAGCAGAAGGAATATTTTCTTTAGAGAGTCTTCAAATATTCGCATTTATTGGTATTTGGGGGTTCTCTAGGAACTCTTTAAACATTTTCGTTTAAAGGCCTTAGGTAGTCTCCAATAAAAAACCACGTTTAAAGGGCTTTAGATAGTCTCTAATATTTCTTTAAAAAATCTAAGTTTTAAAGCATTTGAATAACCTCCAAAATTATTTAAAAAATACACGTTTAAAGGCCTTTAGATAGAATCCAAAATTTCTAAAAAAATCCAAGATTGAAGTCCTATAACTAGCCCTCTAAAAATCCCCATTTTTATTTGCTTTGGTAGCCTCCAAAAATTCTTTAAAACTCCACGTTTTAAGGCATTTGAGATGCCTCTAAAAATTCTGAAAAATATACACGTTTTCTTGGCTTTAGTTAGCCTCCAAAAATTCTTTAAAAATCCACGTTTTCTGGGCTTTGGGTAGCATCCAACAATTCTTTAAAAAAATCACGTTTTCTGGGCTTTAGGTAGCCTCCAAAAATTCTTTAAAAAATCCACGTTTTCTGGGCTTTATGTAGCCTCCAAAAATTCACGTTTTCTGGGCTTTAGGTAGTCTCTAAAAATTATTTAAAAAATTCACGTTTCCTGGGCCTTAGGTAGCCTTCAAAAAATCTTTAAAAATCCACGTTTTCAGGGCCTTAGATAGCCTCCAAAAAATCTTTAAAAAATTTACGTTTAAAGGCCTTTAGGTAGCCTCCAAAAATTATTTAAAAATTCCACGTTTGAGACCCTTTCTGTGTCCTCCAAAAATTCTTTAAAAAATCCACGTTTGAGACCCTTACTGTGTCCTCCAAAAATTCTTTAAAAAATCCACATTTGAGACCCTTACTGTGTCCTCCAAAAATTCTTTAAAAAATCCACATTTCAGACCCTTTTTTGTGTCCTCCAAAAATTCTTTAAAAAATCCACGTTTGAGACTCTTTCTGTGTCCTCCAAAAATTCTTTAAAAAATCACGTTTGAGACCTTTCTGTGTCCCCCAAAATTTTTTAAAAAATCCACGTTTGAGACCATTTCTGTGTTCTCCAAAAATTCTTTAAAAATCCAGGTTTGAGACAATTTCTGTATCCTCCAAAAATTCTTTAAAAAATCCATTTTCTAAGTCGACCAAAAATTCTTTAAAAAATCCAAATCTAAAGGCCTTTTTAAATTATTTAAAAATCCACGTTTCAAGGCCTCCAAAAATTCGTTAAAAAATCCAAATCTAAAGGCTTTATAAAATTATTTAAAAAATACACTCCAAAAATTCTTAAAAAAAAACCAAATCTAAAATCCTTTTAAAATTCATTAAAAATCCACTTTTGGAGGCCTCCAAAAATTCTTTTAAAAATTCACGTTTGAAGGCTTCCAAAAAATCTTTAAAAATCCAAATCTAAAGGCCTTTTAAAATTCTTAAAAAAAATCCACATTTGAAGACCTCCAAAAATTCGTTAAAAAATCTACGTTTGAAGACCTTCAAAAATTCCAAATATGAAGGCCTTTTAAATTTCTTTAAAAAATCCACGTTTGAAGGCCTTCAAAAATTCTTTAAAAAATCCAAGTTTGAAGTCCTCCAGAAATACTTTAAAAAATCCAGGTTTGAAGGGTCTCCAAAAATTCTTAAAAAAATCCACGTCTGAAGGCCTTTTAAAATTCTTTAAAAAATCAAAATCTGAAGGCCTTTTAAAATTCCTTAAAAAATCCACGTTTGAAGACCTCCAAAAATTCTTTAAAATATCCACATCTAAAGGTCTTTTAAAATTCTTTGAAAAATCCACGTCTGAAGGCTTTTTAAAATTCTTTAAAAAATCCAAATCTGATGGCCTTTTAAAATTCTTTAAAAATCTACGTTTGAAGACCTCCAAAAATTCTTTAAAATATCCACATCTAAAGGTCTTTTAAAATTCTTTGAAAAATCCACGTCTGAAGGCTTTTTAAAATTCTTTAAAAAATCCAAATCTGATGGCCTTTTAAAATTCTTTAAAAATCTACGTTTGAAGACCTCCAAAAATTCTTTAAAATATCCACATCTAAAGGCCTTTTAAAATTTTTTTAAAAAATCCACGTTTGAATGCTTCAAATTTTTTTAAAAAATCCACGTTTGAATGCTTCAAATTTTTTTAAAAAATCCACGTTTGAATGCTTCAAATTTTTTTAAAAAATCCACGTTTGAATGCTTCGATTTTTTTTTTAAAAATCCACATTTGAATGATTCAAATTTTTTTTTTAAAAATCCACGTTTGAATGGTTCAAAATTTTTTTTTAAAAACACCACGTTTGAATGCTTCGAATTTTTTTTAAAAATCCACGTTTGAATGATTCAAATTTTTTTTTTTAAATCCACGTTTGAATGATTCAAAATTTTTTTTTAAAAATCCACGTTTGAATGATTCAAAATTTTTTTTTAAAAAATCCATGTTTGAATGATTCAAATTTTTTTTTTTAAAAAAATCCACGTTTGAATGCTTCAATTTTTTTTTTAAAAAATCCACTTTTGAATGCTTCCCGTTTTTTTTTAAATGATTCAAAATTTTTTTTAAAAAATCCACGTCTGAAGGTCTTTTGAAATTCCTTAAAAAATCTACGTTTGAGGGTCTTTTGAAATTCCTTAAAAAATCCACGTTTGAGGGTCTTTTGAAATTCTTTAAAAAAACCTCGTTTGAGGCCTTCAAGAATTCTTAAAAAAAATCCACGATTGAAGGCCTCCAAAAGTTCTTTAAAAGTCCACGTCTGAAGACCTTTTAAAATTCTTTAATAAATCCACGATTAAAGGCCTTTAAGTAGCCCCCAAAAATTCTCAAAAAATCCACGCTTGAAGGGCTCTGAAATTTATGTAAAAATCCACACTTGGAGGTTTCCAAAAATTCATTAAAAGTCCGTGTTTGAAGGCCTTTAACAGTTCTCACAAAAAAATAATTTCCTTCCTGCCTAATTGTATGCAACAAAATTTAATTTTTCTAATATCCCCCTTCCAAGAGCCGTTATTTGTCTCAGAAATCATGTTCAACAAGACATAAATACATGCATCTCAAAAATATGTTGTCATTGTTGCCATTCCTCCGATCCCTCCTCCCACTGCCTTTTTACAGCGGGTCACTACGAGTTGGAAAACCTTTTAAGTGGCCCTTTCCAACTGCCTACCTGGAGGCCACTTCTTCTTCTTCTTCTTGACATATAATATAAAAATAATATTTACTGTTTAGTAGAATTTGTCAACGACATAACTTAAGTATGTTAAGTATGGCACAAACGACGAAGCGGATGGAAATAAATAAAACAACAAAAGAACGCAAAACAACAACAACTACAACAGCTGCAAATAAAAATAACACACACACAAAACAACGCAGTGTAGCATACTTTAAGGCTCACTTCCTATTTGTCATTTAATCTGGTATGGCACGTAGATGTTGTGACGTTTGAAAACGGCCTGATGAGAGAGCACAAAAAAGCAAATCTTAATTACATAAATACTAACAAGATCTAGAAAAGCAGCGAGCACACACAGTTTGGTTGGGGAAAGGAACACAAAAAAAAGACAATGCTTTTATGTACATGTGCTTGGATGCAACTAAGTGGGCACAGCATAAAGCCGCAGGTAATTTGTCTTCATTAGTTGAAGAAAGGGCGAATGAAAACACACACACAAAGATGCACATACACACTCATCAAGTTTTGAGAATTATTTCCATCCTGCAACAAGAGCTTGATATGTCAAAAACAAGCTACTCTAAGGAAGCCGGATAAGCAAAGTATCGTTGAATGAGAATAACAACAACAGAGGCAACAGCAGCAGCAGCAGCTAAGAAATAAAAAAGCATATCCTTCTAATTAAAGGCATGTAAATAGTTAAGAAAACATCGCATTAAATGCATTTGGCTGAGAGCCGTACAACAAAGGCCTATTGCTGTTGAAGTGCCACCAGAGAAATGTGATGTGAACAATAGTTTTGTAAACACAAGTGCCGGAAAGTAGGCTTCACTTGATGTTGTGATGGAAATATAATTTTTCATTATTATAAAAAATGAGATTTTTTAGATTTGCCTGGAAGTATGCAATAGAATTATATTATGAAGGAATTTAATGAGAAGCCACGTAATTAATCAATGCGCTATCCAATTTATAAAGGATTTAACGATTTCTTACGAAGAAATCGCAAAGTTTTTTGAGCTTTACATTAGGATCTATAAAATTCCTCAAAACTCATACAAAAATCCACATTTACTGGACTTTATAGATTTCAGAAAGCTATTGAAAAGCAAATATCAGCTTTTCGGGCTATGGAAAATACTCCACAATATTTTGAGGAGAGAGCCTTTTTTTACCTTTTTTGGGGTCTAAGAAATCTCAAAACTCAAAGCTCCTCAGGGGGTTTAAAAAACTCATAAGGCACCATTTCTAATGAGTGATTTAATGCAAATAAGAATTACATTACCATACAAAGACTTGAGTAATTCATTGAAAATTCCATGTTTTATGGATTTAAGGAGACTTAAAAAACGATATGTATTGACCCTAAGGAGACTTAAAAAACGATATTTATTGGCCTAATTCATTGAAAATTCCATGTTTTATGGATTTAAGGAGACTTAAAAAACGATATGTATTGGCCCTAAGGAGACTTAAAAAACGATATTTATTGGCCCTAAGAAATATTCTTCAAAAAATCCACGTCTAGCAGACCTTGAGGAAGCTTCAAAAATGTTATTCAAGATCGACATTCAGTGGGATATAATTTTTAATTTTTTAGGCATTCAGACAGACAGTCTTCACAACTTTTCCCTGAGTTCCAGAAAATTTTCCAAAAATCCAACTTTACAGGCCATTAGAAGTTTGAGGATTTCTTTAAAAAAATATTTTTTTGTGACCTACACGGAAGCTCCAATAATTCACTAAAAATCTACATTTCCTGATCTTCACGAAGAGGGCTTTAAAATTTCTTTAAAAAATCCTAGTTTTTGGAAGCTACAGGAGAGGCTCCAGAAATTCATTGCAAATTTACATTTCTCTCCGTCTTTCAGTCGTCGCTTACTGAGCCCAGAATAGGCCGCAGAAACTCTATCTAGGAGGCTTCCGAATTTTTTTTACGAAAATCTACGTAAAAATTCCACTTTATGGCGATTAGGGAGGTTTCGAAAATTCTTTAACAAATCAACGACAGAAAGAAAGAAAAACTCCACTTTTACTGACCTTCAGGCAGGCTTCAAGAATCCTTAAAAAATCCACGTTTTATGGGCTCCAGGCTTCTAAAATTCCCAAAAATATTTATGGGCCTTCTGAGAGGCTTCAGAGATCCTTTAAAAAATTCACATTTAGTAGCCTTTTTTAATGATATGGAAATTCGTTAAAAATCCACTTCTACCGTCTCTTGCTGTCTTCAGAATTCCTTTAATAAATAAACTAAATTTTTCGAAAAAAATCTAAGTTTACTAAGTCTTGACTTGAAAAAAAAAACTTTTCCTTAAGGAAAGCCTTAAATTTTTGTTGAAACCATTTTTGGAGCTTAAAGCAATATTTTTTGAAGCCAGTGGAAAGCCCTGCAAAAAGTACTCTATACAATCCAAGCTACCCCTCTTAAGCCCTACTGAAATATTTGGAAATTTATTGCATAATTCTAGGCCTTGGAAATAACAGTTAAAGTTCTTGACTCAAAGGCTCTCCTAAAACTATTTAAATTAATTAAAGGTTATAGCTCCACTGATATTCTAAAATATTTAGAAAATTATAGAATACTTCAAGGGCTGGATAATAAAAGCTTAAATATCAATGACCTACAATACCTTAAAAATTAAAAAAAAAACATATTTCTGCTGGTCTGTTCTGCAATAAAAAACAAACGCTTCAGTCCTATTGGCCTTAAAAAATATATATTTAAAATAGGAATGATTATAGCCTTTCTAGTCCACTAACATACTATATACACACTTCTAGGCCTAGGATAACAAATATGAAAAATTTATTCAAAATGGCTCTTCAAAATCTTTCTGATCTATTAAAATATTTTGAAAATGATTGCATACTTTTTGGGTCGTTGAATGAATTAATTTTAAAAAATGGTTATTTATTTTTTAAAAAAGAAATTACCACCACAAATGCTGCATATTTTAAGGCTTACAAAAAAAGGAAAGGTCCTAAACGTATATAATTTTTTTTTAATTTTTAAGGATGGATTTATGGGAAATTTTTACTTTAGAAATTCGTTGAAATTCCTTTAGACCCAATAGCTCCAAAAAGTGCATTCATACAAAATTGAAGATCCTATTCCTATAATTATCAATATAAATATATCTAATGGTTCTGAATTATGTCCTTGACAGCCACTTGAAAATTGATTAATGGGACTGAATTTTGAAAAATGTTCTCAAAAAAAAAAAAATAAATAAAATAAAATAAATAAATAAATAAATAAAATATATAAATTAAAATAAATAAATAAATAAATAAGTTTACAAAATTGTGGCACACTTCTAGGCTACGGTCATAAAAATAATTTCTTCTAAATCAGGGCCGAGCAGAGAGTCATCCATTTATGTTCTCCCAATTTTTTTACTCTTTGATTTCATTTCGATTGGCCGATAATAAGTGTGGTGAAAATTACTCTCAGTAAAGCCACGAGTGCCTACTCTTGTCGGGCCCTGTTCTACTTGCTCCAAATAAATTAACTAAGGCTGAAATTTCCAAAAAAAGTACTTTTTTGCTCTTCTTAAAAAAAGTTGAGGAGTATAGGTCAGCTATATTTCGAACATATCCATCAAAATATAAATAGTCAAAATACTTAAATAACTAAAAATGTGCATACTTTTAGGATCTTAGCGATGTAGTAAATTAAAATGTTCGTTAAATCACCTAAGGATTCGTCATCATATCCCTGATAGCCCGTGGAAAATATGTTGCAAAATGTAAAAACGTTTAGAAAATGTAGCAAACTTCTAGGGTTGGGTTATAGGGTGCGGGTGCGTTTATAGTGTTCTCACAACCGTTTGGAGATTTTGTAAAAAAAAAAAAAAATAAGATATAAAAATGTGTTCTAGTACCTCAAAAATATTATCAACAATATTTACAATTTATGTTGCATATCTTCAGGCACCGCTATTATTACACTCAATTCATTTATACATACAAAATTTCATTAAATTAATTCTGGGATATCCTTCATGGAAATTTATAATTTTACATTAAATGAGTGCATACTTTAAGGCATTGATCTCAAATTTCCCAACATTAGCATAATTTCATTAAGCCTATTCTTGGCTTGCCTGAAAAACGTATTAAAGCAATTAATAAGTCAATATACTTGGGCATTAGTTAAGGAAATCCTTTTCCTTTTTCCCATTAGCAATGCAAATTTGTGTATTAATAAGTTGAATTTTGTAGAAGGGTCTATAAAATCTTAAGAATTTTTTTTTTCAATTTATAAATTATGTTGAAAAAATATGCAAGAATCGAGCTATAATTAAAGAAAAATATATAATTGATTATTATGGAGAAATAGGTATCGGAAATCCACTTTTTATCAAGGACAAGTATTTTCTTACTAACATAAAAAAGAAGATCCCATAGGCTGGATTGAAAGTTAACAACCATTTTTCAGGGATAATTATCTTTGAAATTTTTTTATTATTTATTTCTTTTTTTATAATAAAATTTTTTCTCCCCCTGTTGCTATGGAATAATCGTCCAAATTATTGATAAGTACTGCGTCCGCCTTATTTTTTTTTTTCTCAGAAAATTTTATGCTAATTTTTTTTCATCTTCAAGAAACCAGCCGAAGAAGACATTGACAGCCATTAATTTCTTAAAGAAATCCATGTTGTCTCTTGCCCAAGACATTTCAATCATTGTGGTCTTGTTATATTCCAGAGAAAAAGGATTTTCATCAATTGATTTGCATTTCTAAATATTTGTTAAAGATACCTACGAACAGAGAGAATGGCAGACACACCACCGTAACCACAACAAATTTCTGGATGCCCACGGAGAAAGGCAACAAAAGAGTTGTATGTAAATCTTACACACAGGACATTATAATTAAAGGATGTTAAGGGACAGACAGAACACTTTGTCCAAAAGGAAACCACAAAAACCAATTTCTCCCCTCTCCCACCCTTACTCTCTTCCTCTCTCTGTGTGTGTTTGGAAATATTTCTACTTTACTATTATAATTATGCATTTTAATTAATTCAGACGTGGTCTCCCAAACAAGAACATTGGTCTGTTTTTGTTAAATATTTGTAAATGTCTTATAACTACCTTTCTCCTATACTTCACCTCCCCCCACCCATAAAAATTTGCAGGGTGGCTGTATATGAATGACATTTTCCAAATTAGATGGACTTGGGCGTCTCATCATCATAATCATCATCATGCGGATGTAAATGATTTTCCAATTGCTTTATGTCTAAGTGGATTTATGGCAGACATCCTTCATTTGTGTGTGTCTGTGTGCTGTTTTAAAAAGGGTTAATTTTTGTAGTTATGCTAATACATTATTACATCAAATGGAAAATTGTATGAAATTTATGCTAATTCCATGAAATATGTTTTTTTTCTGTCGGCCTTCATCTCTATTCTCCGTTCAAATTTCATTTGGAATTCTTGATTTTTCATCCGGGGTTGTCTGCGTTTGGAGCACAACAGCTTGTTGTCTTGTTTTAAATAAACATTAATTAAAAAAAATATAATTGCAAAAAATAATTTTTTGTTGAATATAAATTAAATATTGAAAATGTTAAGTAATTAAAAATGTGGAGACAATGGAGAAGTCATAAAACATTTCCCTAAAATAAACAACAATAATAATAATAATTTTAATAATAATAATAATAATAATAATAATAATAATAATAATAATAATAATAATATTATTATTATTAATAATAATAATAATAATAATAATAATAATAATAATAATAATAATAATAATAATAATAATAATAAGAATAAGAATAAGAATAAGAATAAGAATAAGAATAAGAATAATAATAGTAATAATAATAATAACAATAACAATAATAATAATAATAATAATAATAATAATAATAATAATAATAATAAAAATAAATAAATAAAAAAATTACACTACCTAAAATTATGCAACAAAATTACTCCGAAAGGCCTTCTATCTACATCATATCTCGAATCTAAATAAAATTAATTTTCACAAATCACCACTAATTTTAGCATTTTCATAGCATACTTTCAAGCGCTCCCAATTATTTTTAAATGGAAAAGAAACACTGTATTGTTCTAAAACTACTAAAGATCAAAAATTTATATGCTTTACTACTTTTTAATTTGATACAAATCGAGATCGCCTAAAAGTATGCATTAAAATTCTACAAATAAATTTATGATCTTAACATGACATTAGATTAATTGCATTAATATAATATCATGAAAGAATCACACACACAGGGTGAGATGAAAAAACTGCAACCAACTTCAGATTGATGTCATTTCTAAGCCACTTGTCCGACAGCTATTAAAATTATTCTAGTGACAGCTCATTATATTGTTTACAAACGTACAAAAGCATTTTGGTGAAAATTTTCCAGAAAAAAGTTATCGTGATGGAATTCAAGCGTGATAGTGTGATTTTTTTATATTAGACTGGAAAACCACAAGTGGCTATCGTTAGGGCACTCCAGCATTTAAATGTGAATTTTTGTTTGGGTCTCTCGCTCGTTACCGTGATACTGGCAGCGTAGCCCGACGTCAAGGAAGTGGACGGAAGAAAACAGCAACAACAGCGAAAAGTAATGAAGCGACTTGATCGAAACCCACGTCGCAGTGGCCGAAAAATGGCTCGTGAGCTGAACTTATCGCAAAATTCCATTCGGCAAATGTTGAAAAATGAATGGAGCTCGGGGTAAAGCCATTGAAATTCCAAAAACTGCAAGAACTTGCACCGCAACAGAAAGAAAATCGACTAAAAAGAGCTAAAGAGTTGCTTCGCTTGGCTACCTAAACCCCAAAAAATGTGGATTTTTTAAAGAATTTTTAGAGGCTACCTAAAAGCCTTTAAATATGGAATTTTTAGAGGTTATCTAGAGCCCTTAAACGTGGATTTTTTAAATTTTTTTTGGAGACTACCTAAAGGCCTTCAAATGTGGATTTTTTAAAATTTTTTTGGAGACTACCTAAAAGCCTTCAAACGTGGATTTTTTAAAAAAAAATTTTGGAGACTACCTAAAGGCCTTCAAACGTGGATTTTTTAAAAAAATTTTGGAGACTACCGAAAGCCCAGAAAACGTGGATTTTTTAAAGAATTTTTGAAGCCTACCGAAAGCCCAGAAAACGTGGATTTTTAAAAAAATTGTTGGAGGCTACCTAAAGCCCAGAAACGTGGATTTTTTAAAGAATTTTTAAAGGCTACCTAAAGCCGAGAAAACGTGGATTTTTTAAAAAAAATTTTTGGAGACTACCTAAAGGCCTTCAAACATGGATTTTTTAAAAAAAATTTTGGAGACTACCTAAAGGCCTTCAAACGTGGATTTTTTAAAGAATTTTTGAAGGCTACCTAAAGCCGAGAAAACGTGGATTTTTTAAAGAATTTTTGGAGGCTACCTAAAGCCGAGAAAACGTGGATTTTTTAAAGAATTTTTGAAGGCTACCTAAAGCCCAGAAAACGTGGATTTTTTAAAGAATTTTTGAAGGCTACCTAAAGCCGAGAAAACGTGGATTTTTTTAAAAAAATTTTGGAGAATACCTAAAGTCCTTCAAACGTGGATTTTTTAAAAAAATTTTGGAGACTACCTAAAGGCCTTCAAACGTGGATTTTTTAAAAAAAAAAATTTGGAGACTACCTAAAGGCCTTCAAACGTGGATTTTTTAAAAATTTTTTGGAGACTACCTAAAGGCCTTCAAACGTGGATTTTTTAAAGAATTTTTGGAGGCTACCTAAAGCCCAAAAAACGTGGATTTTTTAAAGAATTTTTGGAGGATACCTAAAGCCCAGAAAACGTGGATTTTTTAAAGAATTGTTGGAGACTACCTAGAGGCCTTCAAACGTGGATTTTTGTTAAATTTTTTGGAGACTACCTAGAGGCCTTCAAACGTGGATTTTCTCAAAAGAGCTAAAGAAGAGTTGCTCGGCTTACTTGCCAAATAGGTCAGCTGTGAATATTCACCTTAGGTTGCCCACCAGAACTCAAGAGCCGGCCGCCCATGGTGATTATGTGGGCCGCCATAACAGCCGATGGTCTTTCTCCGCTCGTATTAATCGACCGTGGCTTCAGAAGTAATGCCTAATATAATTGCGAAAATATTCTGGAGGGTGTATTAGAGCCTTGGACATGCAAACATTTTGGCCGTAGACCTTGGACATTCTAACAGGACTCATCACCATCGCACTCAGCACACCACGCCACCCAAGAATGATTACAAAATAAGATTCCTCTCTTCATTTCCAGCGCGCAATGGCCACCAAAAACTCCGGATACCAATCCATTGGACTATTGTGTCTGGAGTATTTTGGAAAGCAAGGTTGGCTTTAAAACATACCAAAGTGTCGATCACCTCAAGCAAGCGCTTCACAGGGAATGGGTCAAAATGCCGCAGAGCAACATTCGGGCAGCGTGTGATGGTTTCATTGCCAATTTGAAGGTTATAATTCGTGCCAAAGGTTACCAATTCGAACAAATCTAAATTTATTCTAAAATTTGATGCTATATCCGACATTTTTGGTTTCAACCAATAAAATTAAAAAAAAATGTAAAGACGTTGTTTTTATAAAAACAACAATAATGGGATTTTGCCTGACGATTTTGCAACAACAAAATACTATGGTATCCCAAACAAGCAAGCCAAACACTGTTCTATTAATAGACACAGGCACGGTCGACGTAGGGGTTTTGTTGTAACAGACAAAACAAACTTACGTGGTTATGTTACTTCGTTCAGGCTGAACGAAATCATAACAAGTGGAGAAAGATGAAAATGTTTATAAGTGCGGTTGTAAGATTTAGAAGATTTTCCAAAAGAATTTTAGTTTTATGTAATTCTTTTGTTCCTCTTCTATTGAGCTTACGATCTCGTCACTTGGGTAAAAAAATGTTTTTTGTCATAGAAGTTATTTTTTAAAATAACTTCTGGGGAGAATATCCCAGACAAGAAACAAGGGAACTGATGAGGATTGGTGGCTCTTTCCGAAACCTAGGTATTCCCTGCCTTACCCCCTGGTAAACATTACCATCGTTCTCCACTCATAAACAAACGTTGTTTTTATAAAAACAACAATAATGGGATTTTGCCTGACGATTTTGCAACAACAAAATACTATGGTATCCCAAACAAGCAAGCCAAACACTGTTCTAAAAATGTAAAAATTATGGGGCTTGACTTTGTTGCAGATTTTTTGTTTATCTCATCCTTGTATAAATGAATAAAGGTGTTTTTTATTTAGCCTTTCCGAACAACTCTAGTTTAGTAAAAGCTCTCGAATTTTTATGCATTTTTTTTCCAAAAGTAGGCATTTTCATCCTGATTCGGGAAAATTATATTTTTCTTGGGGGATAGATACCGGATACCCGGATATTTAATCCAAAAGTCCAGGTCCCAGACCAGGCATATAATCGACTCGCCTGGATTTAAAGACCCATATCTCAGGATTCCAGAAAGATAATAACACATATTGTGGATTTTCGGAAAGGTTGTGGTGTCAACTATAGTTTGGCATAAATTTTATGGGATCCCATAATTGGAGATTTTTCAAATTTTGGGTGAGTTTCTAAAAAAATCCGGGTCCAAAAAATTAATAATTCTGATGCAACTCCGGAACCGTTTTATATCATTATCATCATGTGACCACTTGTTGGTTTGGTATTTTCATTAGCTTTCAAATGATACCCATATCCATATATCGGTTCAGTAGGTCCGGGTCTAACCCGGGTTTTGGACCCGAATATGTTCCCAAAGAAAAACACAATCATTTGAAAAGGTTATAGTATCAACTATAGTTTGGCATAAATTTTTTGGAATCTCATAATGGGACAAATTTGGACTTTTGGAGATTTTTTAAAAAATCCAGGTCCAAAAAATCAATAATTTTGATGCAACTCCGTTATCGTTCTAAATCATCATCATCATCATCATGTGACCACTTGTTGAATAGGTTTTTTCAATAGATTTTAAATGATACCCATATCCATATATCGACTTAGTAGGTCCGGGTCTAACCCGGGTTTTGGACCCGGACTTTCGGGTCAAATATCCGGTTCTGTCCCCCCAAGAAAAAAATACTTTTCTGGAATCAAGGTCTGAATATCTACTTCTGGAAAAAATTCTTAAAAATTTGAAAGTTTTTATTAAAATAATGTTAGGGCAGCCCTTTTTGCCTATCTTGGACTTAAAAGCAAATAATGCAATAATGAGCCCAAAAGTATGCAATAATTTATGTTTTTTTGTAACCATTTGCAATGCTTAAATATGTCCCTTCTACTTAACAAAACAACATCGATGCCAGGTGATATATCAAAACCGTATTCATTGACGTTTAATGATGTCTTTATTCCGGGGAATACAATCGAAATCAAACCCAACTGATACACATACACATACTCACTTAAATATTTAATCAATTTACCAAAAATAATTTGCATTTTTGTCATTATTTGTTGCACAGCAAGGCTCATCACATGACACGAAATTGAATGTCAGCTTCGTTTCGAAGAACAAAAAATTCAGCTTAGCTTCATTTGTAAGATATGAGAGGGAGGTGGGGGAAATAATGATGGCCTTTGCTGGATGTATTGACTGATTTGCATCATGAAGCCATCACCGTCATCATCAGTGGATTTGGAGGAAACGAAAAAAAAAAACAAAGGAAGGAAGGTGATTTGTCTCTGTAAACCCTGGAAAGGGTTTCTTGATTTTGTCCGTTTAAAATGTTCATCTTTTTACCTTATGGAATAATGTATGAGTGTATGTGTGATTGTTTTTCTTCACATTTAAATCTCTTCGCTACTTATGGGTTTGGCTTCATTTTCTTCAGTTTTTGTTTTATTTATTTATTTACTTTTTTTGGGAATTTATTTAGGATTAATTCATTATATTCCGTTTTTTTTCTAGATGTTCGTTCAATGAAGCAGAAAATGCATGTGATTTATAGGGTAGCCCGAATGAGAAATGGAGACAAAAGGAGGGCGAAAGAGATTAGGAACGGAGAGTTCGAATTCATTTTATAGACCAGAGATATTTTTGTATTACTTCTATAGCTTGAAATCCCCTTGATGTCCTGATGTTTTAGATGACAGATTTAAAGATCTGCCGCACTTTTTTAGAGATATGACCTTAATGGAACTTCTTGAAGCAGAGAGTGTTTTATAGGTCTTTCTTAGACAAAATACCTTTAATGGATCTTCCAGAGATAGGGTTCAATTTTTTTAGATGGTAGATTAAAAGATCTGTCGCACTTTCTTAGAGATATGATGGATTAATGGAACATCTTTAAACAGAGGGTGTTTTATAGGTCTTTCTTAGACAAAATACCTTTAATGGATCTTCCAGAGGTAGAATACGTACATATCAGGTTCCCTCAGGTTCTGCCATAAATTTTTTAGATGGCAAATTTAAAGATCTTCCGCACTTTCTTAGAGATATGACCTTACTGAAGCTTTTTTAAACAGAGGGTGTTTTATAGGACTTTCTTAGATAAAATAACATTAATAGATCTACCAGAGGTAGAACATGTACATATCAGGTTCCCTCAGGTTCTGCCATCAATTTTTTAGATGGCAGATTTAAAGATCTGCCGCACTTTCTTAGAGATATGACCTTAATGAAGCTTCTTGAATCCGAGGTTGTTTTATAGGTCTTTCTTAGACAAAATACCTTAAATGGATCTTCCAGAGGAAGAACACGTACATATCAGGTTCCCTCAGGTTCTGTCATCAATTTTTTAGATGGCAGATTTAAAGACCTGCCGCACCCTCTTAGAGATACGACCTTAAGGGAGCTTCTTTAAACAGAGGGTGTTTTATAGGTATTTCTTAGACAAAATACCTTTAATAGATCTTCCAGAGGTAGAACACGTACACATCAGGTTCTCTCAGGTTCTGCCATCAATTTTTTAGATGGCAGATTTCAAGATCTGCCTCACTTTCTTAGAGAGAATAGCCTTATGGGGCTTCTTTAAAGAGAGGGTGTTTTATGGGTCTTTCTTAGACAAAATACCTTTAATGGATCTTCCAGAGGTAGAACACGTATATATCAGGTTCCCTGTCTAAGGGTTCAATTCGACCTGCCATAGCCATAACCATATAACTCAAGTGTTCAAACAAATCATATGAGGTATAATGTAATTGATTACTTGTGACACACCATAACGCCACAGCCATAGCCATAACTCTTACTGTAAATATCTATTGAATTTTGGTTTTCTGCCGTAACCTTAACAAAACAATGGTTTGGCTAGAGAGGGTATATATCATTTGATACGGCCAAACTGTGCCTCATCGAAATAACGGGTTTAGACCCTAGGTCTCTTTGGACCAAAACTAATTCAAGACATTTGGAGACGATCTAGGGATGTTCGTCCGTCCGTCTGTCTGTCTGGCTGGCTGGTGCTCGCGATAGCTCTCGAAGGCAGTATCCATTTTGGTCCAAACCTGGTACATCATAATATTATTATCAAATCTAGATTGAGTTCGGAGAGAGGCAATATCGGTTCCCTCCTTCTGGTACCTCCCCCACAGAAGGTCGAAATTTTCAAAAACAAATATTTTACTGCACAGAAAGTGAAAGAATAGTCCGATTTTGCTCCAACTTTGCAAATCCGAATATTTACCTCAGTGCTATTTTAGGTGCGAAAATAGTCAATATCGGTCCACTCCATCAAGTTCCTCCCCCACAAGGGATCGAAACGTTGAATAACTACAACCTTTATAAAATGTGGTGTATCAGTAGAATTGTCTTAAAATTTCACAGATCCCAATATTTTTGTCAACGCAAGGTCTGGTGTTAAGATGGAATATATCGGACCGTTCCTTCTGGTACCTCCCACACAAAAGGTCAAAATTTTCATAAACACATATTTTACTGCACAGAAAGAGAAAGAATAATCCGATTTTGCTCCATCTTTGCAAATCCGAATGTTTGCATCAGTTCTATGTCAGGTGTGAAAATGGACAATATCGGTCCAGTCCATCATGTACCTCCCCCACAAAGGGTCAAAATTTTGAATAATTACAACTTTTATGAAATGTGATATAAGAGTCCGATTGTCTTGAAACTTTACAGATCCCAATATTTTTATCAACGCAAGGTCTGGTGTTAAGATGGAATATATCGGTCCGTTCCTTCTGGTACCTCCCCCAAAGAAAAGGTCGAAATTATCAAAAAAATATTTTTTTTTTTGCAGAAAGAGAAACGATAACTCGATTTTGCTCCAACTTTTCAAATCCTAATATTTCTATCAGTGCTACGTCAGGTGCAAAAATAGACAATATCGGTCCACACCATAAAGTTCCTCCCCCACAAAGGGTCAACATTTTGAATAATTACAACTCTTCTAAAATTTGATTTAAGAGTCCGATTGTATTAAATTTTCATACAACGCAATAGTTTTATTAACCCAAGGTCTGGTGTCAAGATGGAATACATCAGTCCACTTCTTCTGGTACCTCCCCCACAAAAGGTCGCAATTTTCAAAAAACAAAAGAATTTTTTGTGTTTGATTTCTCTTTCGAGACGAGCTTAATGATCTGAAATTTGCAGTGAAAAAACAAAAACTTTGCTGTGAAAAAAGATCTGCCAATAGAACTAGAGTCGAACCTGGAGAGTTTCTAGTGTATAAGTCGCATATGCTAATTTGTAATAAGTTCGAAATATATACTACTTTCCAGAGAACGGCCCTTGTAAGCCATCATCCACACCAAATATGCCTGATGAGCCGCTTAACCAACGGCGAAACGCGTCGCATGGTGGTGAGTGTGTGATAGTGTCTATCTGGCTTTCCTTTTCACTGCAAATTTCAGATCATTAAGCTCGTCTCGAAAGAGAAATCAAACACATAAATCATAAAACATATGATCTTGGCCTTAATAAGGCAAAACTCAAAAGAATTTTTTTCTGCACAGAAAGAGAAGCAATAATTCGATTTTGCTCCAACTTTGCAAATCCTAATATTTGTGTCAGTTATAGGTCAGGTGCGGAAATGGACAATATCAATTTCCCACCTCCCCCACAAAGGGACAAATTTTTTGAATAATAATAATAATAACACTTATAAAATGTGATGTAAGTGTCCGATTGTCTTCATATTTCACACATCCTATTATTTCTACTAGCACGAGATCTGCTATGAAGATGGGGTATATCGATCCACTCCTTCTGGTACCTCCCACACAAGAGGTCAACATTTTAAATATACATGAAGCTTATAAAACGCGAAATTCACATCCGATTCCATTCAGACTTGATACATCTTAATATTTCCTTCAACACAAGAGTTCTTATAAAGATAGAAGTGATCGGATAGTTTCTTCTGGTACCTCCCCCACAAAGGGTCAACGTTTTGAATAACCAGACGATTATAAAATCCGTAATAAGCATCAGGTTTCCTTAATTTTTCACACATCCCATTATTTCTATTACCGCAAGATCTGCTGCGAAGATGGGGTATATCGATCCACTCCTTCTGGTACCTCTCCCACAAAGGGTCAAAATTTTGAATATTCATGATACTCATAAAACGCGAAATTAAAATCCGATTCCACTCAGACTTAGTAAATCTCAATATTTCATTCAACACAAGATTTGTTATAAAAATGGTCGATATCGGACCATTTCTTCGGGAACCTCCCCCACTTAGGGTTCAAGATTTTGAAAAACGAAACGCTGAAAGATAGCGAAATAAGCATCCATCATCCAAAATATTTTTTGTGAAGATTATATATATATCGTGGTACTCCAAGTAAGATTAGTTCGCCCGGGCCGAACTTTTAATAACCACCACAATTTTAGAGATACTTAAACATTTTCCAAACAATTCTGTCAAAAAATAACACTCAAAGGAAACCCGTTATGTGGGAGATATTCGAGGACGTGGACCTGCATTTTCATAGGCTGTAATACCCATTACGACCTTCAAATACGAAATAATGTCGCTAAAATCATCCAAATACCGGTATCATTATATGAGGGCTATACCTGGACCTATACGAAAACCTGGACCCTCATAGACAATTTTCTATCATAGGTTGTAATAGGTCTGTCACCCAGTACGACCTTCAAATACGAAATTTGAAGCATTTCGGGTGAATAATGTCGCTAAAATCATCCAAATACCGAATATTGCGAGATATCGTTGTATGGAGGCTATATGAAGGCATGAACCTTCATATTCGATTTTTCGTTATGGGTTGTAGTACCTATTACGAACCTCAAATACGAAATTTCATACAATTCTGGCGAATAATGTCTCTAAAATCATCAAAATACCGAATATCGGGAGGTATCTTATATGGAGGCTATATGAAGGCATGGACCTGCATACGCGATTTTTTGTTAGAGGTTGTGTAACCTATTACGAACTTCAAATACGAAATTTTTAAAAATTCTTGTGAATAATGTCTCTAAAATAATCAAAATTCCGAATATCAGGGGTACTGTTGTTTGGAGGATACACGTTATCGTAGACCTATATATACAATTCTCTTTCAGGACGTAAAGTACTCAGAAAGGACTCCTTGTGTACAATTTGAGACCATTACATTGAAAAATGTGGCCAAAATCATCAAAATACCGAATATCGGGTGGTACCGTTATAGGGGAGCTATATGATATCGTGGACCCATATGGCCCATCTTCGAATTTGATCTGCCTGCAGACAAAAGACTGATCCGTGCAAAATTTTAGCTTCCAATATTATTTCGTTTTGACGCTAATGTGATTACAACAGACGGATGGACGGACGGAGGTCGGACTAAAATCTAAATCGTCTTAGAATTTTATGCCAATCAAGAATATATATAATTTGTTAGGTCTAAAATTATTATTTTGATGAGTTACAAACGGAATGACGAACTTAATATACCCTCCATACTATGTATGGTGGAGGGTATAAAAAAGGTCATTCATGGGTATCTTATACCTCTAAAGACCTCTTCAGACAAAATACCTTTAAAAAAAGATTTTTTGAAAGAAGAAGACCTTCTACCGGACTTTTATAGGCAAATGATGTGTTTTAAGTCTTTTAGAGGCCTTTCAGAACTTTTTAAATAAAATACTCCCCAAAAAAATTTCGCCACTTGTCATCTCTTGAATTTGGAAACCCTAATGACATCAATGCCTGCTGACACAAACGTTGAAGTTTGAGGGCAAGCAGCTTGAGCATCTTCAACTTCGACGTTGACGACAACAGCAGACAAACAGATGTCGAACAACGTTAATGTTTTAAAACAACACCAAAAACAAGAAAAACAACAATGAAAATTATTCAAACACACAAAACGTCAACAGCTAAACATTCAAATCGAAATAATTCCGTAATGTTGAAACTAAATCGAGTGGAGCTGCACTACTTCTTCTCCGTCTTCGTTGCTTCGGTGCAGGATGAGATGAGACAGTAACCTCTGCAGCAACAACATTATCCAAGGCAGCCTGGCTGCATATATCCCTAATTCAACTGCTTGGCTGGATGGAATGTATCGACAGTCAGAAAGACAGACAGCCAACCAGGCAGATCACAGAAAAATTGAACTCATTTGAATTTTTAGCTGCGATGTGGACATATGCAAACCTACATTTTGAGGTACATATGTATGTTCATACATATGTATGTAGTCATTTGTGTGTTGTATGTGCATCTCCTCCTCATTTTCATTTAGCCTTATAATGTCTGCCACAGCCAACGTTTCGTCCAGGAATCACTGCCGAGATTTCATTAAAAATTTAAAATGAAATTCGTCCGTCTCCGCCGTTCTTCAGTTCTGCCTTTTGTTGTTTTCTCGAGAAGTTTGAAATCGATAAAGCTCCAAGTAAAATGGAAAACATCTTATTAATCGTAAAATAATTTATTCGGTTCAGCTGAAGTTATTAGGACTGGGTGATATGAAGGAAGGAAGGGGAATGCTTTCTTTTCTTCATCACATTCTGCAAGAAAATGGAAGACCTCTTACGGGGATTTTAGTTGCCAAAGTCATTTTTTTATGGAAAGGGGTGAGAAAATCATGGTTACAAAAAATAAATTGCAAATAAAAACCTGAAATTGACAGTTAGGCTTTTGAAGGTCATTTATGAAAATCAACGTTCATGGAGGTCCTTTGGAAAATATTCTTAAAAAATTTAGAATCTTGGAATGTCGTTTGAAAAACATTTTTTACAATCCTCTCTCACAGAAAGTCCTTTGGAATATATTTTTAAACAATTTTTACAATCCTCTCTCACAGAAGGTCCTTTGGAATAATTTAAAAAAAATAGAATATTGGAAGGTCCTTTGAAAAATATTTTTAAAAATCCACTTTCACGGAAGGTCCTTTGGAATATATTTAAAAAAAATCCTGGGTCTCGGAAGGTCGTTGGAAAATATTATTCGAAAGGTCCTTTGGAATATATTTAAAAAAAAATTAAGATCTTGGAAGGTCCCTTGGAAAAAATTTTTGATTAATTTAGAATCTCTTAATGTCTTTTGGAAAATATTTTTTACAATCCTCTGTCACAGAAGGTCCTTTGGAATATATTTTTCAAAAAAAATCTAGGATATTGGAATGTCCTTTGAAAAATATTTTTAAGAATCCTCTCACACAGAAGGTCCTTTGGAATATATTTAAAATAAAATCTAGGGCGTCGAAGGTCTTTGGAAAATATTAAAAAAAAAAAAATTAGGATCTTTGAAGGTTCTTTTGGAATATATTTTTAAAAAAAATTAGGACCTTGGAAAGTTCTTTGGAAAATATTTTTGATAAATTTAGAATCTCTTAATGTCTTTTGGAAAATATTTTTGAAAAATCCACGTTCACGGAAGCTCCTTTGGAAAACATTTAAAAAAAATTAGAATATTGGAATGTCCTTTGAAAAATATTTTTAAGAATCCACTTTCAGGAAGGTCCTTTGGAATGTATTTAAAAAAATCCTGGGTCTCGGAAGGTCGTTGGAAAATATTATTAAAAAAATTAGAATCTTGGAAGGTCCTTTGGAATATATTTTTAAAAAAATTTTACGATCTTGGAAGGTCCCTTGGCAAAAATTTTTGATTAATTTAGAATCTCTTAATGTCTTTTGAAAAACATTTTTTACAATCCTATCTCACAGAAGGTCCTTTGGAATATATTTTTAAAAAAAATCTAGAATATTGGAATGTCCTTTGAAAAATATTTTTAAGAATCCACTTTCACGGAAGGTCCTTTGGAATATATTAAAAAAACTAGGATTACGGAAGGTCTTTGGAAAATATTATTAAAAAATTTCGAATCCTGGAAGGTCCTTTGGAAAATATTTTAAAAAAAAATTAAGATCTTGGAAGGTCGTTTGGAAAATATTTTTAAAACAATTTAAGATCTTGGAAGGTCCTTTGGAAAATATTTTTGATAAATTTAGAATCTCTTAATGTCTTTTGGAAAATATTAAAAAAAAATATATAATATTGGAAGGTCCTTTGAAAAATATTTTTAAAAATCCAGCTTCATTTAAGGCCCTTGTAAACTATATTAAAAAAATTCTCTCACAGAAGGTCTATGGAATTTTTAAAAAATCTAGGATATTGGAATGTTTTTTATAAAATATTTTTGAAAAATCCACGTTCACGGAAGGTCCTTCGGAAAATATTTAAAAAAAATTAGAATATTGGAAGGTCCTTTGAAAAATATTTTTAAAAACCCAGCTTCATATAAGGCCCTTGGAAACTATATTTTAAAAATTCAAGGGTCTTGGAAGGTCCTTGGAAAATATTTCTAAACATAGAAGGTCCTTTAAAAATGGAAGGAAAAATTTAATTAAATTAAATTTGGAAAATTAAAAAAAATAGGATTTTGGAAAGTCCCTTGAAAAATATTTTTTAAAATCCACTTTCAAGGGAGGTCTTTAAGAATATATTTTTTTTAAATTCCAGGGTCTTGGAAGGTCTTTGAAGAATAATTTTGAAAGTCCACTTCCTCGGAAGGTCTAATGGAATATATTTTTAAAAAATCTAGGATTGTGGAAGACCCTTTGGGAAATATTTTTTTAAAAATCTAGGATCTTGGAAGACCCTTTGGAAAATATTTTTTTTTTTAAATCTAGGATCTTGGAAAGTCCTTTGGAAGAAAATTTTTGATTTTTATAATTTTTAGTACCTTTTAGCACTTTTAGTACACTTGCCTATACCTCCGCCACACACCCAGCCTTATCTCAACCCCCAAACACACAAACATTAACCCATATGCAAAATTTCAAGGTTCTGGGGGTTTTCTTTAAATAAATTGTGGAGAGCGCCTAAAAGTGTGCTATAGAAATTTTATCTTGACAGCCACTTCTTAAAGATAAGTCACCTCCATAAAATACCATCTTCCATAGCGATTTATCACTGAAACCCCTGCACCATTACTGCTGTGCAGAATAACAATTACTATCGAGGGTTTTTCAGATTTATTTCGACCCTCCCTTCCTCCTAAAAACAGTAGAATGCATTTGCCATCATCACGCTCCGGTGTGTACATAATTGAAGGAATTTCATTTACAAAAATTAACAACAATTAGTTGTTGAGTTCTAATGGACAAGGTTATTACTGACTTCATGAGATCGTTATCGCATCTATACGAAGGGTCTATGCCAGGGATGAATCGACGAGTGACGTATGTGCGGGAAGGTTAAAAAAGGACAAATGTATTGATACATGCGTTCCCTGACTAAAAAATTCATTCACACCTTCTCATGAAAATGTTCCGAATTTTTTATTTTGGTCGACCCTGGCACCAACCATTCTATAAATATTGTAAAATTTCTCCTCGGGAAACTTTCCCTAGTCCCGACCTACTACACAATTTCTAAACTAAATTTCCTTTTGTGCTGCGCTGTGCAACAGCGTAAAGTTTTATAGAACACAAAATAATATCAACATCCTCTGGGTTCGGTGAAAAGTCGCTGCTTTCATTTCCTTTTATAATCACCTTCCGTCATTACCTTGCAACCATAGAATGCCGGTGAAGAAGAAGGCGAAGCTGTAAGATACGACGACTAAATGAAACAATTAGATGCTTTCACCTAAATGCATGCCAAACACACACACACACACACACACACACCGACAAAAGAACACCTAAAACTATGCTACGCTAGTTGGGAACAAAATTCCGTTACGTTGTTACCTCTCCCTCCCTTCTCTTTCCTCCTACATCCTGATCATTACGATATGAGGTCATAGTGCAATTAGCAGCCACTTCCTGTGCAACGTCTTTTTCGCAGGCAATTTTTCATGGCTTCCATGGCAGGACAACATCACCTCCACCACCCTCTCCCTTTCAATATCATCACAGAATTTATAGAGTTTCTTCTGCGGGATGGTAGGCAAATTAAAACGTAAATTTAATAAGACCTCTTTGCATTTTGCACGGCGCTTTAATTACACCAAGATGTTTGGTGGCTTCCCAGTCTCCCCCTTTGGCGCTTAAGGACTCAGCGGACGTTGATAGTTTTCCTAGCCGCCAACTCTGAGAATCGTTTCAAGGTTTGAAAGTGCATTAGTATTTGGGTTACCTAAAAGTATGCACTGAATATGCGTTGTATACTTAATATCATCATCAGCAGCAGTAGTAGCAGTAGCACCAACCGCCAGCCACCATCATGATTGGGGTTACCTAAAAGTATGCACTGGAAAATCTAAAATAATTTGTAAGTAAATGCATAAACATGTTTAACCTGTTTTGTTGGTCGGTCGGGTTGGTTGGTTGGTTGGAAGCTTGGTTAGTTGGACGACATGAAATATATGTCTGCACTTTTCGTTGTTGTTGTTGTTAGCCTTATTATTACAACTAACGTGCTTAGAATACAAATTAGTTTGTGAAGAAGACCATCATCTAAGCTAAGGGGAAAGTTCCCTTAAAAATTTATGGCGGAATGAATGAGGGTATAATTCTTAAAAAATTGTTGTTAAAAATAAAAATCAATTTAAAAAAGATTTCAATACAGGGAGAAGTCCTTAAAAGACTTTCCTTCGAGAAGGAATATTTTAGGGGCCTTAAGATTAGAAATCCTTGGGAAAATTTTCATAGACTGGATAATTCCAGAGACCTTTTCTCAATTTTTGAGGTTGCAAACCAAAGATATCCATAAAAATTTCCACTCTTCTCCTATAGACAAAGGCGTCTTCACATCCGTATAACAATTGCGAGATCTCCTATTCCAAATACAGGACCTGAAGGTCTTATATTCCCCAAAGAAGAGCTACAGGAGTCCTCGAGGTCTTCTATGCCATATAAAAGAACTGTTGTTTGACCTGGTTAAAAAACCTGGATGTCTTCTATGCCATATAGAAAATTTGGAGGTCTTGTATGTCATATAGAGGAGTTGGAGGTCTTCTATGCCATACAGAAGAGCTGGAAGTCTTCTATGTCATATAGAAGACCTGGAGGTCCTCTATATCATATAAAAGACCTGGAGGTCCTCTTTATCATATAGAAGACCTGGAGGTCCTCTTTATCATATAGAAGACCTGGAGAACCTCTATATCATATAGAAGACCTGGAGGTCTTGTATGCCATATAGAAGACCTGGAGGTCTTCAATGCCATATAGAAGACCTGGAATCCTCTTTATCATATAAAAGACTTGGAGGACATGGATTTCTTCTATGCCATATAGAAGAACTGGAGGTCTTCTATGTCATATAAAAGACCTGGAGGTCTTCTATGTCATATAGAAGACCTGGAGGTCTTCTGTGTCATATAGAAGACCTGGAGGTCCTCTATATCATATAAAAGACCTGGAGGTCCTCTTTATCATATAGAAGACCTGGAGGTCCTCTTTATCATATAGAAGACCTGGAGAACCTCTATATCATATAGAAGACCTGGAGGTCTTGTATGCCATATAGAAGACCTGGAGGTCTTCTATACCATATAGAAGACCTGGAGGTCTTCTATGCCATATAGAAGACCTGGAGGTCTTCTATATCATATAGAAGACCTGGAGGTCTTCTATGCCATATAGAAGACCTGGAGGTCTTCTATGCCATATTGAAGACCTGGAGGTCTTCAATGCCATATAGAAGACCTGGAAGTCTTCAATGCCATATAGAAGGTCTTCTCTGCCATATAGAAAACCTGGAGGTCTTCTATGTCATAGAGAAACCCTGGAGGTCTTCTATGCCATATAGAAGACCTGGAGGTCTTCTAGGTCCTCTTTATCATATAGAAGACCTGGAGAACCTCTATATCATATAGAAGACCTGGAGGTCTTGTATGCCATATAGAAGACCTGGAGGTCTTCTATACCATATAGAAGACCTGGAGGTCTTCTATGCCATATAGAAGACCTGGAGGTCTTCTATGCCATATAGAAGACCTGGAGGTCCTCTATATCATATAGAAGACCTGGAGGTCCTCTATATCATATAGAAGACCTGGAGGTCCTCTATATCATATAGAAGACCTGGAGGTCCTCTATATCATATAGAATACCTGGAGGACATCTATATCATATTGAAGTCCTGGAGGTATTGTATGCCGTATGGAAGACCTGGAGATCTTCTATGCCATATAGAAGACATGGAGGTTTTCTATGCCATATAGAAGACCTGGATGTCTTCTATGCCATACAGAAGACCTGGAGGTCTTATATGCCATATTGAAGACCTGGAGGTCTTCTATGCCATATGGAAGACCTTGATATCTTCTATGCCATATAGAAGACCTGGAGGTCTTGTATGTCATATGGAAGACCTGGAGGTCTTATATGCCATATGGAAGACCTGGAGGTCTTCTATTCCATATGGAAGACCTGGATGTCTCCAGTGCCATATATAAGACCAGAAGGTCTTCAATGCCATATAGAAGACCAGGATGTCTTCAATGCCATAAAGATGACCTGGAGGTCTTCTATGCCATATAATTTTAACTGCATTACAAAAAATTATCTTTTTCGTTTGAATAAAAATTACTGCATACTTTTAGGTTTACATTTGCAATAAAAATAAAAATTAACACCAAAAAAATACAGCATACATTTAGGCAACAATAAATACAATTTATTTCAGCTTTTTAAGCAAAACAACAACAACAGCAGCAGTAGCAGCAACCACATTACCAAAAATATAAAAACCGCAATTTTTATTTGGCTTTTGATGTCATTGCTGCTGCTGCTGCTGCTGGCGGACTGACTGCACTGTCGCCCAAGTGTCCAAACACGACAACCACCTTTTCACATTTTGCCAATCTTTTTTTGGGAGTTTTGAATTTTTATTTGTTCGATTTTGTTTTTGCTCCGTTCTGTTTATTTCTGCTGGTGATAAATAATTTTTCCTAGCATTCGCTGTTTGCTGTGGCATTGCGTTGTAAGCCTTTTTGGAGCACCCAAAAAAAAAAAAAAAACAAAAAAAACGTCATCATCAACAACATACTACCCCACCCCAATCCAAAGCATCAACAGAAAAAAAATCGACAAAAAATTGTGATTTTCGGTTTGTTTGTAAAAAAATGTAGTTGTTGATTAAAAAATAATACAACAACAAATTGTATATGTTGTACACATTTCTGGATGGCCGGTGCTGTTCTTGTTGTTGCGCGAAAAAATAGAACAACAAAAAAATTGCTCAATATAGCACCCAATATGGAGTCGCTGCACTCTTCTACACAGAGATTGTATGTGGGCGGAGCTTTTTTAGCCAGCCAGAAAAATTAATGTTGTTCTTTTTGTTTTGATATCGGCGTGATGAAGAGGGAGCTAAAATCCTCACATCTCCCCAGCAAATGCATGCACATACATAGCTATGTGAGTGTGTATGTGCGTGTGTGTGTGTGTGAATATACATGTCGTCGCAAGTGTACATGTGTTTATTATACCCTACAACACTATGTGTTGGGGGTATTATAAGTTTGATTGGGCAAAAAATTATGTAACACCACGAAATATTGGTTTCCCACATAGGAAAGTATATATGGATCTTCCTAGCTCGGCGAGCTGAATCGATCTAGCTATGTATGTCCGTCCGTCCGTCTGTCCGTCTGTCCGTCTGTCCGTCTGTCCATGTTAATTTGTAATCACTCTACAGGTCGCAATTATGGCCCGATCTTCACGAAATTTAGAATGGAGGTGGGGTTAAGGTCAGAATAGAACCCTATTTCTTTTGGAGATGATCGCATAATATTTAGGGGTCGAAATGGACCAAAAACTGAAAAATTTCTTGATTTTGCAGTTGCTCTACAGGTCGCAATTATGGACCAATCGACGCGGAAATTGGCATGGGGCTAGAGCTTCGGGCTGGGCAAAAGCCTTCCAATTTTGATGGTCATCGGGTAATATTTAGTGGGTGAAAAACACTATACATTTGTGTTAAATAAAAGTCAAAATTTCTATGAAACCGCGAATATTTTTAGTCCCGGCGAAATCATAATAGACGAACAGGTCAATTCTGACCGTTACGTAGATACCGATAGTAAATATATCGGATATATATAGCGAAATATATACAATGTGTATATACAAAGGAAAGGAATGTTAGATGGAATGCTTATATCTCAAGAATGGCTGGACCGATTTTGACATATTTTGCCAATTCAGAACGCGCTCTTGACATAAAAGTATAAAATCTAAAAAATCGCATAAAAATAAGTCAAAAATGATGTTAATATAGATTTTGTAGTATTTTGTGACATTTTTTTATTTTTTCATATTTTTTATCGCATGCGATTTTTTCATTTTGACTTATAATATTAAGGTATACATTTTGTAATATTTTTCCACCTTACAACACAGGTTTGGGATATTATATAAAGATTGCAATTATCGTCCGATCCTCACGAAAAGGGTAGGGTTAGGCTCAGAAGGGCTAGGCCTATTGTTTTCAAAGTCCGCAATATATTTAGGGGTTGAAATGGACCAACAACTAAAATGTTCCTGATTTTGCAGCCGTTATAAAGTCACAAATAGAAACGAATGGACACGAAATCTCGCATGAAGTTAGAGTTTAGGACAGCGGGAAGAATGAACCACTACTTTTGTCTGACTACTTTTGCTGATTTCGTTAACGAATATAGCCAAATATCCCAGACAAGCAAATCATATAGATGAGTCTAAATTTAGAAATACAGAGGGACCTCTTGCTTTTGGAGATGATCGCACAATATTCAAAAACACACGCCTGAGAAAAAAGTTAGGGACAGGGAAGAAGTCTAGCATTATGTATGGCCATTGGATTATATTTAGCTGTAAAATGGACCACTACAACTAACAGCACGACGAAGTTCGTAAATATTGGTTAAGTGTCCCTGGTCAAAATGCTAGTAATATCTGGGCAGTGTTCCGTGACATAATTTCAAAAGCGAAATCTTCCAAAATGGATTTGGACATCAGGAGGCTTCTAACATATTTTAGTGTTGTAGGGTATCACATGGTCGGTCCCGCACGACTATAGCCTTTGCTTACTTGTTTTTGTATGAATTTTGTTCTCGACAGAGGGTGAGTTTTCAGGCAAGCGTTTGAGGAGCACGCAAAAAATCCGCTTCATTTTTATAAGAGCTAAGAGGCGCCTAAATGTAGGCTTTTAATAGAAAAATACAATTATTAAATGTAGCAGGTCGAACAACGAGCATTGGCGTCAAAGGGAATATAAAATGAGGGTGGGGAAGGCATCAGAAATGCAATTTTCTACAAAAAACTCTTCGTGGGGAGGCTATGGGCTTCAGTTAGATAGTGAACTCAAGTTTTTCTATCCTCTATAGGTAAGCTAATTAGAAGTTCTGCCCTAGAAACTCCAGCTCTTGTAGATTAAATATAAGTTTTCCTGGATAAAAAATGTTTCCATCAGCAGACTTTAATCCGACATGGCCTTAAGTGTTGTACATGGAACTGTTTTCTTTACGGAATACCAGACCAGATCTTCTATATCCAACTGAAAACATATAGGTTTTCTGAGCGACATAGAAAAAATTCAGGTTTTCTACAGAGAAGAAGAATCTCCAGGTCTTTTATATAGAATTGAGGACTCCATGTTTTTTATAGAGAATAGAGGACCTCCATATCTTAAATATAAACATAGAATATAGAAGACCTGGAGGTCTTCTATGTCATATAGAAGACCTGGAGGTCTTCTATGTCATATAGAAGACTTGGAGGTCTTCTATGTCACATGAAGACCTGGAGGTCTTCTATGTCATATAGAAGACTTGGAGGTCTTCTATGTCATATAGAAGACTTGGAGGTCTTCTATGTCACATGAAGACCTGGTGGTCTTCTATGTCATATAGAAGACCTGGAGGTCTTCTATGTCATATAGAAGACCTGGAGGTCTTCTATGTCATATAGAAGACCTGGAGGTCTTGTCATATAGAAGACCTGGAGGTCTTCTATGTCACATAGAAGACCTGGATGTCTTCTATGTCACATGAAGACCTGGAGGTCTTCTATGTCATATAGAAGACCTGGATGTCTTCTATGTCACATGAAGACCTGGAGGTCTTCTATGTCATATAGAAGACCTGGAGGTCTTCTATGTCATATAGAAGACTTGGAGGTCTTCTATGTCATATAGAAGACTTGGAGGTCTTCTATGTCACATGAAGACCTGGAGGTCTTCTATGTCATATAGAAGACCTGGAGGTCTTCTATGTAATATAGAAGACCTGGAGGTCTTCTATGTCATATAGAAGACCTGGAGGTCTTCTATGTCATATAGAATACCTGGAGGTCTTCTATGTCGTATAGAAGACCTGGAGGTCTTCTATGTCATATAGAAGACCTGGAGGTCTTCTATGTCATATAGAAGACCTGGAGGTCTTCTATGTCATATAGAAGACCTGGATGTCTTCTATGTCACATGAAGACCTGGAGGTCTTCTATGTCATATAGATGACCTGGAGGTCTTCTATGTCATATAGAAGACCTGGAGGTCTTCTATGTCATATAGAAGACCTGGAGGTCTTCTATGTCACATAGAAGACCTGGAGGTCTTCTATGTCACATAGAAGACCTGGATGTCTTCTATGTCACATAGAAGACCTGGATGTCTTCTATGTCACATAGAAGACCTGGATGTCTTCTATGTCATATAGAAGACCTGGAGGTCTTCTATGTCACATAGAAGACCTGGATGTCTTCTATGTCACATGAAGACCTGGAGGTCTTCTATGTCATATAGAAGACCTGGAGGTCTTCTATGTCATATAGAAGACCTGGAGGACTTCTATGTCATATAGAAGACCTGGAGGTCTTCTATGTCAAATAGAAGACCTGGAGGTCTTCTATGTCACATAGAAGACCTGGAGGTCTTCTATGTCGTATAGAAGACCTGGAGGTCTTCTATGTCATATAGAAGACCTGGAGGTCTTCTATGTCACATAGAAGACCTGGAGGTCTTCTATGTCGTATAGAAGACCTGGAGGTCCTCTATGTCGTATAGAAGACCTGGAGGTCCTCTTTTCCGCGCTCCTTTTGATTTTTTTTTTATTTTTGAGGGATATTTTTCTCGTCTGCCTGGATAAATTAGCTTTTCGTGAAAAATATATTATTTACTAATTTTTTGTGGCATACTTTTGGGTTTAAATTATTTGTTAATTACATTGAATTCCATTGTAATTAAAATTGTCACAACAATACACAAATCTTAACACAGTTTTTATGCTGTTGTTGTTGTTCGTGTTGTAATGATTTCTGTTCTATAATTAATTTCCATCAGCCCTACGCCATGGCTGGAACAAAGCAAAAATTTCCACATTTAATAAATGTGGTTAACATCTGTTAAATATCTGCATGACCGGTCATGCCAAATGGCCACAGAACTTTTGCGAACAACCCACCGCATATGCTCTTGCGGTTGCATTGGGTATTCGATTGCATATTGGCTATCATTTTGTATTATTTAATAATATTTTTAAAATTATGATGAGCGCGGATGGACGGACCGGAGCGACACTGGTGGCGAGAGGTCTGCCGATGCGAAATAAACCAAAAAATTCGAAAAAAAAAACAATCTTTATTAATTGAAAAGACAAATAATGCAATGAAAATTCAATATTTTATGCCACAATAGTATTTCCTATGAGGTTCCTACCCTACCCCACCGTCCAGGCATTGGAAATGGTCGAATGGATACAAAATACTGGCCACCAGATTGCCTGGCATGTGTGGGTGTGTGTGCGCTAGACTTCCATTATTGCTACCAAAAAATAGCAGGATATATTACCATAACCCTATGGCCTGTACTTACCTACCTTCCTGCCGACCTACCTATCTAGCAGTGCCAAAACCAGAGATCTACTCTGATGATGAGTGCAATTTCGATAATGCGGTCTTACACGGCGGCCACAAAACGTTGGTTGTTATACATGGCTACTTTTCGTAAGTGCAACCACAGCCAACCGGCAGTCGTCCTACATGGAAATATGGAAAGCTGTGTGCGAATGTAGGAAATATATGGGAATATTTCTGCTTAAATATAAATGTTATTATTATGGACATTGGGGAGGGTGGAAATGAAATGGAACCTAACAACAACTAAAAATAAATCTTCAGCCTCGGAAATAAGTCTCGAAAATAGGAGATTTTTTTCGTATAGAAAAAAATCTGCCTCAGAAATTGAGGAGACTTTTTTCGTATAGAAAAAACTGAGGAGACTTTTTCGTATAGAAAAAAATCTGCCTCAGAAATTGAGGAGACTTTTTTCGTATAGAAAAAAATCTGCCTCAGGATCTGAGGAGACTTTTTTCGTATAGAAAAAAATCTGCCTCAGGATCTGAGGAGACTTTTTTCGTATAGAAAAAAATCTGCCTCAGGATCTGAGGAGACTTTTTTCGTATAGAAAAAAATCTGCCTCAGGATCTGAGGAGACTTTTTTCGTATAGAAAAAAATCTGCCTCAGGATCTGAGGAGACTTTTTTCGTATAGAAAAAAATCTGCCTCAGGATCTGAGGAGACTTTTTTCGTATAGAAAAAAATCTGCCTCAGGATCTGAGGAGACTTTTTCGTATAGAAAAAAATCTGCCTCAGGATCTGAGGAGACTTTTTTCGTATAGAAAAAAATCTGCCTCAGGATCTGAGGAGACTTTTTTCGTATAGAAAAAAATCTGCCTCAGGATCTGAGGAGACTTTTTTCGTATGGAAAAAAATCTGCCTCAGGATCTGAGGAGACTTTTTTCGTATAGAAAAAAATCTGCCTCAAATGGAACCTAACAATAACTAAATAAAATCTTCAGCTTCGGAAATAAGTCTCGGAAATAGGCTGATTTTTTTCAATTTTGGGGAGTTTCATCATCAGTTTTCACTTCAAAATTTTCCATTTTTTTTTCAATTTTGGAGAGTTTGATGATTAGCTTTCCATTTCAAAATTTTCCATTTTCCAATCCATGCCATGCCACAACACGTTTGCCCAACATCAATCACATTGTCCACAATTCACACATTCCGATCTTCTTTGGTTCTTTGCATTTGGTAATGACGTTGATAAGTGATAAAAATAAAATTCATTGCATATTTTAAGGCGTACAAATGTTAAACGTATTGTTTGACCATAAATTGTTAAAAGTCAACATCGAAGCCATCAATTATAAATGAGCAGGGCAATCGCAATGGAAAATAAAGTCAAACGAAAAAATTCCATGGCAGATACAATCAAAAAAATGTTTGATAGCCTAAAAGTATGCTTTAAAATGCATTGAAATATACGGAAGACTAGTAACGAACAGAGATTTGATTAGAGAAGGCCGAAAGCAGCTAAACTGAAAAGAGTTTTCATGAAAATAATTTATTGAATGGAATTTTCCATGGGAAAATTCTGTGGCAATAGCTGCACTTAACTCCAAATTAACCCAAAATTTAAACTTTTTAAATTTAACAATTGATAAAAGCCCTCTATTTCCATACATGAGATCGATTAAAAACACAAAACCTGATGAATTTATACAACCCCATATTCAAGTTCAATGAATTCCCTCGACAAAAAAAAACACAAAAAATAGAGGAACCAGTGTTTTTTTATAAGCGCATATTTTCACACTAGCCGATTTACTACTATCACTACTACACTCCTATCCAATCTACTTCTGCCATCGGTTCTCTTTTTTTTTTTTTTTTTGCTTTTGCCTATAAAAATAAACTTTCGATTTCATTTCCCACGGCTTTTAACAATATCGCATTTGTTTGCTTGTGTATGTGTGTGTGTGTGAAAATATAAAAATCACTATTTAAATTGTCCTAACAAAAAGCTCGCAGGACGTGGATGAGAACCAACACCAAAAAATTGCATTTTTGAATGAATGTCAACAAACTCGTTTTATTTGTTTTTGTGGGATTTTCCGAGGCCCTCTATTGCAGTGCAATACATTGCACTCTCTCTCGCTCGTTGCACAAAAACGCATATTTCAAACGCATAGAAAAATGCATTGCTGCATTTCACAGGATGGGAGACTATTCCCATACTCTGTTAAAAAAAAAAAAACAGGTTTGAAATATTTTTCTTTAGATTTAATATTTTGGCTTGAAGTTTACATAAATGGGAACCGGTTAAAATATATGGGTCAAAATGTCCCTAAACTATGATAAAGTTCCCATAGGAACTGAGGAAAATTATTTTGTTTGAAAAAATTTCCTCTGTAACTGAGGAGACTTCTTCATAAAAATTCCCTCAGGAACTTTTTCCAACAAAAAAGTCTCCTCAGTTCCTGGGGAAATTTTTTTCTAACGAAAAAAGTCTCCTCAGTTCCTGAGGAAATTTTTTTCTAACGAAAAAAGTCTCCTCAGTTCCAGGGGAAATTTTTTTCTAACGAAAAAAGTCTCCTCAGTTCCTGGGGAAATTTTTTTCTAACGAAAAAAGTCTCCTCAGTTCCTGGGGAAATTTTTTTCTAACGAAAAAAGTCTCCTCAGTTCCTGGGGAAATTTTTTTCTAACGAAAAAAGTCTCCTCAGTTCCTGGGGAATTTTTTTTCTAACGAAAAAAGTCTCCTCAGTTCCTGGGGAAATTTTTTTCGTTAGAAAAAATTTTCTCGGGCACTGAGGAGACTTTTTTCGTTAGAAAAAATTTCCTCAGGCACTGAGGAGACTTTTTTCGTTAGAAAAAAAATTCCTCAGGAACTGAGGAGACTTTTTTCGTTAGAAAAAAATTTGCCTCAGGAACTGAGGAGACTTTTTTCGTTAGAAAAAAATCTGCCTCAGGAACTGAGGAGACTTTTTTCGTATAGAAAAAAATTGCCTCAGGAACTGAGGAGACTTTTTTCGTTAGAAAAAAATTTCCTGAGGAATCGAGGAGACTTTTTTCGTTAGAAAAAAATTTCCTGAGGAGACTTTTTTCGTTAGAAAAGAATTTCTTGAGGAGACTTTTTTCGATAGAAAAAATTCTGCTCAGTAACTGAGGATACTTTTTTTCGTTAGAAAAAATCTGCCTCAGGACCTGAGGAGACTTTTTTCGTTAGAAAAAAATTTCCTCAGGGACTGATTGGATTTTTTAATAGAAAAATTATCCTCCCTTATTCAGCCAGTCTGATTTGATGAGTTCCTATGATTCATAACTAGCCTTCTAATATTTGAAATCTTTGAAACAACCACCTGTGGATCTGGTTTGTTTTTTTTTTTCTAAAGACAGTTGTGCTGCCTAGGAAGGACAAGCCATAAAACATTTAAATGGACAATGGTTTTGCCACTTGGCTTGTGATGACAAAAGGTCCCCAAATTGTACACCAACACACGCACACATGCCGTGCTCACTGTTTGGCAGGAACGAAAGGAAGCCATCAACGATGTTATGGCCAAAATAAAAAAAAACTGGGAACCTTCAAACAACTTTTGCCATGTTAAAGATGTTTCACTTTTTGAATGTTTTGGCCACACTCACTCACACACACACATGCAAACATGTATTGACACCCTTAACACAGGAAGTTCCACCACACCCCCACACACACATTTGGATTTCTGTTTTGATTGTTTCAAAATCTTTCCCTTTTTATGTTGGCTTTTTCCAACTGACTGTTGCTTTTTTGCCTTGGCTCTTTAGGTCTGAACTTTTTTTGGGGGAAAGAAGGGGTCTGCTGGCCAACAAAGACAAGCCACATTTCTTCTTACTCGGCCATGGAGTGTGAAATATTTTCCTTTTTGGCCAGCCAGACTCTGCTCTTTCCATCTTCGCTTTGGTTACGTTCCATGTGCTGTTTTTTTTTTGTTGTTGCTTTCTTCTGGTGTGTTGTTTGCCCAGTCATTCAAAGATTTTTTCCGGCTGGGATTCTTTTTGAATGTGTGTCGGTCGGTCGTTCGGATGGTTGACTGGCTGGTTGGACTCTGTTTGGGTTTTCGGTATTTGTGTTAGAATTGGCTTAGATACCGGCACTCTTTGGCACACACACTCACTCACACACACACGCTCGTGTGCAACACCCTTATACGGCCAGCAGACATATTGGCTACCAACATTTACATACACACACATCGACGACGGTCCTTTGCCGACATCCTGACAAACATAAGATTTGCTACTTGGGGATATGCCGAGACGACTGTGACGTCTACCCTCCTGAATACCAAAAAGGATAGACCATCTGAAATTGTTGGAGTTGTTGTTTTATTTTCGTCTTCTTTGTGTTACGGTCTGGTCTTTTTTTTCAAATTTTCCAGAGCCAAGGACATTGCCTGACATTGGCCAACGCTGCTACTGCTGCGGAGCCGATGTTATTGCTTTTTTGTTTTGGTTGCCTTTGAGAAGTTGGGGAGCATTTGAAAAATTCTTGTCTGTTTTTTTTTTCATCCTCCTGTGTTAAGGGGGACCAAAGCCGTCGTCATATTTGAAAAACGTTTGCTTTTCGGATTTGGGTCAAATGTAAAAGGTCAAGGACTAACGTTTCCCATTGAACCTTTGTTTCTTTTATGTTTGGTTTTTTTATTTTGGGAAGTAAAATATTTTCTTGGCTCACTACCTAAATGGAAAGATATTTTTCAGGAAATGGGAAGAGAGGTAGAGGGATTTAGATGGCCTTTAAATTGTTGCACAAAAGCTAAAAAGAAAAACAACCTGTTGATATGAGGCACTGATGCAAACACGGCATGAACTTTGGGAAACTTTAAACTGAGTTAAATAACCTCCTCAAATCCTAATAAATATTTAAATTTAAAAATATTTAAAAATCCACGTTTGAAGGTCGATATGTGGCCTCCAAAAATTATTTAAAAAATCCAAGTTTGAAGGTCGATATGTGGCCTCCAAAAATTATTTAAAAAATCCACGTTTGAAGGTCGATATGTGGCCTCCAAAAATTATTTAAAAAATCCACGTTTGAAGGTCGATATGTGGCCTCCAAAAATTATTTAAAAAATCCACGTTTGAAGGTCGATATGTGGCCTCCAAAAATTATTTAAAAAATCCACGTTTGAAGGTCGATATGTGGCCTCCAAAAATTATTTAAAAAATCCACGTTTGAAGGTCGATATGTGGCCTCCAAAAATTATTTAAAAAATCCACGTTTGAAGGTCGATATGTGGCCTCCAAAAAATTATTTAAAAAATCCACGTTTGAAGGTTGATATGTGGCCTCCAAAAAAATATTTAAAAAATCCACGTTTGAAGGTCGATATGTGGCGTCCAAAATTATTTAAAAAATCCACGTTTGAAGGTCGATATGTGGCGTCCAAAAATTATTTAAAAAAACCATGTTTGAAGGTCGATATGTGGCCTCCAAAAATTATTTAAAAAATCCACGTTTGAAGGTCGATATGTGGCCTCCAAAAATTATTTAAAAAATCCACGTTTGAAGGTCGATATGTGGCCTCCAAAAATTATTTAAAAAATCCACGTTTGAAGGTCGATATGTGGCCTCCAAAAATTATTTAAAAAATCCACGTTTGAAGGTCGATATGTGGCCTCCAAAAATTATTTAAAAAATCCACGTTTGAAGGTCGATATGTGGCCTCCAAAAATTATTTAAAAAATCCACGTTTGAAGGTCGATATGTGGCCTCCAAAAATTATTTAAAAAATCCACGTTTGAAGGTCGATATGTGGCCTCCAAAAATTATTTAAAAAATCCACGTTTGAAGGTCGATATGTGGGCTCCAAAAATTCTTAAAAAAAATCCACTTTTGAAGGCCTTGGAGAGTCTCCAAAAATTATTTAAAAAATCCACGTTTGAAGGTCGATATGTGGGCTCCAAATTTTTTTTAAAAAATCCACGTTTGAAGGTCGATATGTGACCTCCATAAATTCTTAAAAGAAATCCACTTTGAAGGCCTTGGAGAGTCTCCAAAAATTATTTAAAAAATCCACGTTTGAAGGTCGATATGTGGGCTCCAAATTTTTTTTAAAAAATCCACGTTTGAAGGTCGATATGTGACCTCCAAAAATTATTTAAGCAATCCACGTTTGAAGGCCTTTAAGCAGCCTCCAAAAATTATTTAAAAAATTCACGTTTGAAGGTCGATATGTGGCCTCCAAAAATTATTTAAAAAATCCACGTTTGAAGGTCGATATGTGGCCTCCAAAAATTATTTAAAAAATCCACGTTTGAAGGTCGATATGTGGCCTCCAAAAATTATTTAAAAAATCCACGTTTGAAGGTCGATGTGTGGCCTCCAAAAATTAAAATTTTGTTAAGAAAAATCATCCTCGCTTCCAGAAAATGTTTTTTCTATGGAAAAATTGTCATCATTTCATGGAGATTTTTTTAAAATAAATTCTCCCCCCTCTCTCTCTCTCTCTCTTTTCCTCTGAAAATCAATGTCATGCCATTGTGAAACTATTTTAACTTTGTTTGTTGATGTGACCTTGAGTCACTGGTCAGTATTACAAACTGCCAAAAGGTCTACCCCCCGCCAACAACCATATGGTCATATGTGTCGGCTGGAAAAGCCCTCCCACCCCATTTTAACCATAAATAACCCACGCAATGGAAAACCGTTACGCACTTGTTTGTTATACCCCGACTGGCACACGCAAACAGCGCCCACAACAGATGATGCGTGTCACAGGATTACAAGGATATGCAACAGACAATGTAAGCGAGTGGTGGAATGTGCGTGAGTGTGTGCATGGAGTCACTGTTGCTGTGTGTGTGGTCCAAATATTATTGCAGTTTTCTGCATTTTTAACTCCGTCATATTTCCCATCCATGACCCGGAAATGTGTGTGTGTGTGTGTGTGGAGTTCATAAAATGCGGTTTAACGCAATGACTTTACGCCCTCGAAAAAGTGCGTGAGTCCGTTGAAGTGGATCCGCCACATATTCGAATGTTGATTAAGTGCTTCTGATACAGTTGTCGATATGTGGTGGTGGCGATTGTGGGTTTTTGGCCATGAGATGCTGTGCGATACTGTGTCAACATGTTGTGGCTGCAATAGGGAGGTGGTGAAAAATCGGAGAGGAGAAATTTAAAGTTTAATTGGAGTTTTTTTTATGGAATTATCTTAAATTTTACAAGAGAGTATCAAATTTTCCAAAGGAGAATCCCTATCTAAATCAGGCTGATTAGAAGTTTTCCGAATTTGAATTTGAATTTTTGTAATGGGGGGCCCTAATGAAGGCCTCAGCCAACCAAACAAAGTTAAAATAGTTTCACAATGGTATGACATTGATTTTTTCGGAAGAAGAGAGTGAAAGAGAGAGAGAAAAGGATGACTTTATTTAAAAAAAAATCAGGAATTGAGGAAAATTTTTCCGTAAAAAAAAACGCTTCCAGGAAGCGAGAATTATTTCACTTAACGAAATTTCTTCTGGAACAGAAGAGACTTTTTCCGATTTGTGGGAAACTTATATTAAAATGATGGCATGAACAATTGGTGGCGCCCAATGCGGGGCACGTAACATAAATAATTTTTGGAGGCCACATATCGGCCTTCAAACGTGGATTTTTTAAATCATTTTTGGAGGCCACATATCGACCTTCAAATGTGGATTTTTTAAAATAATTTTTGGAGGCCACATATCGACCTTCAAATGTGGATTTTTAAAATAATTTTTGGAGGCCACATATCGACCTTCAAACGTGGATTTTTTAAATAATTTTTAGAGGCCACATATCTACCTTCAAACGAGGATTTTTTAAATAATTTTTGGAGGCCATATATCGACCTTCAAACGTGGATTTTTTAAATAATTTTTGGAGGCCACACACCGACCTTCAAACGTGGATTTTTTAAATAGTTTTTGGAGGCCACATTTCGACCTTCAAACGTGGATTTTTTAAATAATTTTTGGAGGAGGTCACATATCGACCTTCAAACGTGGATGTTTTAAATAATTTTTGGAGGCCACATATCGACCTTCAAACGTGGATTTTTTAAATAATTTTTGGAGGCCACATATCGACCTTCAAACGTGGATTTTTTAAATAATTTTTGGAGGCCACATATCGACCTTCAAACGTGGATTTTTTTAATATTTTTTGGAGGCCACATATCGACCTTCAAACGTGGATTTTTTAAATAATTTTTGGAGGCCACATATCGACCTTCAAACGTGGATTTTTTAAATAATTTTTGGAGGCCACAAATCGACCTTCAAACATGGATTTTTTAAATAATTTTTGGAGGCCACATATCGACCTTCAAACGTGGATTTTTTAAATAATTTTTGGAGGCCACATATCAAACTTCAAACGGGAATTTTTTAAATAATTTTTGGAGGCGACATATCGACCTTCAAACGTGGATTTTTTTAAATAATTTTTGGAGGCCACATATCGATCTTCAAACGGGAATTTTTTAAATAATTTTTGGAGGCCACATATCGACTTTCAAACGTGGATTTTTTAAATAATTTTTGGAGGCCACATATCAACCATTAAAACGTGGATTTTTTAAATATTTTTTAGAGGCCACATATCGACCTTCAAACGTGGATTTTTTAAATAATTTTTGGAGGCCACATATCGACCTTCAAACTTGGATTTTTTAAATAATTTTTTGGAGGCCACATATCGACTTTCAAACGTGGATTTTTTAAATAATTTTTAGAGGCCCTCAAACGTTGATTTTTTAAATAATTTTTAGAGGCCCTCAAACGTTGATTTTTGAAATAATTTTTGGAGGCCACATTTCGACCTTCAAACGTGGATTTTTTATATAATTTTTTTAGGCCACATATCGACCTTCAAACGTGGATTTTTTAAATAATTTTTGGAGGCCACATATCGACCTCTAAACGTAGATTTCTTAAATAATTTTTGGAGGCCACATATCGACCTTCAAACGTGGATTTTTTAAATAATTTTGAAAACTGCTTAAAGCCCTTCTATCGTGGATTTTTTAAATAATTTTTGGAGGCTACCCAAGGCTAAAGTTTAATTGAAGTTTTTTTTTATGGAATTATCCTTAATTTTACAAGAGAGGATAAAATTTTCCATAGGATAATCCCTATCTAAACCAGGCTGATTTGAAGTTTTCCGAATTTGAATTGAATTTTTGTATTGGGGGACCCTAATGAAGCAAATTTTTATTTCAGCTTGGCTGAATTAAAATTTTTCAAAGAAACATTTTTTATTCGGAATCTAATTTAAAACTTATTGTTTTATTAAAACGCTCAGCCATCCTCATCAGCCATCATCATCATCTCCCCCATTGTTTTTGCATAAAAATCCAATTAATTGTTAAAAATTTTTGCAAATCCAACTCGCAACTCATTACCGCCAATATGTGATTGATTTCGAATTCAAAACTTGAATTCACACCTTCAAACACCATCAACCAACCAGCCAGCCAACCAACAACAACTACAAACAAAGTCATTTATCGCTTGACATGATATTCTAATGGATAATAATTTCCTCTTACACGGAGCTTTATGGGCGATTTATTAAAGCAGAAATGCTGCTGCTGTCGCTGCCATCATTCGAAAACGTTTTGTGTTCCAGCAGACAACCCCGACGAAGACACAGAAGAAGCAGAAGCAGAAAAAGTGGAATTCTTGAAATTACAATAAGAATTTAATTTGCATTTTGTGAGGTTGGCTGTGCTGCCTGTTTGCGTTGTTATCAATACAATTTGCCAATTTTGCCAAGAAATGAAGTCAAATCCAAATTGTAGCAACATCGAACCGACAGACAGCCAGCTTGGAGGTGCATGCTGCATGCATGCACTCATTCGCTCACTATTCACAATCATTAATAGCTAGCTGGCTATAAAAGCTGTTGCAACAACAATAAATACAACAATGGCAACAACAATAATAACAGCAGCATCAATATTATCATCATCTGACAAATGCATAATACGAGAGTACCAACCGGGCCAAAATGTAACTCCTTCATTCTCCCTCTCCCCTTCTTCCACCTCATTCGGATGTTAATGGGGAAAAGCCTATAAAGCAATGGCACCACCTTCGGTTAAAATATTTAACGCGGATTGGTAACAGTGTGCGGAAATAAAAACAACTTTAGATTATTTAAAGAGTTTTTGGAGACCTCCGAACGTGGATTTTTGATATAGATGGAGACTTTCCAATGATCTTCCAACCTAGATCTTTTAAAAACAATTGGATACTTCCTAAAAGACTTTATATACGGATTTATATAAACAAATTTCTGGAGGCTACCTAAAGGCCTTATAACGCCGATTTTGCAGAAGCCACTTGATGGCGAAAAAAATTGGATTTTTTTATATTTTGGAGACTTCCCGAAACCTTTAACAAGTGCACTTTTTAATAATTTTTTGAATTAAAAAAAAATTGGAGGATTTCCATTAAACATGTTTTTAAGAATTTTTGGAGACTTACTAAAGAAATTTAAATACGGATTTTTTTAAGAATTTTTTAAGGCTCCCTAAAGACCTTTAAAAAATCCACGTTTAGAGTTCTTCAGGAAGTCTCCACAAATTCTTTATAATACTACGTTTAAAGGGCTTTAGGAAGTGTCCAAAATTTCCTTCAAATTCCACGTTTGAAGGTATTTATGAAGTCTCCCAAAAATTTTTTAATACATCCACTATTAAGGACTTTAGGAAGTCTGCAAAAATTCTTAAAAAAAATCCACGTCTTTAAAAAATCTACGTTTAGATGTCTTAAGAAGTCTCCAAAAAACATATTTAAAAAATCTACGTTTAGATGTCTTTAAGAAGTCTCCAAAAATTATTTAAAAAATCTACGTTTAGATATCTTTAAGACGTCTCCAAATTTTTTAAATATCCACGTTAAAAGCCTTAAAAAGTCTCCGAGAATTCTTCAATAATCCACGATTAAAGGTCTTAAAGAGTCTCCGAAAATTCTATAATAAATCCACATTTAAGGAAACTTTCCAAAATTCTACAGTAAAAGTCACGTCTTCAAAAATTCCTTAAAGAATCAGGTTTTAGTAGCTTCATGTAACCCCCAAAAAATCCTCAAAAATTCTTTAAAAAATTCACGTTTGAAGACCTTTAGGGGATCCTCAAAAATTCTTTAAAAAATTCACGTTTGAAGACCTTTAAGGAATCCTCAAAAAATCTTTAAAAAATCGACGTTTGAAAGACCTTTAGGGGAGCCTCAAAAATTCTTTAAAAAATCCACGTTTGAAGACCTTTAGGGATCCTCGAAATTTTTTTAAAAATCCACGTTTGAAGACCTTTAGGGGATCCTCGAAAATTTTTTAAAAATCCACGTTTGAAGACCTTTAGGGGATCCTCGAAAATTCTTTAAAAAATCCACGTTTGAGGACCTTTAGGGGATCCTCGAAAATTCTTTAAAAATCCACGTTTGAGGACCTTTAGGGATCCTCAAAATTCTTTAAAAAATCCACGTTTGAGACCTTTAACGGGATCCTCAAAAAGTCTTTAAAAAAATCCCGTTTGAAGACCTTAGGGGATCCTCAAAAATTCTTTAAAAAAATCCACGTTTGAAGACCTTTAGGGAATCCTAAAACATTCTTTAAAAAATCCACGTTTGAAGACCTTTAGGGAATCCTAAAAAAATTCTTTAAAAAATCCACGTTGAAGACCTTTAGGGGATCCTCGAAAATTTTTTTAAAAATCCACGTTTGAAGACCTTTAGGGGATCCTCGAAAATTTTTTAAAAAATCCACGGTTTGAAGACCTTTAGGGGATCCTCGAAAATTCTTAAAAAATCCACGTTTGAGGACCTTTAGGGGATCCTCAAAAATTCTTTAAAAAATCCACGTTTGAAGACCTTTAAGGATCCTCAAAAAGTCTTTAAAAAAAATCCACGTTGGAAGACCTTTAGGGGATCCTCAAATATTCTTTAAAAAATCCACGTTTGAAGACCTTTAGGGAATCCTAAAAAATTCTTTAAAAAATCCACGTTTGAAGACCTTTAGGGAATCCTAAAAAAATTCTTTAAAAAAATCCACGTTTGAAGGCCTTTAGGGGATCCTCGAAAATTTTTTAAAAAATCCACGTTTGAAGACCTTAGGGGATCCTCGAAAATTCTTTAAAAAATCCACGTTTGAGGACCTTTAGGGGATCCTCAAAAATTCTTTAAAAAAATCCACGTTTGAAGACCTTTAAGGGATCCTCAAAAAGTCTTTAAAAAAATCCACGTTGGAAGACCTTTGGGGATCCTCAAAATTCTTTAAAAATCCACGTTTGAAGACCTTTAGGGAATCCTAAAAATTCTTAAAAAAATCCACGTTTGAAGACCTTTAGGGAATCCTAAAAAAATTCTTTAAAAATCCACTTTTGAAGACCTTTAGGGGAGCCTCAAAATTCTTTAAAAAATCCACGTTTGAAGACCTTTAGGGGAGCCTCAAAATTCTTTAAAAATCCCCGTTTGAAGACCTTTTAGGGGGTCCTCAAAAAAATCTTTAAAAATCCACGTTTGAAGACCTTTAGGGATCCTAAAAATTCTTTAAAAAATCCACGTTTGAAGACCTTTAGGGAATCCTAAAAAAATTCTTTAAAAAATCCACTTTGAAGACCTTTAGGGGAGCCTCAAAATTCTTTAAAAATCCACGTTTGAAGACCTTTAGGGGAGCCTCAAAATTCTTTAAAAAATCCACGTTTGAAGACCTTAGGGATCCTCGAAAATTCTTTAAAAATCCACGTTTGAGGACCTTTAGGGATCCCTCAAAAATTCTTCTTTAAAATCCACGTTTGAAGACCTTTAGGGGAGCCTCAAAAATCTTTAAAAAATCCACGTTTGAAAACCTTAGGGGATTCTCAAAAATTCTTTAAAAAATCCACGTTTGGAGATCTTTAGGGGATCCTCAAAATTCTTTAAAAATCCACATTTGAAGGCCTTTAGAAGGTTCAAAATTCGTTAATGGTTTTTAGGAGGTCTCCAAAACTTCTTACAAAATCCACGTTTGAGGAGGTCTTCAAAGAATTCTTAAAAAATCCCGTTTACAGATTTTTTGGAGGTCTCCAAAAAAATCCTAATCAACCTCTTTAAAAGGACCTTAGAATGTCTCCACAATTTTTTTAGAGCATCCACATTTAAAGGTCTTTAAAAATTCTCTAAAAAATCACGTTCAAGGGAAGTCTCCAAA